>NW_019392652.1:125509-499851 GCF_000648675.2 Cimex lectularius
AAAAAATCGTATTCCGGTGTTTTGATTAATTTTCTACCAAACCATTAAAATTAATTTTTTAAATAAAAACTAATTAATTTTTAATCACAGTTAATTTGGTTTATATTAAAATAAGTATGTTGTAATTAATATAACGACAATAATACATGTAGTTTGAATAAAAATATGAGTGTCCGGTTCTTTTGTATTCGACTGTACTCGATGCGATCCGACGAAAATCTGGACAGTGGGGATCGCAGAGCGTCAGGTAGGTTAGCGTGGCATAGCATCGGGTAGATGTGCACGGGGGTAATGCAACCTTATGGAAAATCGGAGTTTTGATTTGCGTCGGATAGCATCGGGTAGCGTCGCATGGCGTAGCATCGAGTAAGTGTGTTTCTGGCTTTAAGTGTATGTGTGTGCGCGCGGAGAGAAACAGACAGACAGATAAATATAAAGAAAGATCTACAAAAATAAACACGAAAAGAGATAGACATTGAAATAAAGAGAGACATTAAAAAAAGAAGACATAAGACTTATCAGGAGAGGGAAGAAAAAGAGAGGGAGGGAGATAGAGAACGATGATCAAAGGTAGAGACCGACAGATGGAAATATAGAACTGAATAGAGAGAGAGAGAGAGAGAGAGAGAGAGAGAGAGAGAGAGAGAGAGAGAGAGAGAGAGGAGGGACAGGGACACAGAGAAATATAAAGAAAGAGCTACAAAATAAACACGAAAAGAGATAGACACTGAACGAAAGAGACCCCCATAAAAAAGAAAATGTGTAAGAAAAGAGAGACCGACAGATGGAAATATAGAACTGAATAGGGAGAGTGGGGGGAGGAAACAGGAGACAGAGAAACATAAAGGAAGTGCTACAAAGATAAACACGAAAAGAGATAGACACTGAACGAAAGAGACCCTCATAAAAAAGAAAAAGTGTAAGAAAAGAGAGACCGACAGATGGAAATATAGAACTGAATAGGGAGAGTGGGGGGAGGAAACAGGAGACAGAGAAACATAAAGAAAGAGCTACAAAGATAAACACGAAAAGAGATAGATACTGAATTAAAGAGACCCACATAAAAAAGAGAAAGTGTAAGAAAAAACAAGACGACTTATCAGGAGAGGAAAGAAAAGAAAAGAGAGAGTGAGAGAAAGGTAGAGAGAGAGAGAGAGAACGATGAATATATAGTAAGACCGGCAGATAGAAAGACAGAACTAAATAGAGAGGGAATTAGAGAGAGAGAGAGAGAGAGAGAGAGAGAGAATAGAAAAAGGGCCAATGTGATAGATAGTACAAAAGAACCAGTTAATATTATATAATCTTTACTAATTTTATTACTATTATTATTACATAATGATGAATTTAGTTCATAAATTAAATTAATTAATTAAGGGAATTTGTAATCATAACGTACAGATTAAAGTACGACTCCAAATCCTAATGAGACAGTACCGAGTGAACGAACAATTGATTCTATGTGACAAAATTTCTAACTGAAAAGCAATATTTCCGTAGTTCACATTTCAATATACTGATTCATGAATTTGCTAATTAACTTACTGATTATCAAAATTTTGCTATTTGTTAATTGAGATTATTCTTAATCACTTAAAATGTTAGTTTATTCAGTTTTAACTAATTATATCAGCTGGCTTGATGTTACAAAAGAAAACTTATCTTTTAGGAGTGTGAACGAGCTTAGATAAACATAATTTACCTGAAACGGAAAAGCCACCTGAAGAAAAAATTGATAATGACCGTACAATATAAACTAAAATAATTCCCTTTAAAAAACTATGCAACTTCTATCTCTGTCAGATAGTAAGTAAATCTTCTAACAAAACGTATACGCTTTTGAAGGAAATGGTAAAGCGTGCAGAAATTTTTCAACCAAAATATAAAAAAATATCACAAGATAGAATAAAACAATTTTCAAAAAATAGATATATATGTATGAGTAGGTGGGAGGATTTCAAAGAAAGAGAGAGAGAGAGAGAGAGAGAGAGAGAAAGAGAGAGGGTGAGTGAAAAAGAGGAAGAGCGAGAGGAAGAAAATGAGATAGAGGAAGAGTATAATAAAAAGAGAAAAGAGGAAGAGAGTAAAGGAAAGGTGAGAACATATATATATATATATATATATATATATATATATGTTTCAAAATATTGAAATCGAGGGAGAGGGAGAGAAAAATAAATAGAGCATTGAAAACGTAACAGACATAAAAAGGTAGAAAGAGAGGAAGAGAAAAAGACAGGTGAGAGTTGGAAAATAGAAGGGGTAGCAAAAATTTATTATTTTCAATAGTTTTATATATAACCAATTACATACTAAAACTCTTTTTTAATTTAGCAAATCATAAGAAAAAATTAATTTTGCATTATCTTACTTTAATCGTTTGCTAACACTTATAAATATGGTCATAAATTATAGAAAAATACTGGATCAACATTGTAGAGAACGAAGAACGAACTATTAACTTATTCAATGCTCTGTTTATTTCTTAAAACATTACAGAACAATATGAACATTAAAGGTAGTTTGTATATTTAATTAGTTATCTTAAAAATTTAATTGAACAAAAAAAAACAAATCATGATCGTGGATAGGTATAATGTATAATGTAAATTCTGTAGGGTTATCGTAATTAGCCACCTATGAACAAAATATCAATTTACCATGTCCCTCATATCTTACGATACTAGACCTCTTATCGGGAAATAGGATAATATTAATAGGGAAAATCTTTAAATATAATAAATTTTCATCAAAGCCCTCAGTTAACAGACTTTTTTAGCGGTAAGTTAATTGATTTTGTCCTAACGAAGCAGTTTTAATGATAGGACGGTTCGTTAAATCAATTCTTTGTGTTGAAAGAACATTATTAAGATTGTTTTCCGGTGAAATTCATTTTGTTGTGTCATTAAACGGCTTTTATTTATATTTATGTTTATTTCTGAGCGTGCTTCTATTAATCCCTCAAGAATACAAGAAGAAATCTTTTAATTTTACCGTGTTATCCTAATATTAAATAATTGGAAAAGTGTATTTAGCTATTTTTGGGTTCATTAGTATTCTGATTTCTTCTGATGGATAACCATTTGTATTTGGGTGGTATATTGGTATTTCCAAGTAAAGCTTTAATGAAATAATCTTGTTATTCTGCGTAAAGGGGTGGGGATATTAAAAATAGATGTGATTGAAAATATCACAACACAACAGGCCTATCGCCATGCCACGTGAAGTGAAAAGAGAGTCCGGCCTTAGAGGGAGAAAAGGATCCAATACAAAGAATAAACATTTTAGTCTACATAAAAAGGGAAAATACTATGTCTTTCATGAAACCAGGGAACGTTCCAGTTTATAAAATTGTTTCATCGGCTGGACTCCGTTTTCAGCTCGGGCTTAAAAAGAAGACCTCTGGACCGCTTTCAGCTCACGCAAGACTCATCAAGCTACAACCTCCAATTTTACACTGCAATATGTAAATATTCTATTTACATTTGGATCATTATTATTCTTATTTTAATTGTCTAATAAAACCTTAACACAAGCCAGATTGTGAACTAAAAAAAAATAATGCAGAAAAAACTATGATATTAGGAGATACATTTATAGATAAATAGCTAGATAGATAGATAGATAGAGAGAGAGAGAGAGCGATAGAGAGAGAGAGAGAGAGTGAGAGAGAGAGTGAGAGAGAGAGAGAGAGAGAGAGGGAGAGTGTGTGTGAGACTTGAACTGAACTGAGAGAAAGAATAATAAAAAGTAATAAAATACAAGAAGAGTAAGCAGTAATGTAGAATAATCATTATTTTGCAGATAATCAAAAATATGGTAAATTAAACAAACCGACAGTCGGATAGATACGCAGAGAGAGACAGAGGGAGAGAGAGAGTGTGTGTGAGTGAAAGACAGAAATATAAAGAGGAAGAGTAATAAAATATAATAAAACTCGAGAAGAGGAAGCAGTAATGGAGCGTAATAATTATACTCTTATATTGCAAATAATCAAGAATAATGAAGGGAAATAAAAAAAGTTAAAACGATGGTTAAAACCACTGACCGACAGTCAGACAGATACATAGAAGAGAGAGACAGAGAGAGAGAGAGAGAGAAGGAGAGAGAGAGAGACGAACGGGTGAAAAAGAGAGAGAGAGAGAGAGAGAGAGAGAGAGAGAGAGAGAGAGGAAGTGATAGATAGATAGAGAGGATGGATAGATAGAGAGGGAGAGAGAGAAAGTAAAAATGAAAGAAAGAAACATAGAGAGAAAGAGTAATAAAAAGTAATAAAAGACGAAAAGAGTGAGCAGTAATGGAGAGTAATAATTATTTTGCAAATATTCAAAAATATGGTAAATTAGACAGACTGACAGACGGATAGATACGTTGTGAGAGAGAAGGAGAAAGAGAGAGAGGGAGAGAGAGAGAAAGTAAAAGTGAAAGAAAGAAGCATAGAGAGAAAGAGTAATAAAAAGTAATAAAAGACGAATAGAGTAAGCAGTAATGGAGAGTAATAATTATTTTGCAAATATTGAGAAATATGGTAAATTAGACAGATCGACAGACGGATAGATACGGAGAGAGAGAGAGAGAGAGAGAGAGAGAGAGAGAGAGAGAGTGAAAGAAAGAAACATAAAGAGGAAGAGTAATAAAATATAATAAAAGTCGAGAAGAGGAAGCAGTAATGGAGCGTAATAATTATACTATTATATTGCAAATAATCAAGAATAATGAAGGGAAAAAAAAACAGTTAAAACGATGGTTGAAAAGACTGACCGATAGACAGACAGATACATAGAAAAGGAAGAGAGAGAGAAAGAGAGAGAAAGAGGGACGAACGAGGAAAAGAGAGAGAGGATAGAGAGAGAAAATGAGAATGGATCAACTGCCAGAACAACATAAGGAAAGAGAGGGGGAGGTACGACAAAACTGCAGATCTAGACGGTGAAAGAGGAAAAAGGAGGATAGATGGTTAGACAAGAAAGAGAGAGTGGGAGAAAATAAGAGACTAATACGGTGAGACAAAAGAAGTAGAAATAGAGGAAAAGAGGGCAAGAATGATTATTTTTGGTTAGTAAATAGAATTATTATTTTTGGTGTCTATAAAGGGGTAATTAAAGACAATTATTTTATGTGTGGTGATTAGTGACCGTTAATCGATATTTATTTAGAAATCTTGAGATGCCGTCTGGTGTGATGTAGGTTTCACAAAAACATTTTCTTTATCGTGCCAACGTTTCGATCTTTATTGAGATCATCTTCAGGGCCTGGGATTTACAAACATTGTTTACATATAACAATTACATTTTGGATGTGGAAAAGTGAATTTACACAATGCAAAATATATTTTTTTTATATATTCCATCAAAGTATTTCTACTTACTCAAAGTGTTTGTCTTCTGTGTAATTGTGCCATTCTTGCGTGTCGTGTCAAGAGTGCCAGTGTGACTCTAATTGTAATATGTAAACAATATTTGTAAATCCCAGGCCCTGAAGATGATCTCAATAAAGATCGAAACGTTGGCACGATAAAGAAAATGTTTTTCTGAAACCTACATCACAGCAGACCGCATCTCACGATTTCTAAATAAATAAACATTATTTTACTTTTATTACTTTTGTCTTTTTCTTACCACCATGTATAGATTGTTTTGTCATTTTGATTTTTATAACTTGACAATGCCGTTTTGAGTAATTTATAGATCGGTCTTGTCAGATATGAAGGGGCTGAGGAAGCACGTTTATTCAAGTGTAGTGGCTCCTACTTGATAGACTCTCAACCTTCCTCTTCATACGTTGATCAGTATTGTCAGCTGGAACTGAGATTATTAATCATACGCTGATCAATATCCTTCAGCGGATATCTAAATTCGAACACTCGAAATCCAACGGATTGGCGATTGTGCGATCCTCGGAACGTGACAATGGGATAACCGGATAGCTAACACGTCAAACATCGGACGTGCTGTGTTAAATCCAAACCCTATTGTAACGTATATTTCTTTAAAATATGACATAATGTTTCGTTACCTTTGTATCATTTACGATAAGTGCTAGCTTGTACTTTGGTCCGAGAATGTTTTGTTCGTTAATATGACGGACGGCGAGGTTGGCAGCTTCAAGCTCCCACTTTCCCTCTTTTCTTTCTTCATTGTCCACCGTGAGTTCGAAAAGGCCGAGGATGGTCACGACGATTCCGGATTCATCTCCTTGAGGGCAAAACTCGCACCGATCTCTGAGGTTGAAGTCCCATTCTTGTAGGTACAAAAAGTCCAGGGGGTTCTGTCTTGCATTCAGTTTGTTTTTAATATCAATCTCACATAGTTTGTCTCCGCAAGTGGTGCTTCTCGAAGGAGGCCTGGGAGCGCGGCAGAGCGACGGAGAAGGAAGGAGAACGAGAACGAACAGGAGAAGAAGAATAGGCGATTGGTGTATGACTAATGATGTCATGCCCAAATTGGCCAGTCACGTCCAACGGCATCCTTTTCCAATACCTATAACACAAACAATTATCGGTTGAATTACTGAAGTAAAAACTTCTTGCTTCGGAAAATTTTCAAATTATAATCTAAATAATTCGCTTAATATATCGTTTATGCACATACGTATTCCCTCTTCTTTGTCGACAACTCTACAAACAAAAACGTCAATTCCTAAAATCTGAACTATATATAAAGTAAAGTAGTTTAATAGATATTGTTAGTCTCTTCTCCTTCCACTGTCTCACTCTTTCTTTTTCTGCCTCATTCCTCTCTCTCTCTCTCTCTCTCTCTCTCTCTCTCTCTCTCTCTCTCTCTCTCTCTCGTTTGCCTCATTTTCGCTTTTCTTCGTTTGCCTCATCCTCTCATCCGCTTTCTCTATATCTATCTATCTTTCTGTATCTCTCTCGTAAATTAAGCCCCCCTAAATTAAGTATTGAATAAATGGGAAGAGTGATCCACAAAATCTCTGAATTATATGAAAACCATTAAATCAATAAAATAATAATAATACCATTAAAATAATAAGCATTTAAAAAGGATAACTTCCGGAATATTTCAAACCTAAGTTCACCACATAATTGTTTAAGTGTTCTATGAATAATTAATTTTAGCATATTAGCTTTGAAATAAATTCAACTATAAGATTTAAATACAAATCTCTTCGTTTACATTTTACCTCTTCTTCTCACTCGTCCTTTCCGAATTGTCAAAATATTTCGGCTATTGACAAAAAAAGCGCTATAAGGAAAAAAAGAAATTCTAATTTTACTCTTAATTATTCAGAAATCGTGAGATGCAGAGGTGTGATGTAGGTTTTAGAAAAACATTTTCTTTATCTCAAACTCTAAGAGTCTCAACGTCTCAACACGACACGCAAGAATGTCACAATTACACAGAAGACAAACACTTTGAGCCCTGAAGATGATCTCAATAAAGATCGAAACGTTGGCACGATAAAGAAAATGTTTTTCTGATACCTACATCACACCAGACCGCATCTCACGATTTCTGAATAATTATCGATTAACGGTCACTAATCACCACACATTTTACACTTAGTATTATCTTATGTTTAATTTATTTATTATTTATTTTATTTATATATTAATTTTTGATAAAAATATTCTCATTTTAAGAATTCATGAAAGAAAGGATCGACGCGGATTAACCTCCACTTTACATGTCTTAGAGGGTTGTAAATATATACAGTTATAATGGGAATTTTTGCTCGACTTTGTAAGATATGAAGAAAAAAAGAAGGGTTCGATATTCTCCGAATGTGCCAAGAGTGGAGATTTAAGAAAAATTGGTAAATAGGATAATCCGTGACATCAACTTGTGAGCGATTCATCGTTTTGTAAAAAAAATACATACCTTAAAATATTTATTTTAAAAAAAGTACATTTGTTAAATTTGAATGTTTGTGACAAAAATGCGATTATCCGGGTGAAGATTGTCTTAACAGTATTCAAATCATAAGCCCATTTATTATTTACAACATACACATTAAGCGAACTTTGAGCTTTGAGGTATACCCGGGAATAAATCGGAATGGCAGGATGTTTTGGTTTGGGTCGATGAGGGTAAAAAATTCGTCGACCCATGACTCCGGTCAATTAAGAACTCGTCAGCATATCAAGCATTTGCATACGCACCCCCTTTGGACCCGATCCGTCATTTTGAGTTTAAAAATGATCAAAACGGCATGGAAACCCTTCAAATCTAAAAAGAAAAAAATGTTACCCTTTCGATCTGCTAACGTCATATTATAAATTAGATATGACATTAAAATATAAAATAAAACAAATAAAGTCGTAACGAAACATAAAATGCTTTACTAACTTTATACAACACATATTTCAAAATTGATAACTTTAATAAGAAATACCTTGTTTATAGTTGGTTTTTATTGTCTATCACGAAGATAACAAGATTTCAAACATATTTTACTACATCCAGCTTTTCCAAATCCAATAGCAAACGCACTACGACTTCATGCTGTGCGTTCCCATTTTTTATTACTGTTATCTTCGAGATTGTTGATAGCCACCACGGGTCTAGAACCGACCACGAACGAGATATTCGGAACGAAAGACAATTGCAGAAAGCTGAGATTTATTGAATTGGATAACATCATCATTTATTACGGGCTCAAGATAAATAATTTTTGGTAAAAAAGAAAGGGCAACCTTTTTCAACGTATGTACACCATGACGAGAACTAGTGCTGCTTCCAGCCCGAAATATTTAAAAAGTCTTCCTGTTTTTTGTAACTGTTAAATGATTTTACCTGAATTTAAATTTTTTCATCCTGTTTATTAGAATTTATTCAACTACAAGTTGAAACGTACAGGAAAGTAATAAAAATTTATTAAAATTTTATTTAAAAGTTTTCCCGTCTATAATTTAGTAGGTAAATCGAAAATTCAGGACTTGTGACTTATGATTTGCCAAACTTTCGCTAACGGTAATTTGTAAAAGCAAGAGTAGGTGGTAGACGGCAGGATTTTGTTTATACCGCGTCCTTTATGAGCAATTGCATTCCCCCTTTCTGTAATTTATGGTGTGCCTGCGCTTTTCCTCGGTTTCAGGAGGGCATTACTCCTTCCAAGGTTATAAGTCCCGAAAAACGTGCTTGCTCCGTTGAAATAACCGTGTAATAATTGTACCACTACCCCGACATTCCAGACCAACGGCGTGGCGCAACAATCCAGGTTAAATTAAACAATTCGGTTTCTTATAGTCACCTGTTAGAAACGAAGTGGAAATCTAACTTATATGGAAATTACTATTTGCAATAATAATGTTGCTTCGCCATAATCAGACAAACATTGAGAAAAGGTGTCAGGGCGTCATTTAAAACGTTTCTTAAAGAATTTAATGTCGTATCTTTTAATTTTAGATGTTGATCATGGATATGGTCCAACGACCAAACTTTTATGAGTTTGCCAAACGTCGGCACATATATTTCGCTTTCCTAAGGGCACTACAATTGATTGATTTATTATTAACAATACTACAACTTACACCAACCAAAATAGAAAAATTTACGTACAATTTATGAAAACATAACAAATATAAGAGGTCTGATTTTAATAGACTCCCACCTTTAAAATTTGTTGGTCGGTTTAGGTGGGGAGTGGACAGAGAGACCCTGTTAAAAACTTATCAAATTCACTAGTTTCGTGGTCCTCTTGACCAATTAGTATGATACAATTAATTAAGGTTTTTAGTTGAGATAAAAAGTCAATGGCACGAGCGGGATTCGAACCCACGATCTTCGGCTTGATACGCCGCTGCTCTACCACTTGAGCTATCGTGACCTCGATCCACCCGGACACCAACCTCCCATCTCAAACCACACCTTTGGAATTTTCCCTCCTTTTTGCCATTTTTCAAATGTAATCAATTTGATTCTCGGCGACAAATGAAATGGCCACGGAGAGCTTTAGTGAAGGATACTTGATTTTAAACTTATTAAAGTCACTAGTTTCGTGGTCCGCTTGACCAAATAATATCATACAATTAATTAAGGTTTTTAGTTGTGATAAAAAAGTCAATGGCACGAGCGGGGAGTGGTGTCCGAGTGGATCGAGGTCACGATAGCTCAAGTGGTAGAGCAGCGGCGTATCAAGCCGAAGATCGTGGGTTCGAATCCCGCTCGTGCCATTGACTTTTTTATCTCAACTAAAAACCTTAATTAATTGCCTGTTAAAAACGTTACTTTGTTCGAGAATCTTTTATGGGTGTATGGCTTACTCCCGGCCTGGAAAACGTGCCTGAGAAAGCTCGATAGGCTTAACAGTCAGGGTCTTAGAGCGATCTCGGGGACGTTCAGGACCAGCCTCTTGGCCAGTCTGTCCTGCGAACTGAGCGTCCTCCCGAACTTTGGAGAGAGAGCAATTTACTCTTGGTTCTGCGGCGGATTCGTGGCCAAGCTAGGGAACCCTACGATGATTCTCGAGTGTCCATACAGCGTTGTCTGTCGGTGAAAACTTAGCGAGGGCCGGACTGGCGCTGAGGATATGCTTCGGCTTGGCAACCTACTGATACGTACGAGTCAAGAGCATGATTATCAGAGAACCTGGGCCGGAGAGGAGGGATCGTCCTCAACAGATTGAGGATGGTCCATACGCAATTGACACACGGGCACCTGCTTTGGGCCAAAGCACGCGCCGGTACTTCTTATGCAGGGAATTGTTGTCAATGTATCCCACATAACAGAGGCGTGTCATGCCTTGGTTCCATACAGAGAGCGTGTTGTACCGCCCGATTTCAGAATGGTTCTCGAGTACAGCAATCGTTTTGTGGGTACCTAGATTCCGTGTGTTTTGTCATTATGCGTTTTGTTTGAGTTCGTGTATTTATTAGTGTGAGTGGTGAGGGGTGATGGAAAATATAGTGTCACCAACGACCTTCCAGCAGTGTAGTGTCTAGGGTCTAGGCACATCGGGGAGTGACGACCCTCCGGAGTGAAAGCAAAAGAAGAAAGAATATACACGGTGTTAAAAGTCCTTTGTTTTGAAAACACTTTATAAAAATGACAACAAATTATATTAAAATAATATAACAATTAGGTACAAAACCCATTTGAAACCATACATTTGACTATCCCCAGAATTCAAGAAGAAGATTAGAATTCCCTAAACGAATGGGCACATAAAATCAACGTAGAATTAAATACTATAAGTCCAAAGCCATTGTAATACGATCTTGTCACCTCCTCAAATACCCTCCTTTCGCTACCATCAACCAGCCTATCTCCTTCTGCTCTACTGTTAAAAACCTTCGAACAAAACATGTCTAGGAAATCACACATTTTCCAAATTTCCCGACGCTGTATTGGATCCTTCATTCAATACCGGCGGTCCTGGATCATTCTGCCACCACTCGTAAACTCCTTGCCTCCACCGTCATCTTTCCCCTCTTCGACTACAGCTGTGCCGCAGATGGGGGACTTCCGGTGGAACAAGTCTGAAGGGAGGGAAGGAAGGGGTCTGAAAAGACTGCTGAATTTTTGTGTCAGATTATATTCGGCACTCCCGTCTTACGTCCCTGCATGCAGATCTATCCTGACTTTATCCCTTCTCCCGTACAAAATATTTCCTAGGCTCCTTACTTTACCAGTCCATAAACTCTAATCGATCTCAATACATTTTCAAGCTACTTCAGTTCAAATCCTCTTAACACCCTCTCGTTTCACAATGTCTGGTATATTTCTCAGCAAAAAACGTTACCATTTGAGGGGTCCTTCCTAGCTCGAGCCACAAATCTCTGAATTCACTTCCTTTGCCAATCCGCAAAGCTACTTTACCTCTCTTAAATCCCCTCACCTCAGGTCCCTCTAAACAGAGACAACGTAGTTCACATATTATTAGGTCCTTTTGCTACATTTTAAAATTTGTTATCTTTCTTTCTCGACTTATACTCCTACTATTATTTCTATTTTTTATATTTTGTATTATGTGATTTAGTTAAATTTATTTTACTGATGTTAACGTCAGATTTTCCTTAATTCAAGGGCCAGATTTGTAAAACATTTATGTGACCTTTTTGTTATTCTTAGGTCTTCTTCTCTAGACCCAGAATAAATTATTCTCTCCCTTTCTCCCTCACTCTCTCTCTCTCTCACTCTCACTCTCTNCTCTCTCTCTCTCTCTCTCTCTCTCTCTCTCTCTCTCTCTCTCTCTCTCTCTCTCTCTCTCTCTCCACCAAAACTTGTTGAAGTGTGAAAGATATAGTAACAAAATGTGTAAAACTTTATTTATTCTTGTGTTCTATTTCTAAAATAAATTGTAAAAACCAAAACAGTCTGTCAAAATTGTATGTATAATGTAAAATGTACAGCTCACGTTAATTGGGAGAAAGACGAGACTTAAGTTTGCGTGGTTAAATAAAACGATAATTTGGAGATCGTGAATTGCGGTCTGGTGTGACGTTGGTTTAGAAAAATATTTCCTTTATCGTGCCAACGTTTCGATCTTTATTGAGATCATCTTCAGGGCTCAAAGTGTTTGTTTTCAATTTAGTTAGCAAATTAGTTTAAATACAAAATACAGATTCTTATCTCAAATGTGGAAATGGGTATCCACTCAGCCGTACTCATATATCACATTGTTCCATCATGAATCAATATTAAGCCATATAATTATATAATAATTAGGCAAAACGCTGCTCGCTTTTAGTTATCAAGCAATTTAACAAACCATTATTTCTGATAGCGTCTTCCGTGGCTTAGTCAATTACCAACTTGCCGGCCTTTAAGTTTACAAAGTAAATTTAAATTAAAGCGGTTGTCTGCCCCGAAAGCAGTGCTTTATCGCCTGCTGGGACAGATGGATAAGGCAATACGCCAGAAGAATTCAAATTGCACGTAAGAAAAAATTGAAAACATATATTATCTGGGCCGAGGAAATCGAATCGAACGAAAATCAAGATCTGATAAATCACTCCTCCGGCCGATCGCTGGCACGGAAAAGAGGAAATATTATTTCCACTGTTCCAAATCAAACCCGGAAGTACAATACCCCACAAAATTGCCCAGATAACGTTTATTGGAACCCAACTTGACTTTATTGAAATTGTATGACAGAGAGATTAAAAATTTAGAAGAAATTAAACAAAACTGGTTGACTCAAACAACCGGTGAGAAACTGTTACATGGGATGTTGTATGTTAAAAACTTATTATTTCATCAAAATTAACATTAAAAAAGTACTAACGAGTGCTCTAGCAAAATATGAATATGAAATTCATGTTTAAGCAAGAAACTGAAATGGTTAATTTGTATAAAGATGGCCTCCTACAAACAAAAGAAAATTAAGGTCATCTAATAAGGCCGTTAACTTTAGTGAACAATCTTTGACTGTTTTATTTACTTTAAAACGTATGATAGTTTACGTTTACTGTGTCATTTCCTTAAACACAGATTTCTTTCAAAGATTACAATGCCTGACAGCATCACCATATCGATTAGATGATTACTCTAGATTGAAAGCTAAGATTGGTATGATATTATTCTTCGATTATAAGCGAATATACTTTATAAATATTCTATCCAAGTAAGTCGTCAGATAACAAAACGGTGAAGCGCGTTGATAAAAAATAAATAAATCGTAAACGCTCCTCGAAAGCCAGGTGGATTTACTAGAGGCATGCCATGATTAGTCTGAAAAACTTATTTCCATATTTTATTCCGAATTTACAAGGAATTTGTCTCAATAGGACTTTAATTGCGATATTTCTGGATGCTGCCCGCAGGGTGAACTTGAATTTTGATTGTTATTGATCATTTGGGACTGCCCGTTCTCGCTGGGTTGGCCTGCCAGAAGCGTTCCGGCATTTCGCCATCTTCAGTGTTGACCACCTGATAAAAGATACTTGACTTCACAAAAAGAACACAAACACATTGAAAATAGCGAAATGCTGAAACCCGTCTGTCTGACCAAACCAGGAAAGATAGGCAAGCCAAAAGATCGGTAATGATTAAATTTCAGGTTCACAGGCTATTATTTTTATGTCGAACGAAATATTATTTGATAAACGAAATAAAACTATGGTTAGGGACGGACATCATCATCACAGCCGTTATCGTATCGGTCGATATAGTTTGCAGAAAAGGAAAGTTATGGTGTTCTGCCTTACACTGTTTATTCTCTGATGTCACGCAATCTGACGATTGTCTCTGTCGGTCAGGTGGAATCGTTATTTGAAGAACGTTATTTTGATAATTATTTCAACACTCTACAACGCAACGATATTTATTTTTTCAAAATCAAAGGGTATTTGCAAGGTTTTGAAAGATGCTTATTTACTGGTTAAAATGAAAGAAACACAATTTTAGAAGATTCTCGCTGAATTGCAAACCGGTTATTGAATTGCGTAGTGTCTGGGGTAATATCGGAATCTTAAAACCTGAGAAAACACAATCTGATGATATCTTGGGCGCCAGGAAACAAGGGAATTTTGGGTAACATCCCCCTGGCCAGGCTCTGAACTTGGAATTACAAAAAAAATACAGAATCCACCATCAGGCCAGATTCAGGGGAATGATGGAACTATTTGACTATTTACCGGTCTTTGGCATCTGAGAAAGCATTAACATAGCATGGGCAAACAATGATCCCACTTGCAGATTATCCAAAGAGGAGGAAGAAACAGTCCCTCATATCATCTTCGATTGCAAAGCGCGTTCCGGTGAAGACATAACCTAGGGGACAAAAAATCCCAGGGAATGAAGCTGTAGCAGCGACAGTTAAAGACCTAATACTTCTGAGAAGAAGGATTGAGTCGATTGCACTGAAGTAGGGAAATAAGGAAGTACAATAAGCCTTCAGGCTGAAGTGCATGAGGAGCACAAACTCCTCTTCGTAGTACCCATAATCATCATCATCAGTAGAATGCACAACGATACTTCTTTACATTTCTTCATTATGATAATGTTCTCCATCCAATGGGCATCAACGATGAAAACATTTCATTATAATATATTAAGTTTTATCCAAACAACCAAGCTCCAGCACAACTCAAAAAGATCGATTCAATATTTTAACTACAATAAATTCACTAATTTCGTGGTCCGCTTGACCAATTAATATATTACAATTAATTAAGGTTTTTAGTTGAGATAAAAAAAGTCAATGGCACGAGCGGGATACGAACCCACGATCTTCGGCTTGATACACCGCTGCTCTACCACTTGAGCTATCGTGACCTCGACCCACTCGGACACCAACTTCCCATCTCAACCCCACCTCTCAACCCCATCTTCCCGCTCGTTCCATTGACTTTTTTATCTCAACTAAAAACCTTAATTAATTGTAATATTTTAACCACAAATGAAATTTGTTTTCCAAAAAATATGATATGTTATATAAAAAAAACCAAAACTAAAACTTTAATATAATAAAAAAGTGGAGCTTGAAAGGCCAACAAAAGCTAGACAAAATAAACAATATCTTAACAATTACTACAGCTCTAAAAATTGTATTAGGTAAATACATTATTAGATCAAGGCAAAATTTTATTATTTTACATCACATTTTCCAAATGTTAGGTAAGAATAAAAGTTTAGTTGTACCTTTTTTCCATCGTAAATGTAAGCGCTGATATTTTCAATTTAATAAAATTGTGATCATTGTTGTCAAACAATCCGAGCGATGAACGGTTGTAAGCTGTCATAGGAAAATTAATTACCTTTCAGCTATTTACGACCTGTGCAATCCCTGGGATGTTCAAATTTATGGCTTTTGGACATTGTAGATACATGCCTTTAGTTATGATTGAATATACATGCATTAGATAATATATCTGGATAATATCTGAAAACAACTCAAAACCCTTTGCTAGATCAGTTTAAACAATCGCTTCAATTGGTTTAAAAGTTGGACAAATTAAGGATAGAAATCTAGACAAAAGAAATCGGACTAAATATTAGAATAAAATTGAATTTCTCTGGCAGGACCTCATATTCATAAATTACGATGTAAAATTTGTTACACTTTACACTTCATAGCCACACGCTACTTTTATATAATTTTTATTTTTTTATTTTGCTATTATTAACTTGTTTAGTGCTAATACAAAACAAAGGCAGAAAAAAAGGAACGGAAAGGAGATAGCGAGAGAGAGGAAGTTGAAAGATAGATAGACAGAGAAAGATAGACAGAGAGAGATGGATAGACAGATAAAAAGATAGGTAGATAGATAGAGAAAAAAAGAGAGAGAGAGAGAGAGGGTGAGTGAGTGAGTGAGAGTGTGTGTGTGTGTGTGTGTGTGTGTGTGTGTGTGTGTGTGTGTGTGTGACTTGAACTGAACTTTCATTTATTTGGAAAGTATAAATTCATCAATGACTTAAAATGTAGACATCTATCATTATTTTTATATTGTTTAGATTTCGTGGTCCTATTGACGAAATAACGTCTTTCAATTAATTAATCTTATGTAAGGTATTGGTTGAGATAAAAAATTCAATTTTACGAGCAGGATTCGAACCCACGACCTTCGGCTAAATACGCCGCTGCTCTACCACTTGAGCTATCGTGACTTCGATCCACTCGGCCATTCTTTTCAAATTTTCCCTCCTTCTAGCCAAGGAATTTGCCCTCCTTTTTGAAAAATTGCAAAAAGGAGGGAAAATTCGAAAGGTGGGGTTGAGATGGGAAGTGGTTCGATTCCCGCTCGTGACAATGACTTTTTTATCTCAATCAATACCTTACATAAAGATTATTTTTATAGTTATAATTTATTTTTCAATACATTTGTAGGAAATCCACATTAAAAGTATGTAAAGGTAATATTTTTTTATTTCTAACTGAAAAAGATCATACTTAATTTATTATTTAATAAAATAAGTTTTACAGGATTGAATCATTAAATGGTAATAGTAATATACTTCACTAAAGTTCTCCGTGCCCATTTCATTTGTCGCCGAGAATCAAATATATTACACGACAATTGAAAAATTGTAAAAAGGAGGGAAAATTCAAAAAGGTGGGGTTGAGATGGAAAGTTGGTGTCCGAGTGGATCGAAGTGGTAGAGCGGCGGCGTATTTAGCCGGAGGTCGTCGGTTCGAGTCCCGCTTGTGACACCGACTTTTTTATCTCAACCAAACCCTTAATTAATTGAAAAGAATTTAACTGGTCAAGCGGATCACGAAACCTAATAAATTAAATGTTAATTTAATTTATTAATTAATGGTAATGTTAATTTATTAATTAATGGTAATGTTAATTTATAGAAAAAGGTTTTACGCCTTAATAAGTTTTATTTCTTTATCATCGTTTCTGAATGTTTATACTGGAGCGGCATGATTTTTCTTGATGCGAGAAAAAAACTCTTAAAATGGATTGAGCTGTAGTGAAAGTATTTAACAAAGTGAACTAATTAGAATCGCAGTGGCTTCCATTAATGTTGACTCGAAGGGAAAGTGGGCAAAGCAAAGTGTCTTTGAAACGACTGTTGATATTGTGGCTGGGGGAGAAAAACAGTACAACAGGTGTTGAGCTTTTTTTCTTTTTTATCGAGACCTATTTTTATAAACAGGAAATCGTTTTCGTCGAGATTTGTACACTGTTTTACAATTTTCGAAGAATAGCCAACCCACATCTTCTAACGTTGCATTTAGCGCGAATTATTTATTATTACTTGGCGGAGAACGAACAATAAAACAGAAAAAAGTTACTGGCACATTACGGCTTTGTCACTAAAATCAATACGCCCAAACAACACGCCGTCTCATTAAAAAAAATGTTTCAAACGACAGTAAAGAGAAAACAAAGAAAAGAAAGGTCCCAATGAGAACGGTGAAAATTCTAAAAATCACAATTTAGACGCTTAGAAATAATATTCAACTATGCAAATCAAATCGTATTATTTATTAATTTTATAGGTCCATTTATATCTGGAAAAACACGAAAACCATTAAAACTTTGTTAAAGATCCTGAAAAGGTAACGTATATTAAAAATAACAGAAGCATATTTGTAGCATCGTTAGTTTTTTAAAAATCTTCATGAAAAGTAATAAAAAGTTTAATTGGTCTTCTTGAGAGTTGTTTTATGCAATGTTATTACTTATATGAGAGATATTTTTGTCCTACTAATAAAAAACATTGCAATGAATTACTATTTATATAGAACAGCAAGAACAGTTCGATTGACTTTTTATTTTGAGTCTGTTCAAACTTTTAAGGATATTTAATATTTTCTATGCAGTTTCAAGGAGTCCTACTGTCATTTCATCTCCCAAATACATAGTTAAAAGTTACAATTACACTAGCCGTAAAAAGTAATAAGTTTGCCATATATACATTGGGAGGTTTAATTAATGGATAAACAACAATTGGGTGCAGTTCATTATTTTTCACAGTTTGCATTTTGCTCTTTATGTGTTTTATTCACAAATTAATATTAGGCAATAATTTAATAGGTTGAAAAATTCCAAGATCTCCGTGGTTGAAAACTTTTATTCAATTTAGTAAATTACATGGTCGTTCGGGCTCCTGGCCCATCATCAGCAACTAAACATAGAGAAATCTCATGGTATAATTCAAAATCTGAAGGCACACCCATCAGTAATTTCCAATTTTTTAATTAAAAGTATTTATACCTGGACTATGCCAACGATACATATATATTATTTTTCCACCCCCTTGGTAATGTAATGCTACTAAAATAAAATATATGTTTCTATTACAGTTTTAAAACAATTTTGACGAAATTCCCCTCAACAAAAAAAGGGGGTGGAAAAATAATATATATGTATCATTGGGATAGTCCAGGGATAAATACTTTTATTTAAAAAATTGGAAATTACTGATGGATGTGCCTTCAGATTGTGAATTATACCATGAGATTTCTCTATGCTTAGTTCCTGATGATGGGCCAGGAGCCCGAAACGTCCATGTAATTTACCAAATTGAATAAAAGTTTTCAACCACGGAGATCTTGGAATTTTTCAACCTATCAATAGAGAAGATATGAACCGTAAAGTTGGTAATATATAAAGTAATAATTTAAGATATAATCACTTAAATTCGTTTAGAAGTTTATTATGGTGGGGTTTAGTTTTAATTAAACAAATTTTCTTTCGCCCAATTGTTTTAGGTAGCAGCCAATTTGTCTGAAACATCATGTATGAATAGACACACACATTCATATTTATTTATATACCTATATAAAGTTACAAGCTAACCACTTGTGTTTTTGACTTTCATCAGTCACAGTTCAGAGATTAGCGAAGGTTCTCGAGACGTTCATTTCCCCGAACAATGTCCTTTTCAATAGAAACTTTCCCTCTAATATATCCTCTGTTGGTTCAACTTTAATCGGACAGCAATATTTCTCTTCGCGCTTATCGATTTGGAGAATCAAGCAGGATTTAAAGGGAGCTGATTTCCTTTTTACATTTTGTTGGACATTTTTAGAGTAATCGATTGATTCTAAAAATGCCTTACAATATTAAAACATATATTTTTTACATTAAACAATGATTTCGACTTTTCTTATTATTGAATTAAACTGCCCGATGTCGAGAATGTTGATAAATATTTAAAGCGAGAAGCGTTTCCAACGGTTACCAACTGTCAGACTAATGAGTCATCTACTAGGCAAAGCTTACCCATTAATCTAGAACAAAGCTCTCGCAAACTGATTGTTGTTATCTCTTGGAATATCTAATAATACCTCAGAAACAGGTGCCTAACTTTTGAAAAAAATTTAAGTAACTCTCGACTCCAAGTTCTACAAATTATCACAGGACTTGAGCGATTTGATCACAACTCCATTCTGTAAAGGATAAAAATGATACGAGTTTGATTATCGTTAGTGTTTAAAGAGCTAAAAGACAGATTATCAAACACAAAATATTGAAATATTCCACATTTAATTCTCACTAATTTTTCGGAATAAATGTGCCAATAGTCGAAGATATGGATTTTAAGACCGACCTTAACCAAGCCACCTTTGCCTTAATGATCTTGAACGTAAGCCAAGATTCATGTTAAGAATGTCGCAAAAGGCAATGATGTCCAATTAGCTCTGAACTTTATTGAACTCAAATTCGCTTTGATAAACTAGAGTAAAGTAATGCTGTAAACCATACCAATATCAGGTCACCCCATCATATCGCCTCACCCAGTTTATACCCAGACATCTCAATTTGATTGCGAGCCTCCAGAACATGACACTTTTTTGTTATTTGCTATGTGCGAGTAAAATTAATAACAGCAAAATAATAAATGTAGGATTCGAAGTAAAATTCACCCAAGCTGTACATTTATATTTTGAGTGAAACTATTTTTGTTAGATATTAGCCGATATAAGATTTATAAACACAAGAAAAACGAATAATAAACACTTTTGTTGTTCCATTTTTATTTATAATATTTTGGATGTACATTCACGCCATTCCACATTACAAAAATATTGTTTTACTGTTTTTAGGTTCGGGCAGGTAGACAACCAGCCTAATGTTTTGAAAGAAAAGTGAAAAATTAATTCTTATATTCTTTACATTATGACCCTTGGCGACCGAGGGCGTCCGAAAGTCGTATTTGCCACGCTAGTTGTTTTACGAACTTATCTCGACATACCATTTGGAATAGAGAGATTTTTAGTAGTTTTGTCGTAGTAGTTAGTAGTAAGTGGAGTGAAGTCGTTCTAAAGTTATCATCATTGTTATGATTTGAAAAAATCAAAGGCATTTGGAAAAACAAAATTTGAGATTTTTTATTTTTCTTATATTTGAAATCTGCTTTTTTATCGGGGAAAAAGACAACTATCAAGTTTGTTCGTAATAAAAAAAATATATTAATTTACTTCTCTTGGTCACAAATTACATATATCTATGTATATGATAACCATGCTGCAAAATAACTTAAAAAATACTTTTATTTTATTTTTTTCAAGAAAGAAAACTATTAAGGCCCATTAGCAAAAACTGTCGCACACCTAATATTTTTTAATCTAGTATGACCAACAAAAGTTTCATTAAAATCGGTGATCCTACGATCAAATGATGTATATATATTTTGTGGGCAGTCTCCCACTGGAGCAGTTGGATAAAAACCACGAACATCGAAATACCACTGGAAAAGTCCACTTCCTCGAGGAGAACGGGTCTAATACGCCCTGCATCCCATCCGTCACCTCACCCCTGATCACTAGACCGGCCGGGCGGAACTACTGTTTTTTAAATCTCAACTTCGGCATATTTGACGTGCTCAAACAATATTTTATATACGTTTTGTCTACACTCGATTATACTTCATTCCAGATTAATAGACTTAGCAATTCCCTGCAATGAATAAACTTTATCTAGCCAGCCCTTCCTTCTATCTTCATATTCATTATCATTACACGTACCAAATCCTCCTTACAGTCATAAATGCAACAGTTTGGGGATTCACTAATACTCCATCCTGTACTGATACCTTGGGGGCCAGGGCACAGGGGAAGTTTGGGTAACGAGAAAGCAGACAGACTGGCCAGAGGAGGATCTGCCCCGAACCTATTCTTGGGATAACAAAAACAAATATAGAATCCTCCATCACAGAATGGATCCAAGCTAAACAAAAGGAGAAGTGGATAAACTCTAGCGGTGCTGACATAATAAACTTATGATGAAACAACCCTCACCGAGACTGGCAAAAACACTGCTGCAATTGTAGAGGGCCAAACTCAGAGGAGTGGTAGGACTACTAACCGGTCACTGGCATCTGAGAAAACATCAACACAACTTGGGTATATACAGCGATGATTCCATTTGCAGATTATGTAAGGAGGAGGAACAGCCACTCATATCATCTTCGAATACGAAGCAACAGCTCAATGGAGGTTTAACCTAACGTACGGAAAAAAACTTAGGGAAACAAATTGCAGCAGCAACAATCAATGACCTGATACTTCTAAGAAGAAGGATTGAGTTTATTGACTGAACTAAGGAACTAGGAAGGTACAATAAGCCAGAAGGCTGCAGTGCCTGGAGAGTACAAACCCCGCTTCCTAGTATCCTTTTCTACCGTACCATACCTATGAGTACCTCATCATCCGTGATCCATCCGGATGCAAACTAAGTTCGAATAAAATTTTTTAAAGGCCCTGTGCCTTTGAAACCGCGGCGTCCTTGGTACTCCAGCGGACCTTGTCTGGTATGTATGCCATTCGCACAGCCAGCCAGTATTCACCAACTGTCTGCAGTCACTTTTTGTCATTTTGTATTAAATTTCTATACCTTTTGACGCTGCTTTCCTGGCAGCCTTTCCACCTGTTTCCTTCTCCCGAATATCTGCGAGTCCTCTTATCCAGCAGAAAATTTTTCCTCGATTTGACAATTCTCTATGTTTCAGAAGTATGTCGGCTATAATGTGATTGCTTTTTGTATTTACGCAGCGTTGTTCAGTTGAGAAACTACAATCTTCGAATCGGTTTCTATGGCCATCCTCGACACGTTCTGTAGCCTATTTGAGGCAACGTAAAGGCCTTAATTACGCCATGGACTCTGCAGTAAAAATCGAGGTCTGCAGGGTCATGCCAACCTATTCATTGATCGATCCGTCGGTGGATAGCATATGTAATTAATAATTAATATAAGTATAATTTATTAGTGTTAAAATTTAGTGTTTGATCAATAGAATTCATTTTATATTTCAGAAATTTGACTCATATTGCATTGTTGTTGACTCAGAAATTACTACTTTAAATACATTACAGATAGCATCTTCCCATCTAACTTTTGAAACAAAAGTACGCCTATTGGGAATGTCTGACTTTTTATTACTTTTGTTTATTTTTCTAAACGGGGTATTTCAACTACGAGGTTATATGAACCTTCGGGTGCTGGTGTTTTGGAAAAAAGTGAAACCCGGGTTCAGCACTTAGTGAGTCGCGGTGTCTACGACGTAAGCCGGAACACACTAACCCGATGCAACGCCATTCGACGCTACCCGACGCAAATCCAAAGTCCATTTTTCCATAAGATTGTATTACTCCCGTGCACAATTGCCCGATGCTACCCTATTCTACGCTCTGCGATCCCCACTAGCAAGATTTTCGTCGGGTCGCATCGAGTACAGTCGAAGACAAAAGAACCGGACACTCATATTTTTATTCAAACTACATGTATTATTGTCGTTATATTAATTACAAAATACTTTAACAAATGTTACAAAGATAACATCCTATCTCATCTTGAAACCACCTATCTGAGTTTTGCCGACAATACAGGGATCCGAATAACTTCGATATTGAACACCACACAACTAGAATCTTCTTGTGAAAAGAAAAGAGTAAATTTTAATACAGAAAATTCCCCCCACGTAATCTCTATTCCCCGGAAAAAGATTCCTCCTCCGATGAGAGGGAGCAAAATATAAAGTATGGGAGAAAAAATAGCAAATCCAAAGTCCATTTTTCCATAAGATTGTATTACCCCCGGGTACATCTGCCCGATATAATGCAACGCTACCCTACTCTACGCTCTGCGATCCCCACCATCCAGATTTTCGTCGGGTAACATAAAGTACAGTCGAAGGAAAAAGAACCGGACACTCATATTTTTATTCAAACTACATGTATTATTGTCGTTGTATTAATTACAACATACTTATTTTAATATAAACCAAATTAACCGAGATCCAAAATTCATTAGTTTTTATTTACAAAAATTAATTTTATTGATTTGGTATAAAATTGATCAAAACACCGGCATACCATTTTTTTATATAATGAATTTAACTAACAATTTATCACACGGTTTTGCTCATAAAAATTTCTCATGGTTTTGTTCATACAATTACACCATTTTCGTCGAGTAGCGTCAGAACAGGACACCCATATTTTTTGTAATTTATTTCAAACTATGTATATGTAATTTTGTCGTTATATTAATTAAAACATTCATATTTTAATATAAACCAAATTCAACGAGATCAAAATTTCATAAGTTTTTATAAAAATTATTTAAATATGATAGTTAGGCAAAAATTTATCAAAACACCGGAATAACTATATTTAAAACTATTTAATGTTACTAACAATTTATTACAGGGTTTTGCTCAAGAACGCATTAAGAACAAAAAATGCGTTGCGATTGTGATACTGATTTGTGATACACGTTTCGTGACTGTACGTGGCGTGTGTTTGACGTCGGATAGATGTGCACACCCTACCAAAACGTGGCAAGGCGTCGGGTAGGGTCGCATAGCGTTGCATCGGGTGTGTTCCCGGCTTTAACCGTTGCGACCACCGACGCCAGGAATTTATTTGTAACGCTGAGGTTTAAGATTAGAACAGGCTCAATTTTCCAATCAAGGTCGGCGTTCCGCAAAGGACCAATCCTTTACAGTTTACAGAAGAATACACAATACACAATAAAATCCAAATTACAACCTTCTTTGTTAAACGATGTTCCCTTGAAATGGGATACCCTAAAATTTCTCGCCTACTAATCTGTGTTGAACCTCAATTACCTGTAAGCATGACAGTTATGTGAAACTTAATCCACCTAATTCACTTGCCATAGGTGAAAATATTTTAAAAATAAATTATGACCCTTTTTAGGTCATTGTAAGCTAATTTTTAATCGTAAATGTTTTAACAGTCTTTTGCTGCTAATAAACTGTACTTTTTAAACCGTTGAGAGTAGTTGAAATTCGAATCGACGTGAACAAAATAGTTATCACGAAGATATGACAGAAGACCAAGGACTAACAATACGGATCCATTGCGCTATCAACGTCCTTTGTACTATAATAATCAGGTTAGACGCTTTATGAAGTTACGCTACTCTCAACTACCACCCTGCTTTCCCAGAGTTCCGATAAATCGTAAGTTCTGCATATATTTACAGGCAGACGTCTCGGCCAGCCAATAGTGGATACGATTGTTTGTCCAGTATTGATTGCAGGACTGGAAAGCCATCACATTCGAGCCGTCTCGACGGTCTCAAGGCTAATTGGGACAAAGCCGAATTTTATAGTTGAGTTCCACATTTCTAAATGTTATCTATACTCAAGATATGACGACAGTTAGAAATTTGATTATCTTTTCTTTCCACCGATGTCAACGATGTTTTGGCTACGTGTTATTATACGTGAGACAAATGAAAATGTAAAAACAAAAACTCCTCAAAATTTTCTATTATTTACAAAGGCCAGTTTGCTGTCTAGGTTTCTAAAACTGTAAAGTTTCAGTTTGTAAAGTTATCAGCATTTTGGTGATTTAAAAAAAAATTTGAAAAACAAATATTTGAGAAAAAGTGTTTTTTTTTGCAAAGAAAGAATTGTTTTCGGGGATGGTTCGACGGAAAATTTGTATTAGTGCATTTCAATAGAAACACTATTATTAAGTTGTATTTTCAAGTTGATCATTGGACATCAAAGAAAACAAATTTCATAGCTCGCTAATCCTGGCCAAAAATGTAGTTTTCAATTGCTAAGAATATTCTTACTTAGGATTTTAATGAGTGCAAAAAACATTTCTAAATTGTTTTTCAAAAAATATTAGCCTGCTTTATTGGAGCCGTTTTTGGGTATTTGTGAGTTTTTAGATAGTTTTCGTAACCTGACTAACGTAGCCTAAAACAAATTATTGATACAAAAAAATATTTAAATTACATAAGCAACGAAAATATCCTTGCCAATGGCAAGCATAGCAGTTTTGTTTCGTGTTAAAAAAATATTGCTACCTACCAATTAATTAAAGTTTTTAGTTGAGATAAAAAAGTCAATGTCACGAGCGGGATTCGAACCCACGACCTTTGGATATATACGCCGCTACTCTACGACATGAGCTATCGTGACTTCGATCTATTCGGACACTAACTTCCCATCTCAAAAACTTCCCGCTCGTGACACTGACTTTTTATCTCAACTTCTCAACTAAAAACCTTAATTAATTGAAAGATATTAATTGGTCAAGCGGATCACGAAAACTAGTGAATTTAATAAGTTAAAATGAAGTATATCTGCACTAAAGCTCTCCGTGCCCATTTCATTTGTCGCCGAGAATTAAATAGATTATACGACATTTGAAAAATGGCAAAAACGAGGGAAAATTCAAAAAGGTGGGGTTGGGATGGGAAGTTAGTGTCCGAGTAGATCGAAGTCACGATAGCTCAAGTGGAAGATTAGCGGCGTATTTAGCCGAAGGTCGTGGGTTCGAATCCCGTTCGTGACACTGACTTTTTTATCTCAACTAAAAACCTTAATAGAAAGATATCATTTGGTCAAGCGGACCACGAAAATTAGTGAATTGTTACCTATATTGGGCGATGATACACTTGATACCACTGTCAAAATTATGTTTCCAACCTAGCCATAATATGGGTACAAAAGAAATAGAAATAACGTTACAAAATTAAAATATTATTTTAGCAAAACATAGACTGATAATAATTGGATTTTTTAAGCTCAAATAAAATCTTGAATACAAATTTTTAGGCAAATCAAACGAACTTTTTGTTCTCTAATTTTTTGCCTTTCAAATGCCTCGGATTTTTTTTTTTTTTCAAAAAAATTTTGGTTTGCTATGGAAATTCTTATATAAGTGCTTTGAAGGGTACCTGAATCAAACCCGAATTGTTTTAAAAAAATGACTAACTCTACTGGAAATTGTTTTGATTTTTATAATTGTTTATACACCTAACCTTATTTACATAAACGGAACTCTTCAATTAAAATCCACAATATTGGAGTAAATAACATGACTTTTTAATTCATGTACATTAATTATTGCAGCATTAAGACAATTTAAAAAGTCATATTTATAAATATTTGGTTTTGCAATATATTTTCCGTTCATAATCCATATTTCTTTTCATCTATCAGCCAAATTTACCTCTTTCACTATAAAGATATACATAACTTCTGATCTAAACATTATTTCAAAAAGATGGTTTTTAACGAAGCATCGAAAATAACATAATAGTTTGGGCAGAATATAAAGTGATAAACTGAACAACCGAAAAATGAAAACCTCTTCACCAGTATAGTTTAGATAATTAATAGATGCCAAGATTAACTATGTTTCTAATCTATACAAATAAATAATTATTTAAAAATGAATCACAAACAAATCTCAGGATATAAGAATCTTGTCCTCCGAGTCCGGTTCGGTCGTTTTACAGGTTCGTTTCCTGTAAATAATTTTTGATTTTAAACTCAATTATGAATGTTAATTTTAAACAATTGTTTATGTTGCAATCATCACTACATAAAACTAGCCAACTCATTCGCACGTGCACTGTTATCTATGGCGTAAACAGGAAATGTTACATAAACATTTGTGACAGTACGTCATCCTTAACTGATACACAAATGATGATATCTGAGGCAATGGGTGTTGGTGTAAGATTTATGAAACAGGTGTATCATATTGTTTTTCACGTATCTACTACGTTCATTTCTATAAGGAGATAAAATATAACATCCACAAGCAGTATCCGACTTGTTTCAACAGATCATCTGTCATCAAGACGTTTGAAGACCTGCCGACAATAAAATTTGTTTTCCACAATAACGAAAAAATATTGAGTTTTAGATGTTTACTGGTAATTTTAAACATTTACAAGAACGGTACACAATCGCACCGACTCTCTCTCCGTCTTTTTTTCTATCTTTCTTTTTGATTCGTCTCACTGTTGCAGAATCAGATAGGTCATATACTAGGTTTCACGTTCTTGTTAATGTATGTTACTATGTGTGTTACTGAAATTTCATTTGATTCTTAGAATTGTGGAAGTATTGCAAAGTAGGCTGATCTCTCGTCCGCAACAGACTTGTAGTTTGACGTAAGTCGTCGTGTGGGTCACGATGATAAGCGATACTATGCTTTACTTCTCAGCGATTGTTATTTCCTGTCATATTTCACTACAAAGATATGCAAATGCACGCCAAATATTTCTTAGAAATCTCCTAAAATCCCTTTTCGCAGAAACAACATAGGCGGTCCGAGGTGAAGGTGTATCCGATTTTTTTGAGGTTAATTGTCAGGCAGGGTTGTCTACTCAGTCCGGTTCTGTTCGCTCTCTGTATTGATGACCTCTCCACTTTCGAATATGGAGTCCTAATAGGCAACGTTAGTAGAAAAACAATACTTTATGCACCCGATATTGCCATTTTGGCAGATACTGCGCACGGACTACAAAATCACAAAAAGTCCAAAACCATGATTTTGAGAAGAGAGGGGGAGAGTAAAGGCGACAAACCGCTGGCTTTTTAAGTCGGAAAGAATTGAGATGAACGAATACAAATATCTTATACGCTCACCCCTCAATTACACTGGTCAACCTGAAAAAGACAATATCACATGCGAAGCTTGATCTCTGTAAAACCTGGGCCCCGTTGATGAAACAAGTAGTGGTTTCGATCCACTTGAAATTTAATATATTTAACTTGGTATGTTGTTTCATAATCTGTTACGGTTGCCAGATATGAGGCTACAAAAAATATGAAGAAGTCGAGAAATCCCAATGGTTTTTTATTCGTAAGCTATATGCTCATCCTACCCCTACCCTAAACTACATGATTTATTTAGAAACGTCCACTGATTTACGTATATACACTAAAACTTCATTTCTCATTTCTTTTCAAAATTTTGAATTCCCGTACATAAAATTGGCTAAAATAACAGCGGTCGAAGTTATCAGGACTACGACCTCCTGGTATGCCCAATGGCTTACGCTCTGTCATAGATTTGGAGTAACCTGTCCCACTTGCCTTGTTAATTTGCCAGCTATTTTTAACAGTTCTGCTATCTAGAATCAAGGAACGGCATCGGGACGATTACTTTATCACTGCTCAGCCCTCGCTTAGCTTTTCCTTACTTAAAGACTTGACTCACCCCTATTCCTCACTTAATCCACAGAAAGAGAATTTAAAATCCCTTAGTTTATCCTACTTAAGATGGCTATTAGAAACCCTTGCCATGCCCTTAACTTGAACTTTTACCCTCTCTAGAAACACACAGTTAAATCAGTTGGATGGCTCAAATACATGTGCGCTCACTCAGTACGTCCGCCACGCCTGGAATGACCTAATTCAATTTTTGACCCCTCTAATCATTCCAATTTTTTTATATATTAAATGATTTTATTATATCCGATTTTTTGTCACTTTACGATTAAAACTTATCCCCTTTGTTTGTTTTTTATTATGATATTTTTATGATTTTTTTAATATATTTTTTGTGTATGCTAGCATATAGCGAATAATGTTAAAACGTCGCTTTATTCCTTTTCTCATTAGTATTATTTCTTTTCTTTTTCTATTAATAACGACTTCTGGCAGACGGAATCAATGCCTGTATTATGCTTTGTAAATACATAATCATACAGCTATATTCATAGAAATAGAAAAAATTTTGTTATAAATAGAATAGAAGTTTGCCCCCTTTCACTCTCTCTCTCTCTCTCTCTCTCTCTCTCTCTCTCTCTCTCTCTCTCTTTCTCTCAGAACTCTTTTTCTTTTCTGTAACTATCAGTCTTGCTAATTTTTTGCAACTTCTCTTTCCCTCTCACTCGCTGTACCTCTCCGTTCATTCTCATACGCACGCATGCACACAAATACAGCCTAAGATCAATAAATGCTTTAGTGTGCATCATGCTTGAAAATGAAAAATGAAAACCCTCAAAAATAGTAGCATTTCAGAGGACACTTAAGTTTTGAACAAATTGAAAATTTCTAGGACAGACAGACGAAATATTGAAAACTATGTGAACTTAGGGCGGTCTTAAAATTTGATTAATTCGCGTAAAAGGATTGAACCTTTTCCATTCAAATACAAATTGTAAATGATTATTTGGAAATCGTGAGATGCGGTCTGGTGTGACGTAGTGCCCGACCGCCCTCAACACGACACACAAACATGACACAATTACGCAGAAAACACACTTTGAGCCCTGAAGATGATCTCGTTAAGAATCGAAACGTTGGCACGAAAAAGAAATTGTTTTTCTGAAACCTACGTCACATCAGACCGCAGCTCACGATTTACAATTAATCATAGACTAACGGTCACTAATCACCACACAAATCATAAAGCTGGGTTGCTAACGTACGAAATCACTGGAATTGGTTTAAATAAAAAAAAAACTTTGGCCCAACCGTGTAATGTCAATTATTCATTGACAATTACAACTTAGCTAGTACAATAACAGCAAATATTTATCACATATGTATATATAAAATAGACATAAAAATTAAAAATTACTTTAAAAAGTTGACATAGAAATACAGAGATATTCTGAAAAATGTTTTGATTAATTGAAAACCTACGGTACAAATTTTATTACTTGATGAAACTTCTATTACTTTTTTAAACTGTCTCCAGTTTTTCAAGTCCAACTGTTCCCACTGAATTTGTTAGGGAATTAGTAGCTTGTTCGACCCTGAACGTTCTCATTTCATAAATCTATAGCGAAATGAACTAACATAATATGTACATAATTTAAATTAAAAATAAACTTGATTTTTACACACACGAACTATTAATGGATCAATTGTAAACGATAAAGCCGCTACATAGGAAGACTCGAATAGGTAAAAATGTTAATGTTAAATGTTCTTTGAAATCATTGTACAAAAAAAGAATTATGGTTATCTTATGTACACAAATATATGCAAAAACAGAGCCGAGAACAGTCGGCAATGCTACAAAGAGATTTATGAGAATTGAACGATTTTGCCAAAAAGTTTAAAAAATTGAATGTTTAAGCCATATAAGAGGTATTTTCGTTTAAAAATGTGTTGACTTTTTTTAAGGAATAATGTTTTTTGTTATTTTTATTTGTATTGTTAATTTTAATCTATTCTGAAAGAAATGCTAATTCGAAAACTTGGAAGTAGGTTTGTTTTTTAGTTGAGGTTTTTTGTGGAAACGGGGATTAAACAAACAACAAACAGACTCAAAGTAACTAAGTAATACTGCGCTTATAAAATAAATTTTATATATAGAATAATGTACTTTTTTATAATTAAACCCAATTAGTAACAAATACGTTATAGTTTGAATGCTCAAGACTCGAAAGAAATTTTTAAAAAACCTTCCCTCAAATGGTAAGAGTAAACTTTTTTCTAAGATTTATCGCTGTAGACCAATTTGTGGAACTTGTGAAAGCAGAATTTTCGAAGGAATTGATTTTGGAGTTAAGAAAAGATTGCTGAGACGTGTAAAGATTTTTCTTTTGTGGGGGAGGAAATGCATTTCTATAGACGAAGAGGGTGAATTACTCTCCTCATTTCTTTTATTAAAAATTGTGAGAAAAATTATTTTCAAAGACCCTCTAATTATCATTCATCTGAAACGTCAGGAAACATTTTTAATCCCGCAATTTATAACAGTCCGGTAGGAAAAAAACGATAAAAAAAAATGGTTTCTTGTTATTTATCATGTCGAATTCAAATAATATATATTTTTTTTTACATTGCACAGAAGACAAACACTTTGAGTGAGTAGAAATACTTTGATTGAATATATATAAAAAATATACTTTGCATTGTATAAATTCACTTTTCCACAACAATGTAAACAATGTTTGTAAATCCCAGGCCCTGAAGATGATCTCAATAAAGATCGAAACGTTGGCAAGATAAAGAAAATGTTTTTCTGAAACCTACATCACACCAGACCGCACCTCACGATCTCCAAATAATCATTCATAATAAAGTAATAAATTTTAGAAAAAGAGAGAAATTCGAACATAGATCAGTTTCACGATTTCTAAATAAATATCGATTAATGGTCATTAATCACCACACACTCAAATAATAATATTATCAACCGTAATTTCGAACCGTCGGAGTTGATATGATGTTTATCATTGATCATTGCTAAGTCCAACGATATATAACGGCTTATATTTAGCGTACTATCTCTGGTTAGAATTGTACTGATTGATGACAGTGAATTACCGAAAACCCTTAGACATTGAGAACCTGGTGAGTCTTATTGATCAACTTGATGATGAAGTTAACCATCTGAATATAATTCAATGAGATAACATAAGTTGGCACGAGCAAAATGGTAAGAATAAGCCCACCTACCGGAATGGTATTTTTCAAGGATGACTGTTTTGTTATTTTTTTCAATCTTGATAATTACTAATTCCTTTTGTTTTACACATTTAGTTGTTATGTTGGTCCATAGGATATTTTTATATTATGTGATAATGTGTTTATATTTGGTGATACCATTCATCAAGGTGTTGGCATCTTCCGGTTTAACCAAGTTACTTTTATCTTTGTCATATATATAAACTGGAAGTTACTTAGATCAAGATGAGTTACTACAGCAGCATAGAACAGCAATACGGAACAACCAATAAGAACCGAAAGCGTTACTCAAATTATAATGTAAAACTTACAATGTAAAAGGCAGGCTTTTCAAAATGTTTTCTCCTCACATTGATAACATTAAAATTGTTTTGAAACGTTTAAGGGCAACGTTCAAAATAATTTCTTCACCAAATTAAACAATCTTATTCCAAAAAAAAATAAGATCTAATTTGTTATACTGAGTTCAGTCAAATTACTGTCCCAAGATGGGTATGCCTAGTCCAAACAATGCTTCGTAGATAGATTAAGATGCCATAAATCTGACGGCTGACCAAAATAGGCCAGGTACATGTCTATCCAAACTCAAATTTCAAAATTGAGTACTAACAATAGAAACAATTTGTGTTGAAAAAGACAATGAATGGGATATTCAAACGACTTCAAGAAATTGAGTTCAATTTATTGTCATATAATTAAATTATGCGTTATTCTGTGATAATAATTAAATTATGCGTTATTTTGTGAAACTTTTCTATAATGGACAACTTAATCTCTTCCATGTGTTCCTAAATTTTTTATATTTAAAGAATGAACTATTTATTATTTTTACATATTTGTAAGAACCATGGCTATTCTATTTATTGTAATGTGTATATTAACTCTTATTTGGTTAGTAAATTAATGTATTAAAATAAGGATATTATGTCTAGCACATATTGTGATTAGTTTCAATTAATTAAGGTTTTTAGTTTAGATTAAAAAAAGTCAGTGTCACAAGCGGTATTCGAACCCACGCTAGATACGCCGCTGCTCTACCACTTGAGCTATCGTGACCTCGATCCACTCGGACTGCCCTTCTCAACCTCACCTTTTTTTTAAAACTTTTTAACAAATTTTTTAACTCAACTAAAAACCTTAATTAATTGAAAGATATTAATTGGTCAAGCGGACCACGAAAACTAGTGAATTTAATAAGTTAAAATTAAGCATACCTTCACTAAAGCTCTCCGTGGCCATTTCATTTGTGTCCGAGAATTAAGTAGGTTACAAGGCATTTGAAAAATGGCAAAAAGGAGGGGGAAAATTCAAAAGGTGAGGTTGAGATGGGAGGTTAGTGTCCGAGTGGATCGAAGTCACGATAGCTCAAGTGGTAGAGAAGCGGCGTATCTAGCCGAAGATCGTGGGTTCGAATCTCGCTTGTGACACTGACTTTTTTATCTCAACTAAAATTGAAACATATTAATTGGTCAAGCGGACCCCGAAAACTAGTGAATTGTGTTGTCATTAGTTTTCACACTTTTTTTTTTTTTTGTTACGAGGGTTTGCAACAGCAGAAGTCATATCAACCCTCAGGGTGCCGGTGTTTGTGAAAACAAGCCCATTAAGTATATCGGGTTTGAATCCGGCGGCCCTGCATTCGAACCCGGAACCTTCACCTTACAGTGATGAGCGCCGTGTCAACGCCTAAATCGTTGCGGCCACCGACGCCCACTCTTATCAACTCAGATGTCTAGTCTATTAACAACTAAAAATTTAGCCGTCTAAAGATTATTCATTCATTAAATATGTGTAGAGATTAGTGACCGTTAATCGATAATTATTCAGATTTCGTGAGATGCGGTCTGGTGTGATGTAGGTTTCAGAAAAACGTTTTCTTTATTGTGCCAACGTTTCGATCTTTTATTGAGATCATTTTCAGGACCTGAGATTTACAAACAATGTTTACATTTAACAAATACATTTAGGATGTGGAAAAGTGAATTTATACAATGCAAAATATATTTTATATTCAAACAAAGTATTTCTACTCACTCAAAGTGTTTGTCTTCTGTGTAATTGTGCCATCCTTGCGTGTCGTGTTGAGAGTGCCAGTGAGATTTTGCTGTTTTATGTTTATATATGTTTGGTTTTGAAGGGGTTGAAGGGGGGAAGGAAGTCGGTATAAAAGACAATTACTTTCAAACTTTGTTTGAATATAAAATATATTTTGCATTGTATAAATTCACTTTTCCATATTCTAAATGTATTTGTTAAATGTAAACATTGTTTGTAAATCCCAGGCCCTGAAGATGATCTCAATAAAAGATCGAAACGTTGGCACGATAAAGAAAATTTTTCTGAAACCTACATCACACCAGACCGCATCTCACGATATCTGAATAATTAAATTAAATAATTTAACAACAAGAACTTCCTTCAGGATAATATTTACATTTAGACAACATATGATGCAAGTAGATAAATGTAAAGCCGGATAAAGAGGTCGAAAGCTTGTCAATTATACAACACATGTATCGTCATTGATCACAATCTCAAAACTAAAAATATATTTTAAAACAACACCCACAGCACTTCTAAAACAATTTTTTTTGGATAAATGAAAAAGCATGTGAGTTTTCCATTGAGAGTGAAGATAAAATTCGTATTTTCGGGTATTCGGGAATCAAGGGCTACGCAGTAGCCAAATTGCAAATGTAGACGGATGGCAAAGAGTTGGACCGAGTAGAGCTTTATTCAGTTCTTGAGGCGTGGTAACGAGTCCCTGTCACTTTATTTGCAAACTCAAACTACCCTTAAAGGAGCTCGTTTAGCTTACTAATAAAGTCCTCAGATCATACATCTACCTTGAAAAAGAGCTTTCAAATGTTAAATCAAGAATAGTTTGTACAATTTGTTTTACGTGGGAAAGTTAATAAACATATACATAATTATATTGTTACGAAAATATTCTCCAATTTATATCAAAAATAATTTATAACTATACTGTGACAGAATTCACAATATTACCATTAACCGCAGAGTTGAGAGAACCGAATAAATTTATTCATTCTTTGACACACAACTAAAAAATACGCAAAAAGTACGCAAAAGACATATTTCGTAAATCATGCAATGCAGAAATTTATTTTGGACTTATTATTGAAAAAAATTAAGACTAAAACCATAAATAATGTTCTATCCTAAAACTGAAACATTACGATCCGTTAGTACAGGACAGAGTACATTTATAAAAAACATTTCTACAAAAACGTTTAGTGATATAGATTTACTAGTAGATAAGGCATAACAACTGATAACAGAAGACAAAATAACTGATAAGAAAAACAAAATTTATGGGCAATGAGGAAAAGCCAACTAAGCAACACGCCGCACACAAAACCGCTATGAACCCTCAACAATTCACACAAGTCTAAAGTTTCTCAGAAATTTACAGACCCAACGCATTTACCAAGTGTAAACTTTAGCAAATTTAAGTACTAGGAAATTAATACTAAGAATAATTTAAAACACAAAAACTGTCTACTGACACAAAAACACTTACACTTGTTGGTGTTATACAAACATAGATAATATATTGGACAAAATAAAGCACAGGCAAATTACTAAGTCATAATAATCATAAAGATTAGATTACTATTTTTTAAAAACAGGTAAATTTAGATAAAGGTAATTTGTAGGGCCACTACTGAAATGAACTGCGCGAAATAAATATTGCCAATTTTGTGGTATTTATTTTCCCGAGCATTTTGATATTTTTTATAAAATGCATTATAATTTATTAGACACTATTTTGGTTTTTATTGAAGGAAAATTTAATTAAAGCATTTTGAAAAATAAAAGGTTTTAATTTTATAATTTTGTTTATTGGACACAATGATTTTTTTAAACAATTAATACCGAGTATAATGTCCTTTGTATGCTAAAATATCTATGAACCTGTTAAGCATACTGTAATATAAGGTTGTCTCTAATTTCATAGATATTTTACTCTATAGATCTTGCAAAGCTGCATTCAGTTGTTGCAAGACGACTGCCTGCGGTTAGTGATCGAAAAACCTTACCTGCAAAGCACCTCCTATGTGCTCTATGGTATGGAGAAAATGGGGTAAAGGGCAGATGGGAAATTCTCAGGTTTTCTAAACATTGATGAACAACTCTGTCCCTATGTGGTCGGGCATTGTCACCCAAAAATCCCTGCCAATGAAATCCCTGGTTTGAGGGATGTATTCCTCTGCAATTTCTTAGACTTAACGGTCTGTGGTCAAGTTCCCTTCAAAAATATGGAGTCCAGTTCGTCCACCAGTGTAATCCCAGCCCAGACCATTACACCACCTCCTCCAAACTGCACTGAAGGGATGGATTTTTGTGGACCTGATAAGTCGAGCCTCGTGTCCTCGTTCATTTCCTTTTCTCAATCCAGGTCATACCTCTCCCAAACCTTGGATGCAAGGGGTATCCAGGCGCAAAATAATGGTGTAGCCTTGAGGGCATGACAACTGTCTAAAGTACAAGCTGTAATCGTGTCGGCCTCTGGGTTGGCAAGGGACGGCGATTGCTTTATCATAGGCACACGAGGGTTAGGGTACCAGATCCTATCTGCATAGACGGTGGAGGGTGCATAACCATCTGAACTACGGGTTAGCAGAAAACCAAGTCCATACCTTCTTACGAAGGTTCCGAATCGTTTGTGCTGATAAAAGACTTGCCAAAAAATCTTACACTTCATTTAGGATTTGGCGGGCACTATGGAAAGGGCTCCGTCTTCCAGCAATGACAATTTTTCTGTCCTTCTTTGCGCTGACATCTATTACCAGGCCTCTTTTGGCACTTCTAGTCGCTCGTGTTTCCGGGATCATATGGGGCGATGTGTACTGCGTATTACTTACAATATTAATTACAATTTTCGTGAACGTTTTGAAAGATCCGAGAATGTTCAGGTGTGAAACAGTTAAAAATGAAAAATATTCTATTTAAGATTACATATTTTAAGAATCAGAAAGCTTATATATTTATACAAATCAATGTGGATATTTTTTATATTTATGACTGTACTTCAGAAAACATTTTAATCCTATAAATTACAACGGTGAGTGGTTTTAAAACATTCTGGCCAACAAAGGAACCTAACTTCCAAAAGATGCGATCTCTTTTGCAAGCTGTTTTATCTCTACGAAAGAAAATCATTATCTTAATGGAAAGAGGGCTATGCAATAAGAGTGGATAAAAAACTTTAAGCAAATTGAATTACTCAATTTGATGTTAGGGCTAATTAAAAATTGAAGCTTTCTCAATTCCCTGACCACAAATCAAAGCCTTGTATTACGTAAATATTGTACAACTTTGAAGTTTATTAGTTTTACAATATAAACAATAGATATTATGGAATTTTCTTTGTAAGATTATGCGTTGTTAATAATTTATTGCTCTATTTCACATAATGATTAAGGTCAATTATTGAAAGGTATCAAATAATGTTTAATTTCGTTTTCACAAATTCAAGAAATCCTACAAGTGTTGTTTTTTCTCATTCAATCCAGGAAGGACCATACAACGCAAGATAAAACTTCAGAATCTTTTCGCCCTTTAATGATAGTACTCAATTACATCAGGAAATCTCAACATCCTCAGACCACCTCGTTAATATTTTCTCCCGACCAGATACAAAAGTGCAGGTCACTGCACCTGTAAAATAACCACTAATCTTTACTTTCTTCTTCGACTTCTTCAACCTTGCGGTCCAAAATCTAAAAAAAGTAAATAAATACAAAAATCTAAAACACCAAACCTAGAATCCAGCACCAAATGAAACTCCCTACAATAGCATTTGTCCCCTCACCGCCATCTACCACGCTGTCCTACAGTTATCGCCGGCTGTCTGAGTGTTTCCTTCTATTTTTAGTCTTTCACGCGTATTTTTTGAACTGCAATACAATTTTTGTTTATTCTATCAAGGAATCACATTAAATTGAATGGATAAATGTAAAAGTTGACTAAAAAACTCTATTTGTTTAAATAAGTTAACAAATGTTAAAATTATTTTTGATGTGTTAAAAGTTAGTAATTGTATTTACAGATTGTAGGCAGCGCGAAACGGGAAACACGTCAGCGTGGAAGATTAATTTTTCCTACTCTTCAGAATTATGAATCCCATTAACCTTTCATGACATTAAACTTATATTTTTGTTTAAATTACAACCTTCATGTCGTATTATATGGCATGTTTAATTCAAAACTTAAGTTCGTGAGTTAGAATTGTATTTTCAAAAAAAGAAAAGCTGTACATTTGTTGTTAGACGAACATTTTAACGCATTAGATATGTGTTAGAAGGAAAAATTAAGATTTTCGTCAGTCAATANTATATATTAGCAAACTAAATAATTTCATTGTTTTTATATGATTTTGTGTATATAAAACAAATTTATTGTGTACAGAAAATTTATGAAATTAAAACATTCAAATGAACTGTAAAAAGTCATTGAATATCAAGCTGCTTTAAAAAATTTCCTTATGGGCCAATGATATTATGTGGGAGAGAAGGCCCTTTTTCTTTTTCTCTTGCTTTTTTGCATAAAAAGTTTTGAAAAGGCTTTCCGAACTGTGATGAAATCACTTCGCGCTTTCTAATCCGTAAAAATGGGATCCCTAAGTTCAACTCAAAAAGCACTCGTCGATTCAAAACGGACCGTACCATTATTTCGTCCCTTAGGGGCAAAGCTAATGAAACCAGGCCGGAGCGACTCGGCGGGGGCGGATTTTCCAGAACTTCCCCACTTATTGGCAGAAACGGGCGTAGCGATTGGTTGCATTAAACATTTAAAGCATCACCTCGATGAATTATTAGTTAGAAGAGCGATAACTCTCTCTCACTTTACCTTTTACTCTTTAAGCTGTTAAGCCTCCGGTAAAGCAGAAAATTCAGTTCTATTATCACTATTGATCCGAGACAATGAGAGACAGGTCATTATTTCATCTTGAATAATTTTACAATAAAATTGTAAACGGAAATAAACATTTATAATTCATAATTATCATCATTAATATTTAATATAAACTTAATAATAGTTTTCAAACACAGATGAATTATGTAAAATTCAATTTACAGTAATATTACAACGACAAATACACAAAATAACACAACGACATAAACAATTATAAGTATAGTTATAAGTATAGTAACTCAAAAAAATAAAATAGAACATTTCTTTTCATTGAGGTTATCTGTTGGGTANCTCTCTCTCTCTCTCTCTCTCTCTCTCTCTCTCTCTCTCTCTCTCTCTCTCTCTCTCTCTTTTCGACCGAATACATTTTAAACAATACAATATGCATCTATTTTTAACGATGTGATGATTATTTATTAAATTAAAAGTACACAAAACGTTTAATCGCGCCTTTCTAGACATAGACATGCAAATTTCAACACTGATTACGTCCACACATTCCGTTTGAAATATTAGAAGACGGTGAAGTTGATAAATTCAATTTTGACCTAACCAAATCTCATCTTAAAACAACCAAAGTTACGTTTACAAAGTTTAAACATTTTACCTAAACAATTACCCGACGACATAAATAAGTTCAAAAAAATCCCTAGTTAATAAATAGATTTCAAAATTGGCGAATACTGAAATGAAAGTTTAAGGAAACTAGTTATTCGATTGACAGATAGGAATGCATAAATAAAAAATCGTAACATAGTACAAGAGCGGCGTTCTAATGTAAATGAAAAAAAAAATCAACATTCCCTCTCAGAACAATTTGACAGTTATATAAAGCGCTTCTATCAATTAATCGTGAGGATTATATGTTCTCGGACAGGTTTAGTTCAAATTGAAAAAAATAACTGTATGAAAAATTTAATTCCTGGAAGTGCTTTTCCTGTAATGAAATTAGTACGTCAATTTTTCATTTCTACAGATGTTTCTGATCCGCTGTTAAAAAATCATGTTGTAGATACCATTAATCTTTATAACTTTTAAATCTTTGTACATTTAAAAACATCATAAATCATGACCGAAATGTAAGTTATTTCCAGTTGTTTAGTATTTTTTCTCACTCGAAACACACAATAATTAACCATATAAACGCTCAAAAATGAATAGGAACGTCAAGCGCTCTCCACATAGTCACACATCGTGTATCACAAATCGGTATCACAATCGCAACGCCTCTTTTGTTCTTAATGCATATTTTGAGCGAAACCATATAATAAATTGTTAGTGAAATTTAATTGTTTTAAATAAAGGTTTTGATCAATTTTCTTCCTCACCATCATAATTAAATAATTTTATAAAAACGCGTGAATTTTTGATCTCTTTTAATTTGGTATATATTAAAAGAAGAATGTTGTAATTAATATAACGACAAAATTACAAATACTGTTCTGTCGCTACTAGACGAAAATGGTGTAATTGTATGAGCAAAACCATGACATAAATTGTTATTTACATTTTATGAGCAAAACCGTGTAATAAATTGTTTGGTAAATTCATTATCAATCATTAATTATCGGTCACTAAACACCATACATAACTTGAAATGTTAGGAAAAGTAAGTATTACAAAATTGGCAATATCCATATTCACTTTTTAGCAGTTTATATCAACGTTCTACTGCATTAGAACTATTCAATTCTTGTACAAGTATAAATTAAAAAATGAAGTAGTCACGACTTGTGCCCTTGTAATTAGTGGCGTTCGGCATAATGTGATTTTTGGAAATATTTCAATCCCAATATTCCAAAGTAGAGTGGACTGTTCATCGAATTCGTTCTACAATCAACTCGGAAATTCAATATGTTTGAAACCATAAATCTCATAACTGTAAGGATTCTTTGACCTCCTCAAATATTAAGAACAATTTCGAAGTTTCGATTAAGGGCAAATGACTTAATGATTTTGCCAACATTTGTGGTTCCCTCCAAAGTGTTGAAAGGAAAACCAGTTCGTTTAACGTTTTAATTTCAAGAATGGTTAAACAAATCCAATAAATTTAGATCTTAGTAGAGAAAATTTAAAATGTGTGCCGAAAAGTCAAGGTTCTGTCTAATAACTTACTAAATCTTCGATTCAATCTCAGTATTTACGAAGGCTTATAATTTTGTGACGTTACTATTTTTTACACAGCAGTCCAGTCGATCGACATTGTCTGCCAATTCAAGTCCGCCACAGTCACGAATAGTTCGGCTATTAACTTCCATTATTTGCACCAAATATTTTTAGTCCTCCGGGCCGGATATTGTTATTATTTTCTAAAGAATTCGCCACTTCTTGTTCGAAGGTTTCTGTAAAAAATATTAAACCCATATTAAAAAGTTTGACGAAGAAACTGCTTGTTTTCTTTTTTTTTCAAAATGATCTTATTCCTGATTTATTTAACACTAAATGATTACAATAAAGACTTATATCAATCATATCGAGTTATTATGCATTATAAGTCGTTGTCATCGATAGTAATATTTTCCTAAGTATCCTATAGTAAAGTTCCTAAGTATTTCACCAACAAACTAATAGCAAAGTACCGTAACTGAATTTTCGTTGCATCAAGTATACGTGTACATAGACGCTCATAGTTACAGAAGAATTTCATTACTTTAGAACCCTGACATTATAAATAACTACATTAATCCAACGAGATAGTAAGAACTGTCCCTTTGAAAATAATTTAATAATGTTAAAAACTAATTTTCTTTTTCGACCATCGATAATACCATAATTAAGAAAATGAAGGAGGTCTAATCCGGAAAATTTTCTTATCCCCTTGTTTACTAAAACGTTTAAACTTTTAAACGTACCTTTGTTTGTTTTAAGCTAAGATATCGTTAGTTCAAAATTGAATTTATCAACTTCACCGTCTTATAATATTTCAAACGGAATGTGTGGACGTAATCAGTGTTGAAATTTGCTTAAGCGTATGCCTAGAAATTAAACCTTTTGTTTACTTTTAATTTAATAAATAATTATTCGGAAATCGTGAGATGCGGTGTGATGTAGGTTTCAGAAAAATATTTGCTTTATCGTGCCAACGTTTCAATCTTTATTGAGATCATCTTCAGGGCTCAAACGGCACTCTCAACACGACACGCAAGAATGGCACAATTACACAGAAGACAAACACTTTTAGCTCTGAAGATGATCTCGATAAAGATCTAAACGTTGGCACGATAAAGAAAATGTTTTTCTGAAACCTACATCACACCAGACCGCGTCTCACGATTTCCGAATAATCATCGACTAACGGTCACTAATCACCACACATTAATAAATAATAATTACTTTTTTTTTAAATAGATGCATATTGTTTTGTTTACAATGTATACGGTCGAACGGAGAGAGAAATGTAGATAATGAAATATATAATTCAGCTCTTTTCACTGGGCAATATCATATAATAATATATTACATAATCAGAATCAGCTAACGAGAAAATAAATTGACATGCGACATATCTATATTGACGAATGCATTAAAAACCATATCTATTAATTATATTTATTTATAACATTTTAATCAAATATATTTATTAACATAAGGATATAATGTTGTAGTTCCACTAATTTAAGTAACTCAAAAAAATAAAGTAGATTCATTAAGGTTATCCATTTGTTTAAAAAAAGATATGTATATATTTTATTAAAATAGATAATAAATTTCTTTGAACTTGAAACATTTTGTTTTAAATTTAAATTATACAGGGTGAATTGCTACTCGTGCTACAAACATCTCCAGTAGATTCTTCACCCTAAAATGAACAAAAAAGTTCATATTGTCCATGGTCCGATTCTCAACCATTTCAGAGTAATTTCGCTTTTTATCGATTTTGAAAGATATCACGTCCTGGCGTCGGAAAATCGTGATATCTTTTAATCTAAACATTTCTCTGAAAATCTAATAGCACCGTTGAAATTCCCGTTAATTTTTCAATAAGAAGATGACGGTGGCAAAATGTTTGGGCTAATTTTTTGTGTTTTATTTCAGCCAGAACTACAAAAAGAGTGGAAAATTGTGTAAATCGGAAAGTGTATAAAGTAATCCAGAGTTTCTAATTTTAGTCTCAGAAGGCAGCAAATTTGAGGAAAACTACCTGATTTAATAACGCTTCCAACGCACTCGTCATTTTCTTATTTAGTGGTTGTGAGACCAAGATGTTGATGACAAAAAGAGAAAAAATGGTGGTTCAAGGATTGCTAATGTTTGAGAGTGACTTGCTACTCGTGCTACAAACTTCACCAGTAGATTCTTGACCCTAAAATGAACAAAAAAGTTCATATTGACCATGGTCCGATTCTCAACCATTTCAGAGTAATTTCGCTTTTTATCGATTTTGAAAGATATCACGTCCTGGCGTCGGAAAATCGTGATATCTTTTAATCTAAACATTTCTCTTAAAATCTATAAGCACCGTTGAAATCCCCGTTAATTTTTCAATAAGAAGATGAAGGTGGCAAAACGTTTGGGTCTTTCTTCCTTGACCTTCTAGCTGTTTGTAAACTTCTTAAGCATTACATACTAAATGGGCATTAAATTAAATTAAAAAATTTCAATGGAATTATGATTTTGATTCTCTCTAAAAATTAACGGGGATTTCAACGGTGCTTATAGATTTTAAGAGAAATGTTTAGATTAAAAGATATCACGATTTTCCGACGCCAGGACGTGATATCTTTCAAAATCGATAAAAAGCGAAATTACTCTGAAATGGTTGAGAATCGGACCATGGTCAATATGAACTTTTTTGTTCATTTTAGGGTGAAGAATCTACTGGAGAAGTTTGTAGCACGAGTAGCAATTCACCCTGTATATAAGAAGTGAAAAATCTTTTGTTACAAACAGCTGATAAGTTTTTTAGACAATAGAAAAATCGATATTCAAAGAAAAATACATCACTTCTCTCTGAATTAAGTGATAACGTTCAGAGTTACGAATATACTCTGAGTGAAGTTAAAATATTAGAAATAAGAATAGGAAAAAATCGGGAAAATTAGGGTTTATCAGCATACAGTAATTAATTGTCATTCAATATATGATTGCTGAAAAATTGAATACTTTTTTATTTTATTTTTTATTTAATTTAATTGTTTTATTGTCGGTGTAAAACACATAACGGTAATTGGCATTATAAAGCCTCTGTGCATCTAAAATGTTTCGTTGAACAAAGTTTTTTGTTTTTATCAAATTTATCACTTGTCAACATGTGTTTCAATTGGGTGGCGATGCTATTTATTTCATGATAAAGAATATTTGCATAATAATTTACCATCTTTAGTGACTTATTTAATTTTTATTTTGAAAACGCTTCTTATTATAAATTAATTCAATGCTCCAAAAGTATTTCATTTTTACCATTAACAAACGGATGAGCACTGAAAAAATGTTTTGTTCCCTTTAGGATTTTTGGCAGTTCGACCGGCAAAAAGTCGGTTTTGTCTCAAACATGGTACAAACAACATACAATAATATTGAATTCGTACAAGTAAAATTTATATTTTATTGACATTTCTATTATTGGATAAATAAATAAATTAATTAATCTTTAGACTGAAGTAATAAAAAACACTAAACATAACCAATTTTAAACAAATGGTTGCTGATTCAGAATAAGATCCTAAAACGATTTGGGAGTTGATTAGATCAGCAAATAATAAATAATGTAATGTACATTCTTGCAAATAAAGATTTATAATTATTATTAATTAAAGTTCAGATTGCTCGTAAAGAAAGTTTATAAATTTTCAAAGTTTTTTTTAATAAAATAAATTGTAAGTTGCCGCAATGGTTAATAAATAATTTATTATTCTGTAACAGGGGCGATTGCCTTTCTTTCTATCGTTCTAAACCTCGTTATAGCAGCTTTTATTGACAAAAAAAAGGCTCAGAGGTGAAAAATACTCTTAACAATACTAAAATAACCCTTTGTTCTTCAACCCTTTTTTTATAGAAAATTAACAACTCTGTCAGAATAGAATATAAATTAATTTCACAAATATCATCCAAATCCATCAAAAAACCATCAAACAAACGATCATGGTATACCTTTTCCCCAAGATCGAAAACAAGTTAGTTAAAGCGTTTAGGAAAGTTATAAAATAATACTAAATTACAAAATTAATATTATATAGAGTAACATTTTAGTATTAAATTAACCCATCGATCGTCATAAAAATAAATTTTATCAAACAGAAATAACATATTCGAAAAATTGGTAGATCATTCAAATTAATAAATAAAAAAGTCGAAAAAATACTTTCGAGGGTTGCAATCCACCTTTCTCTCCTCCCTCCCTCACGCTCCCACACGCTCTCTCTCTCCTACCCACACACGGGCCCGCGTGATCTCTCTCTCTCTCTCTCTCTCTCTCTCTCTCTCTCTCTCTCTCTCTCTCTCTCTACCTCTATCTCTATCTATCTGTCTATATTTATCTATCTGCTATCTATCTATTTTTATTTCTTCTATATTTTTATATAGAATATATTTTTCTATTTCTTTACATATCTCAATATCTTTTTCTCTATAGCTCGATGCAAGGTTCTGTTTACGTTTTACGCGAAAGAAAATCGTGCAAGAATAAAGTATAAGAGTACTGATGTACCTCACTTTTATAGCCTCAAATTTCTACCATAATGCTTTAAATGCATTATCTGCTGTAATTTGAAAGTATACATAAACTCTCATAAATATAAAGTGAAATATAAAGTTTGTTCTTTGAACTGTATAAAATTGATTAAACTGGATTAATTTCAAATTAAACTCAAGTAAGTCACTAAGCCTCAGTAGTAGTAATAGTCGACCGAGTTTCGATGCCTTGATGGAAAATCCTTCCATTATTATTATAACTTTTTCTGTAAGTCTCATTAGATTAAAGGATTAATATTGCGGTCGCAAAGGGCTTTAGAAACAAAAAAAACCTCAATTTCACAATAACATGCAAAGACTTCTACTTTACCATTGTTGGAATATCAAATGCACATGTCGAGATATATAGTGATAAGAGCTAAAAATATCATACCAAAAATATACTATATTTACGAGTAAAGTAAAAAATGAATAAATCTTAGATACCACCTTTTAAAAAAAATATGATAAAAAAATCAAAATTGGTAGTGTACAGTACAGAACCGTACATGTGTAAAACATGTCTAATAAAAATTCTAATTTAAAAGAAAAACAATCTAAAAAATTTGATCGTGTTATCAAAAATAACAAGAGCACCGATAGTGTTAAAAAATCGAAGACAGTAGATGTTTAAAATGTGTCGAATAAAAATTTATAAACTGGAACAAAAACATCAACAAAAATGTTGACGATGTTTTTAAATTAAACAAATCATTGATATGATGAAATAGTCGACGAGAAACATGAAAATTTAAAACTTATCGAATAAAAATACTAAATTAGAACTAAAACATCAACAAAAAGTTAACAAAGTTTTCAAACCAAACAAAGCATCGATATAGTTTAAAAAAACATGAATGTTTAAAGTTAATTAAACCCATTATATTTCGTGGTCCGATTGACCAAACAACTTCTTTCAATTAATTAATCTTTAAGTAAGGTATTGGTTAAATGAAAAGCTTAGTGTCACGAGCGTGATTCGAACCGAAGGTCGTGGGTTCGAATCCCCCTCGTGAAACTGATTTTTTTTATCTCAACCAATGCCTTATATAAAGGTTTAATTAACTTCTTTTAATTAATTAATCTTTATGTAAGGTAGAGTCACGAGCGTGATTCGAATAGAAGGTCGTGGGTTCGAATCCCGCTCTTGACACTAACTTTTTCATTTCATCCAATACCTTACATAAAGATTAATTAATTGAAAGAAGTTAATTAAACCTTTATATAAGGCATTGGATGAGATAAAAGTCAGTGTCACGAGCGAGCTTCGAACCCACGACCTTCGGGTAAATACGCCGCTGCTCTCCCACTTGCGCTATCGTGACTTCAATTCACTCGGACACTAACTCCTCATCTCAACCCCACCTTTCGAATTTTCTCACCTTTTTGCCATTTCTTTGTTGCCGAGAATCGAATAGATTACACGAAATTTGAAAAATGGCAAGAAGGAGGGAAAGGTCCGAGTAGATCGAAGTCACGATAGCTAAAGTGGTAGAGCAGCGGCGTATTTAGCCGAGGGTCGTGGGTTCGAATCCCGTTCGTGACAGTGACTATTTTATCTCAACCAATGTCTTATATAAAGATTAATTAATTGAAAAAGTTATTCGGTCAATCAGGCCAAGAACTCTAATGAAGTTAATTAAACCGTTCGACTAAAAATTTCTAATTTAGAATAAAACCATCTTCAAAAAAGTTGATTAAGTATTTGAATCAAACAGAGCATCGATATCGTTAAAAATTGTATAGAAACGTAAGTGTTTAAAAATGTCAAATAAAACTTTCTACATTAGAACAAAACAATCATCTAAAAACGTTCACTAAGTTTTGAAATCAAACAAAAATTGATATGGTTAAGAAATCGAACAGAAATGTAAATGTTTATAGCATGTCGAATAAAAACTTCTAAATTAGACAAAAACGTCCTCAACTAAAACACAAAAATGTTGCTGAATTTTTTAAGACGAGTTAATATTTATAGAACCTGTATTTGAGTGAAAATAATTAATGATATTTGATAACGATGTCTGTAAAAAAATTCGTATAATTTCCATTTAGGATGGACAATGTTTTAAGCATACGTTACAAAAGAAACAACAGCCCAACAAAGTTGTCCAGCGTGGGATACCTAATCCCCCGGTCTGTTTCGCATCTGTGTTGTTTTTGGCCCTGGAGCTTTACGTAATCCTCGTCCGTTGGGATGAAACATAATCGTAACTTAACAAGAACATGCGGCGAGGCTAGACCCGTAGATAATAGCTGACGACTCAAAACTTCACGCTCGGACGTGACAGCTCTTAATCGGCAAGTCAAGCAAGACTTTAAGCAGAATTTAAATAAAAAGTTAACTGCTTTTTATTCTTCTTGCGGGTAAATTGTTAAAAATTTCCTCTGTCAAGAATATAATTAATCTATTAATATTCTACTAGAGCTAATCTTGACATTGAAATAGAGAATTAAAATTATTAACAATCTTCTCGACTTAATCCTTTCAAAAATGGTTAACTTATATAGTCATAATAATATATTGAATTTCTATTTAGAAAACTCCTCAAGTGAATTATTAATTAATTAAGGGAGTATATTAATAAAATTGATTGATATGACAATAGAAAAGAATCCAAGCAAAAAATTTAGTCTACCCTATTTTGGTGAACTAATTAACTTCGTGTTTAAAATTCTTATGGCTCAAAATAACCCAAAATCTATTTTTTACACGATGAGTGAAAAGAGAAGGATATAAAAAAGACGGTAATAGCACAAGAAAGAAACTATAGGAGTTTAATTTCTAATTTCCAAATCTGTTCAGCGAGAAGAGCGAACTGTTTTAAAATAAAATGTCAATCGTGGAAGTGTTTTTGTCGCACGTTTGATCATTAATGATCACCTCGAAAACCGCGTAGCACGGCTGTTCTTGACGAGTTTCGTTTCGCCGTCATTCCATCAGCTGGGGAAGTTTTCTCTTATTTTACACTAATTGGTGTTAACCCAGTTCTGAGGGCATATGTCAAGGAAGTTTTAGGCGTCAGTTTCAGTTTTGTTTAACGTGTTTTAAACTCGCAAATTTTCTTTTTTTGACAGACTAAATTTATTTTTCAGGCGCTCGTAAGGAAAAATCCCATACTTACAAATGGGCTTTTTTCAAAAACATCGTCACCCGAGGGTTCATATAACTTCTGAGTTAAATTATCTTAGGGAAAAAATTTATTTATAGAAATGTGTGGTGATTAGTGACCGTTAATCGATAATTATTCAGAAATCGTGATATGTGGTCTGGATTTATTTATTCTAGAATCACATTCCACAATTCCTAACCATTAATTTAATTTTTGAGCTCAGTAATTCCATTCTTGTTCCAGACATCCTCCCTTGAGCTTAAGGACTGCTTCGCCGGAATATTCCTTGTCGTCGCGCAAGTGTTCCATTATGGCACAATAGACTGCCATTTAAGCTCAGGGACATCCTTTCCAAAAATATCTTATCCTCAAATCATCTCTTTCAACAGATATTTTCATATTTGCGACGGCCATGCACTCCGTCCGATCTACTTCATTAACGCTTGTATTCCCCAAGGCAGTATCTTAGGTCCTATTCTATACTCAATATGGAACGCCGACTACGAAAAATAGTCAATCCTCTTTCCTCTATTATTCATCATTATTCTTTCCCTTATGATCTGTCAAGAATGAGACAACTTCATTTTAAATCATCTTTTTCCACTTTTTGTAACCCATACTATACATTTCCAAATCTTCTAAAAGACTCAAAACAAATTGGCTTCTCGACTTCTTAGAAAGTGAGCAATAAGTGTTTAAAAGTTTTAAAAAAAATAAGTTTAAAAAAATAAGTGGGCACTCGTGTAACAAAGTCATGTAGTACATATTGTAAATACCGTTACGCTTATGGTAATTTTATTACACTTGTGAATGAAAATAAATTAAACAAGTCTAAATCAATTAATTTCCCCCACCAGAACATGAGAAAAAAAGAAAAATATGTAATGACATCTTCGTAAAACAACAAGTCATAAATTACCAAACAGATTATCCGAATTTTATTTACTTACCGAATTTACAAAAACAAGAGTTTAAAATGCATGTTGCTTCCGTCTATTCCCATTTGGCAAGAGTGGCAGTAAACTCGGCAATAACACTGAAGATCTAAATTGAATCTTTACCATAAAAACCTCTAAAGTTCTTTCGACATTTCTTGAGCAGACATTTCGTCAAAATAAGCTGAGTAGACAGTCTCTATAATCGATAAATATTGAACATATATTTTGAATATTTGCAGCATTTGTTCAATTTCAATTGCGAGAACAAAAACTATTTCCAAAAATGTGGATTATTTTTGAATAAATTATAGTTAACCTACGGTAACGCAAAAAATCCTACCGTTTATATAAAATTTCTACACGAATGCATTATGTATAAAATTTACATTGGAAAATTGCAGGATAAATATTACTTGGATGTATATTATTGCATATTATAGCGCAAGACAATCATTGAATCAATATTAGGACCAATTATTATTATTTCCTATTCCTTTTAGTATTTTGAGGAAAGTATTTTTTCCGTATATATAAAATGCAATTACACTGCCAAATTGTTTTAAGTTAAGGGTGTATGTAATATTCCTTTAAATTACAATACAATTTTCTTTATGTGATGCTATAACGAAACGAAAACAAAATGAATTATAACTGCTTGGTTTTGTAATTTAATTTTCTTAGAAAACAAAAGAGCCTCCTAACAAATCACCATTATTCGAAACAGCAATTGTATAATAAAAGTCATCAGATGGAATAATTAATTATATACTTGAATTGCCCACTTATCATCTGGGATTTGTAACGAAGTAAACACGGCACCACTGGGTTTAACCTTCCGTGAATAGAGGATTGGATCAGAGCGTTTCGGCAATTCTCATGTTTATGCAAGGACCTACACGAATAAGACTAAAATGGACATAAGCTACGCCATAAGCACGAGGTAGATTGAAGCCAAATATTGTCTTGCCATAATTTCCTCTTCAATATAAATTCAGTTCGGGATATACAATTGAGATTATTGTTTGCAAAGGTGGAAATATCATATGCATGATGGTATAACAAATTCACATTTCGACATTTATTTTCTTATCATATCCGTTCTGAGAACAATACAAATAGTATTACAATGCTTTATAATATAAATAATTATTGTTGATTTTGTAATTATTTTATCATAACTTTTTCTATATTAGTGGAACGAATTTTTTTTTGACGCAAAAATATTTTATACGTTCAAAACTTATTTAGAGACAACTTTAGAGACAACAAAAGGTAAGCATTTTGAACAATATTCCCTATGCCCAGAAATTTATACAGAATACTGATTTTAAATAAATAATTTCTATTAATCCATATATGTTTAGCAGTCATAATTGACTTATCATCTTCACTCAGTGCCATCTGTGTGTGTGTGTGTGTGTGTGTGTGTCTTTGTGAGTGTGTGTGTCTTTGTGAGTGTATGTGTTTTATTTGTTCATCATGCTCCACTACATTAAGTATTGAATAACATAATAACAAAATTACAAACCATATTCACAATATAAAAATAAAGCAATACTACGGATTCTTATTTTTTCGCCCAATATTATACTAACTCCTAATAATGATTAACACAATTAAATTAAATTCATTTTTTTAACTCTTCAATATTATTTTCGGTCGCATTACGGTCGGTAGTTGGCAAACCTTGGAAATGTCGAATTTCTTGGTGGAAAATGGATATGGAGAGGGTATTGCATACCAATTACTAATATTTAAATCTAAAAAATGTTTTGCAACTACTAGCTTGTATTTATTTTCACCCCTGACTGTAAAATTCCGAAATAGACAATTATTAAATGGGTTTAGACGATTATTAAATTGAATCAGACGATTATTAGATTAGTTGAAAATTTTTTTTTATTTTTTTCGCTCAATATTCTATTAACTCCTAATAATGATTAACACAATTAAATTATTTTTTTAACTCTTCAATATTATTTTCCATTATGTGTTAAATATTCTTGGACGCCATTATTCCCGAAACCAACTTCATAAAATACTGTAGCATTTCGGTCTCCAAAAATCCAAAAAGTATGACTTTGTTGCGGGCGGCCACCGTAAGCCCCGGGTCACCATGTGTTTGTTTTTGCGTGTGTGTGTGTGTGTGTGTGTGTGTGTGTGTGTGTGTGTGACAAAGTATTGATCGCGATGCCGAGGACGCAGTTTTTAATCGATTTTTATTGTAATTGTTTTTTGTTCGAATCAGTGTCTAGTTGACAAACCTTTGAAATGTCGAATTTCTTGGTGGAAAAGGGATATGGATGGAGTATTACTTACCAATTACTAATATTTAAATCTAAAAAATGTTTTTGCAACTACTAGCTGGTATTTAGTGTCTCCCCTGACTGTAAAATTCCAAAAAGGATGATTATTAAATTGGTTTAGACGATTATTAAATTGAATGAAACGATTATTAAATTGAATGAGACGATTATTAGGTTAGTTAAAAAATTATTAATTTTACTGAAAAATATCATATCTATAAAGTAGTAATCGACTCTTAAATAATAAAACTATGCTGGCCAAAAATGGAGCCAACATGGACTCGATGGACCCAGAACCCTACTACGGCTTAGCAGCCTGCCACAAAAGAGGTTACATCTTAAAATGGAACCTTAATGAGCCCAAAACCTGGTGGAACAATAACACGGGTATGAGGAACGCGAAGAGACTCATAGAAGGACCATCGGCAAAACGTACAAAAGAACTATTGGAAGGCAACCGCAAATGAACCAGGATTCTGGTTGGACTCCTGGCGGGGCACTGCCACTTAAGAAAGCACATGCATTGGATAGGAGTACAGACAGAAGAAACACTCTGCAGATACTGCTAGGAAGAGGACGACCGCACAACACATTTTATGTTTCTGCGAAGGTCTATGTAGGTGCAGGTTATTCCAACTAGGACAAAAAAAAACACAAGTAAGATCCTACACCCAGGAATCGCTGGGAAAATTGTGGAGCCTGGTTAATAACCTGAAGCTCGCTAGTGAGTTGTAATTAACAGAGGAGCACAATAGATCTATTTAGATCGAGGTGCAGTAGGCCTTGTGGCCGCTTCTCTTATCCCTATCCCGATCTCTACCTATTGTTTAAATCTAAAAAATGTTTTGCAACTACTAGTTCGTATTTAGTTTCTCCCCTGACTTTAAAATTCCGAAAAGGATGATTATTAAATTGGTTTAGACGATTATTAAATTGAATGAAACGATTATTAAATTAACTGAGGCGATTATTAGATGTTAAAAAAATTATTAATTTGACTGAAAAATGTCATATCTACAAAGATTAACGACTCTTAAATAAATAAATTCATCCTAACAGTAAACGATTAATAGTAAATATTTTTACTTTTAACAAATCTTTCGTTTGATTCACGGCAATATTATATTTTTACAAGACCTGTAAGTGGTGAAGGTGTAGCATAATGAGAGCGCCGTGAACAGTGAGAAAGTGTTTCAATTCTTTACACTTTTTATCTAAGGGCTTGGTTGAGATGAAAAATTTAAGTGACAAGAGAGAGAGGTCAAAGTCACGTTAGCCCACGTTGTTAGGTCAGAGTGTATTGAGCCGAAGATTCGAATCCCACTTGTGAAATAAACTGTAATTATTATTTATTGCTTATGCTGCAAAAACTTCCTTAATTTTTTTTCTAAATGAGAAATTTATGAGAGAATCAAGTCTCGTCCATACATTTGTTTTGACTTTTCCAATTTTTCGTTCGAGTGCCACTGTTTTTACATTACGAAAGTCAATTTGAAGAAATACTTTGGTTTCGAATTCAGGCTCACTAAGATTCAGCGAGTTAAGGTGATGATTCACTTTTTTAAATCACTGTAGTCCGTTATACTTTTTTTGTTAAGAGATAAACGAACAAATAGGATTTCACAAATATTATACTGACGGCGAATAAATAATAAAATCATCCCGCCCTTCCTTTTTTTTCTTATATTCCTAAGTAAATAATTCAAAGATTGCTTTTAACCAAATCTCTCTTTTAATGTTAAAAGCACGGATCATTTTTTAATTAATATAATATTTTGTCAACGTAAATACTAAAATATTTTACTCTGAAAGTGGCGTATTTAACTTAGATATTATCGAAGGGTGATTTAGACTTGAGCAGTAAATAATTTTTAGAAAACAAGAAATAAATACAGTGGAATAACTGTCTAAAAACCTCTAGCCATTAGAATTTAATGAGTATAGTATGGCATTTTTCAGTCAAATTAATAATTCTTTCAACCAATTTAATAATCGTCTCATTGAATTTACCTGTAATAATAGTCACAACGAATTTAATAATTATTTCATTCAATTTAATAATCGTCTCAGTACTTTAAAATCATAAAATCATACTCAGCGCCAACTTAGTTTCTCTCTCTCTCTCTCTCTCTCTCTCAATCTCTCTCTTTCTCTCTTCTCTGTCTCTGTCTCTCTCTCTGTCTCTCTCTCTCTCTCTCTGTCTCTCTTCTCTGTCTCTGTATGTCTGTCTGTCTGTCTGTCTGTCTCTCTCTCTCTCTCTCTCTCTCTCTCTCTCTCTCTCTCTCTGTCTCTCTCTCTCTGTCTCTCTCTCTCTCTCTCTCTCTCTCTCTCTCTCTCTCTCTCTCTCTCTCTCTCTCTCTCTCTCTATGTCTGTCTGTCTGTCTGTCTGTCTCTCTCTCTCTCTCTCTCTCTCTCTCTCTCTCTCTCTCTCTCTCTCTCTCTCTCACTCTCTCTCTGAAAAGATATTGAATTCATGGATTCGAACTCACGACCTTAGGATCAATACGCCGCTGCCCTAACCACTTGAGCTATCGTGAATTTGATTCCGTTGGGCACCAACTCTACATCATCCGGAGCAGATTACGTTTAAGAAAATTTAGAAGGGGTCGTGTGATCACTAATTTTAGTGATAGTATTTTGGCGATACCAGTTGAAAACTGGTATGTTTATTCCGCTTCACGGAACAACATTACAACATAGATGCATAACCCAATCATTCTCAAACCTCACCTTAATCTAAGAACCTAACCCTAACTATTACCCTAAGGTAATCCGTCCATGACCCAAACTAACCTTAACCCAATCTAACCAAACACAACTCATTCCGGTATTGACGACTAAATAGATGATGAGAAAATGATCAAGCAACAAAAAATTTTTGTTCAAACATTTTTAGACAACCTTTGGCAATAGAAGATACGGTTTATTCTGAACTATCAAATTTGTCTATCAAAGTTATGGTGCTACTCACATTGAACTGAGGTATTTTGCTATCCACTTGTCATGTTAAGGGTGGCTATATTCATTTTTCTATAAGGTGTTTCAATTAGTACCTCAATTTACTACGATACCCTAAGGATCCAGTTTATGATCCAGGATGATAAAAACATAACGTTTAAATAAATTTTCGACTCAAACATTTATTGAACAATGAATTCCGCAAAAATTAAAACTACTGTTCACATAACCTGCACAATTTAATTGATTTCAGCCCAGTGGCTTCACCTACCTACTCTTTTTCCATTATTTCTATCTATTGCCTTTCGGTACGAGGAATTTTAGGTTCACCACTGTCTCCTAAATTTGATTTTTTCCGGTCGTCTTTGCAAAAATTAAAGCCTATTAATAGAACATTACTGTAACACACAACTTAGGTCAGTCTTCATAGAGCCAACTTGTCCAATATTGAAATATATTACAGTTAAACGAAGAATACAGTCTGTAAACACATGTAGAAGACCTGCAGACAGACGAAGTAATAACGAAATTGAATACAGTAAATAGCAAAGGCATTCCAGCTGGAATAGTGGTATGCCTCCGTATTGATTGGCATTCCAACACTAGTGCCTAAAATGTACAGCCCTATTAAGAGAAATTGTTTAAATCTTAGACAAGTGAATGGTTTGGACAAACCAACCCGCAAGAGAAATGTTGTAGCAATTTTGCATATGCCAGAGTTACTCAAATCGTTTTAAACCTATATGCCGCCGACTTCCCATACCACTACCCTGTATTATAAATGCTCGATGCACTATATACGATTGACTTTTCACGAAAATAACTTCGCACTGTCAGTCACTCCCTATTTGACCTTTTTACGACCAAACATGTTCGAAATTAGTATTGATGAAAATAAACCTTAACAAATATTATGGTACCTGGTAACCATGATTTGTAAAAGTCAAATGGTGTTTATTTTTTGTATACGTATTCTAGTGAAAGAAAGGATTCAACAAATATAGAATTGCATATAGATTGTATCTATCACTAATTGGATAAAGTACATTGGATAATTCAAAAGGTCATACGTCTGCCCAAACTCCATGGTCGAAATTCATCTAGATAGCGTGAATAACGAAGAAAATAATCATATAATTTTTTACCATTATATTATAAATTAGTATTAATTTTACAAAACGATATATGTATTGTGTACAGTTATTTCATTTTTACCTCGGAGGTTCAACAGGTGAGATGTCAGCCCCCGCAATCATATTTTTATCGTTTTTTTTTTCATAACGGGAACAACCTGGGGAAAAACAAGCTGAATCATAAACAATCTAATATCCGAAGGGGGATAACTCTGTAAGAAAACCGTTTTTGAAGATTTTTGATGGAAAAAGAAAACAGTTTGCTAGACTATCAAAGGATGTGATAAGATTTCTTTGCGAGGACACGATTTAGGTAGCCAACTTTGCAAGCCAATTTATTAGTTTCCTTTTGACAAACCAGGCTAGGTTAGATTCGTTTAAATTACACAAAAAACGTATTTGGGCAAAATTAAATTTGAACAATGTACATTCTAAAAATTGCTTTCTTGAAACAAAAATCTTATTTTTTATTAAATGGAACAATTTTTTGTCTGGAAAGAACAGAAAAAGAAAAGGTCTTTGCTGTCCTCCGCTCAATAATTTTAATACGGATTCTACCTGACCCTCCTGTCATGTATAATCTCTTGTATTGATCCCCGTTTCAATTTCTTTCTATCGGATCTCTTGGATCCTAGGTATTATATCATACAACAATATGAAAAGGCCTTTATTCCATGATCCCGAAACGTCCATTATAATAAAAACCCAATCTTAAATTAATGTAAAACTTACAAAATGGATTTACAATATATGAAAAGGACGAAAAGTCGCCGCAACAGTTATAGGGACAATGTAATTCAAACCCGGAGTATCGCTGTTGCTGCATTAGCAAATAAAATAAAAATTTAGTACCACAAGTACTATCATCAGATTCAGGTAAAAGTTGCTGAAATAACATGCTTAACAAATGAAAAGTGCAGTGCAGTCTTAACAACTACTACTGCTATTGCACGATTTTTGAGAAACCCCTATACCTGCCATGCGATGTTGCGCAATTTCCAATATTAGCTTCTTTTTTTCAAATGCTTGTGTAATTTTTTATAGAAAAAATAGTAGTGGTTTATGCATTTAAAGTTTGATTGCATAAACAATATTTATATTATGCCGTTATTTTTTTTTTCGTTTGGTTTTTAATTGCAAATGAAGAAATGTTAATATTCGTCTCTCCTGATATAAATAGAGAAAACTTGCCATAACATTTTTAACTCCCGTCTTAGTTATAAATAAAATGGGCGAAAATAAACATTGATATTACAAGATGCTTTTATACGCTTTTATGAGTCTTTCTCTTTGGCGCTAATATATAATAAAACGCGTTTAAAACTTTGTTTTCTAACTCGACCTCTTTGTGAGCTCACAAAGTGATAGGACAAAGGCCTCAGCACTGTAAAATTAAGAAACTTTAAGAAAGATGTTTTCAAAAAGTTTGAGCAAGTCATTGTAGTCTGATGGCTCCACTTATAGGACGTATTTACTTTATGAATATTAAATAGATAAAATATAAGCGAATATTTATTACGTAAGCGTTATCGATAGCTAGGGTGAAATTTGGTTTTCTTTTTAGAATCTTGTAAAAATTTATCTCAATTATTATAAGAGAACTCGTAGTTTTCGTTGTTTTTCACAAATAAACTTTTATTTATAACTTTAGATTACTTCTCTAGTTACTAAAACTATTCTCTCCGAACATTTCAATACACTTCTGCCAGACACGCAAGATTTAGACATCATTCTTGCACCCAATAGTTGCACCCATTAGTCAATACTATCCTAGACCTAAGAAAAACAAAATATTTCAGACCAACTTTGCAGTAAATCACTTTCTAACTTTGACGGTGTTTACTCTGGAATCCCACAAGGAAGCGTGCTCAGCCCATTGCCTGCATAAGAAACTTCCCTAAATATGAGAATTGTCACAATAACTCAACTTAAGCTTGGTTAGAAATTTCGAAGAAGTTCAACGAACACCAACAATTTTCAGACGTTACTGGACAATGGAGTAAAAAAGAGATGCACTGTCGTGACTTCATACTAGTCCACGCTTGCGGAATTGAGAAGATCCAATCCCATTTCTTGACAGACTTCCTCGCAGTCAAACGTCCGCTACCAAGGATTAAACTTGGATGAAAAGCTAACTCGGTTCACGCCCTTTAAACATCTAATAACGAGAATAACACTCAGAACTCTTTGCATCGAGCACCTCCTTTATGTTTAAAATAATTTTGAAAAATTAACTACTTTATCCAAAAATTATTTGCAATTTTTCCAGTTAAAATAATCGCTCAATTTTTGAGAAATTCAATTTTGGTTTACCTAAACATTGTAAAACCTGGAATACGTGTATGATGTGGATCTGGTTTATGGCCGAAAAATAAGAAAAAAACTGCAATAACTTGCCAAGCTTTCGGCCTTAAAAATATAAATATGGATAGGTAAATATAAGTTTAAGCAAACCATTTTATAAATAATAATAAAATATTTTCTAATATTTTAATTTTAATATTTGTAATTTTCGATTGTTTTTTTTATTTCAAAAGTAGTGCCAATAGCTTTGGTGAATTTCTTCGGGTTTCCCCTTTTATAGGGTTTTCATTTTTTGATAAAAACAAGACGGTTCATTAATAAAAATGAAACGCTTTTCATAAAACAAAAACGATAGAATAAAAAGGGGCGGCTATGTTGTATTCATGGCAGAATGATAAATATAAAAGCTGAGAATTTTTAAATGAAAAATATGATTTTTCCGCTATGGTTATAAATTTGTTTTAATTAATAATAGCACGAATTATTAATTATTCTCATCGTACATCAATTAAATAAGATAGTTTAAATGTACTAGAACAACATGTCTAACCCTTTAGTACAAGTCGCAAGTAGAAAATGGGATTAAACGAAACTTTTCAACGCTTAAATGCGATGTCAGTTCTTTTTATTTTAATCGTGTCCGTCTGTCGATTAATCGCTTTCCAATTCCAGTATTTGATTAAATAGTTTTCTGATGAAACTTTATATTGGACTTTATATTGGATGTTTTTTTTCACTAAACCCCTTTGACTTAAAGTAAGAAAAACGATCGGTCAAGCAAAACTTAGCCGTGAGTCCGAAATGGAAAGAAGCGGGGGCCGCAATCCTAACAACCCAATCTCAAGAAAGTTTAATAGAGTTTTAAAAACTTAGTGTTTCGATCAGATAAACCGATACTTGTTTTAATCATAATCGTCCCTACTAATAAAAAAATACTCCCACAAATCAATTTTTATTATTAAAAAATAAGCTACTTGTTTGGCTTTAAGTAACTTTTTTTTGTCGCATTATATTATACTGTAAAAATAGAGCGTATAATTGACAGATCCAGTTCCGTTTTACTTTTTCTCCTTGTTGAAATGAAGTGTTAGAAAATAAATCTTAAAAGAATGAGTAAATGGTCGGTCATGTTCCCCCATAAATTCGATAACACTTCTTCAGTTTTCTTTTTTCTTCGTAACTAATTTCCAATTATTTACAAAATCCTTAATATTAACACAAAAACAAGCCAAATCTATTTACAAAACGCCAAGAAAAAAAATCTTGAAAATTTTCATTTACTATTTCGCTCGTCTTTGTTAAATAGACCGACAATTTTTAACGGTTCAGTAAATTCTCCACAGTTTGCTTCACAAGTTAGAGAAAACAGGTAGCCGTAGGGCATAAACTAAATTTAGTGGAAAATATATTTATATTCATCTACGTAAGTTTTTGTTATTGTTAATACCTTGGTTAATATTATTGGTTCAACCTTTTCTAGGAAACATAATTTATTTTGTGCAAAAATTATAATCATAACAATTTATATTTCGAAAATCAGTATTACGACATTGTTACTTAAATATTTCTGTAAAATTATAATTTTAAATTTATACATTTTAAGTTATCAAAATTAATAAGAGAACTTATTTGTACATCTACGTTTTGATGACAAGGTTCTTCTATGCACGGACCGATCATTGATAGATATATCAATAAATTGATAGATATCAATCTGACTAACCACAATCCTGATCACTTCCCAGGCTAAAATTATTACAAAAAATGTTAATGATATAATATAAATAATACCATGTTTTTATAATTAAAGAGAGTTATTCAAAAAATTGTCATATTTTACTCGGAAAAAGATTTTTTAACAAAAAAATAAGGTGGTAAAATCAAATATTTCAACAACCCATTAGATTTCGTGGTCCGATTGAGCAAATAACCTCTTTCAATTAATTAATCTTTATGTAAGGTATTGGTTGAAATAAAGAAGTCAGTGTCACGAGCGGGATTCGAACCCACGACTTTCGGATTATGGTGTCACCAGTGGGAATATCGGGTCACGATAGTTCAAGTGGTAGAGCAGCAGCGTATTTAGCAGAAGGTCGTGGGTTCGAATCCCGCTCGTGACACTGATTTTTTATCTCACCCAATACCTTACATATTTCAACAATATTTGAAATAAAATTCAGGCGTTGTACAAAAAAAGGAGAAAATAAGGGAGAAACCAATGATATTTTATGTGCTTTCTAGAACTCAATGTTTAAAGAAAGAGTTACTAAAAAGATTATTCAAATAAATAATTTAATTTGAACTAAATACTAAAAATTAAGAAGATGATTGAGAAAGTAAATAAAATTTTTTTATAATAATAATGTTTCTCTGCACTATAGACTAGAAGCATAAAAACAGTATCGGTAATATCACAACAATTGTTATTAAATCAATACAACAATATAATAATATTTGTATTAACGTTGTTCTCCAGACTGTGATTGAACGTTTTATGTTTATGATCGTAATAATGATCGTGATGATGTTTATGATCCTCGATTTGGGGACTTTACATCCACGAAAGATTTGGGGGTCCCCCATACTAGCCTCAACAAATAGACGGATGGGATGGTATAAACTAGTCAATAGACTACTGAGAACAGATCAAAACTATCACTACTAAGCAAACATATCATTATTACAACCAATCTGGCCGAACATAATTGAACTACGTGGTTCAACGAAGCGTTCCAGCTGACCTCTATTTTGTATCCGACCTTGTTATCCACCCAGACCTTTCAAATCCCATTTATTTTAGACACCGCAAGAAGTCAGATACAGACGCCTGGTTCCGACCCCCAAGCACAATACCTTTTATGTTGAGTTTTTCTTGCAAACCTGTAAAAAAACTAAATGGCCTCGCCAATTCGACCCTAGAGAAAGAAATGGAATAGTGTTATAGGAATATTAAAGGATTACATCTCCTATCTTACAACATTGTAATATAAAATTCATAAAGACAACTTTCTTGTTGCACTCTATCGTTGGGTTTAAAAGTAAACGTAAAAAAAGTTTTGGTATTATATGAATAGAGTTAAGAATGATGATTCAACTTTTATTAAAGTTTTCCCATAGGTTTCGCATAAAGCGACTGATTTTATCCCGTGGTATTGATTTTTTTGTTCTGCGTTTATTGGCGGCTAAGTCCACTTAAGCCCCTTTCATCCACAGGCTTTACAATGATAAGACACCCCTCCTACATGTCAAACAACGTTTTCAAAACTGAATATTTATAAAAAAGAGTGACGTTATTAGATATTAACATTTTTTGGTCACGTCAAAATCATGTAAAGTGTAAATAATAGTCTTAAAGAAAAAAACCGGACACTTGTTTTTATATGTTTATTTTCCATAATAACTAGGTAGAAAAGATTAATAGTTGATTTAAAACGTAAACACAGCATTAATAACGTGTTCTTTACTGTTATAAAGTATTAGTAATCGTTTAACTTTTTAGGTTAAAAATAAAGAAAATCACTTCAATTTCATATTTTCCAAAGCCAACTTGTCGATGCTGTTAATTGATTTATTAAATTGTTTTCTTTGATTAAACAATATTAAATAATAAATATGACTAAATTTTTTAAGCATGGTTTTAAATCGAGAAGATCTCGCCCAGGCTGTTTAAGCCAACAACTGACCATTACATACTATCAGCGATGGTGTACAGGGATTTATAGAAACTAGATTTCATTTTTAAAAAAATTATAAATTAAAAAACGCAAAATTAAATTTTAAAAGGTTGGGTGATAAATCGCATTTGCTGGGTGAAGAATCTTATTGATAACGAGAGTTTTGTTGGTAAAAGGAAAAATTACATTTCATCGAGAAGCACTGATATCATCACTGAGGGCAATCCGGAGGTTTAATTAGAGATTAATTTTAGATGGAGGTTTCATGTCAGTTCATTTATTTTCAAAATGATTATTCGGAGATCGTGAGATGCGGTCTGGTGTGACGCAATGCCCGACCGCTCTCAACACGACACACAATAATGACACAATTACGCATAAAACATACACTTTGAGTCCTGAAGATGATCTCAATAAAGATCGAAATGTGTGGTGATTAGTGATCATATTTTGCATTGTATAAATTCACTTTTTCACATCCAAAATGTAATTGTAATATGTAAACAATGTTTGTAAATCCCAGGCCCTGAAGATGATCTCAATAAAGATCGAAACGTTGGCACGATAAAGAAAATGTTTTTCTGAAACCTACATCACACCAGACCGCATCTCACGATTTCTAAATAAAGATCGAAACGTTGGCTCGAAAAAGAAAATGTTTTTCTAAAACCTACGTCACTCCAGACCGCATCTCACGATTTCCGAATAATCATTAACTAACGGTCACTAAGCACCACATATTTTCAAAATAATCTTTCTTTTATATAGATAAGAAAAAAAACTCTGTTTTCTTCTAATCTTTTTAAATAGTCGTCATACAATACCTTGTCTACAACAAGTTTAATAATACACAATAAATATTTTCTACAATAGAGTATAATTTTTGGTGTTTTTGAATAGTCAAACAATGACATTTGGCATACAAGTTTTATTTTTAACGATTTTCCAATAAATCGTGCCTCCGTCATTAATAATTAGCCAGCAATACCTAGTAGCATTTTGCAAAACAAAACCATGATATTAGTGACAACAAAATTTGTGGAATGTTACAGTCATGATTAAGAATAGGGCATTGCAGATTCACCAAGGGTCACTTATTGCTTCGTCTAGTATTATTGTATATAAACCATCAGGGAAAAGGCGAATCGAAGGAAAGAAGAATGTCGAGGATCATCAGGACGTGAAGTCTATTTCTAATTTTTTACATGGTAAAAAGAAATAAAAATTTCTATTTACAATGTTAAACTTATAGCTTCTTACGCCGAGAATTTGCCGGCTTCGCTCCGTGGAGACGGGCGGGGTTACTTAATGAATTAACAATGATGTACTTAATATTAAATTTTTAACAAATGGGCGCCACGCTGTTTATATACACGGAAACAGCGAACCGTAAATAAAGAAAAATAAAATAAAATAAAACAAAGAAAATTCAATAACAGTAAAATTAATTTAAAAAAACAATATTTACATAAGGAAACAAAAAAAAACACATTTATTCCAACGGAAACTAAAATATTAAACATAGACTAATCTTAATTCTCTACGGGTAACATTTTAATAAACTTACACACTAAAGGAACCTAAATTATCATAAAATCTAAATAAACATTCCTTAAACCTAAACTTTCCTGGGAACCAGTGTCCAGATATTCTTCTTTTCCAGGCGCTTGAAAATCCCCGCTTCTAGGAATGTGGAGCACCTTCTCTGAAGCTGAGTGGGTCCGCGATCGCCTTCGTTGATTTTCTTTGATCCGGCCAGGCCGTAGGGATATCCGTCTCGACGCACACTGTCCTCGCTTTTCTTTTCTCCTCTCCTCTCTCATAAGCCTATCCTAGACCGTCTTAATTTTGATTAACCCACCGCCAATTTTAGTTTAGGTGGCATTACAATTAAGGAGGCATCTCTGTCCAAACAACTACAATACACTCATAAAATGTTATGTTTTTATACTATGTTACGTTTTACGAACGTAACAAGCTTCAACCATAATAATTGTCTAAGTTTAGCTTAGTAGAGTAGACGAGATCTACCACTCAACCACTTTACATTACAATTGTAATCATCTGAGTCCAGGGATATATTTCCACCTTCATCTAGTATCGCATAGTTATTACAAAATTTGAGGTGGTAAGTCATATATTTGTTACGTTGTCTTGGAAGCGAGTCACTCAGTTCTTTATTTTAAAAAATTAACAATTAATGGACGTGGATTGTAGACCAGAAATCATTTGTCGTTTCAGATCATTTTGACCAGTCTATTCGAGTCTCGCAATTTTAGTATACTTATAAAGCTTACAAGTGGTTACACTAATTAAAAAGTTCCAGCAATATCGGACAACACACAAGCAGCAATATCACATAAAAAGTGAATACATCGAAAATCTCCAAAATTTAGAACACAAAGAAGTTCTGGTTAATAACAGCAGACAAAATGTAAAAAAGGCAAACACATTGCAAAAGATACTGAATGTAGTGAAATATGTTTTGATGTTCTTGTCACTGGCAGCTGAGAAAAGACATATAGCACATGGGTGAAATCAATGATGATCCCACTTGTAGATTGTCCACCGAGGAGTAAGAAACTACAGCCTCAATGCGAAGTAATCGCTCAATGAAGACTTAACTTTAGGTATCATGAAAACCAAGTAAAGAGAATTGCAGTAATTATTAACTAAATTAACCTTTTTCAAAGAAGAATCGAGTCAATTGAACAGAACTAAACTAAGGACGAAGGAAAGTACAATTAGACCGAGGGCTGCAGTTTTGGGGAATACGAAACCCCCTACCTACCATCCCATTATCATCGCAGTTTTGGTCTTATTCGGCTATGTTCAATGCTGGTTATTTTGGTCAGCTATTTATCCGAGTCCCATTTGTATTTTCGTTGTGAAAGATAATATACATTCGCCATAGATTTCAACAACATAGAAAACGTACTAATAGACCAGAATTCCTTACATTAAACATCACATTCTTGTTATAATCTGGCTTGACTTAAGTAACACAAAAACAGACGACAAATTCTGTCGGATAAATCAATTCAATCATTTTATGCTCCGTGCAAAAAATATAAAAAATGGTAAGCTTACAAAAATCTAAAGATGAACAACAGTTTCAACAGGAAAACACATTATTTATTAAATCTACTATTTTGTTTCATGAATTAGAATAGTGATGTTTGTATCGGTGGTGATGGGATTATCGGTCGATGGTTGTTGGAAAGAAAAGACTTCGAATCTTTGCGGACGTTTCGATTTAATTTAAATCTTTATCAAGGCATCCGCTTGATCTCTAAGTGTTCTCTTTTTGAATTATATTTTATTTATTTATCAATTGGCAAATGTCCCATGTTATTTTTCCACTTCATTTGTTGCTACCACGAGAGGAACTGCATCGTCGGGAGCATGTTTAACCTCCGTCGATTAATTAAATCGAAACATCAGAAAAGATTCGAAGTAGTTTTCTTTCCAACAACCATCGACCGATAATCCCATCACCACCGATACAAACATCACAATTATAATTCAACGGTCATCAAAAGTTACATCATGAATTAGGTTATAATACTGGCTATTCCTTCCATTCTTGTTGGAGTTAAACCAATCATATTTTTATTGTACTCTAACTATACATAAAACTAATTAATCTTTATGAAAGGTATTGGTCGAGATAAAAATTTCAGTGTCACGAGCGGGATTCCAACCCACACCTTCGGCTAAATACAACGCTCCTCTATCACTTGAGCTATCGTGACTTCGACCCTCTCGGACACTAACTTCCCACCTCAACCCACCATTCGAATTTTCCCTCCTTTTTGCCGTTTTTCAAATGTCGGGTAATCTATTTGATTCTCTGCTACAAATGAAATGGTCACGGAAAGTTTTCGTGAAGATAAACTGCATTTTAATTATTAAATCCATTATAGTACGTGGTCCGATAGACCAATTAACTTTTTCATATAGTTTAATTTCTTAATCTGAACTTAACCTTTCATAAAGATTAATGAATTGAAAAGAGTTAATTGGACAATCGGACCACGAACTGTATTGGGTGAACATAAAACATTTTGATGATATTATATATAAAAGTACCAATTCCTTCTTTAACGTAAATTATATTAAAAACTGATTGTAGTCGATACGAATGGAATTTCTATGTGGCGCTCTTTGCACAATCAGTACTCGTAAAAAGGTTAGCCCACTGCTGAGCATGGCTTAAAGACCATTTGGTAGAAAGCGGTAACGGTCTGGCCATTGTAAGAGACAGTACGTGCCAAATTGTTTCGCTAGGAGCGTACGCTCCAAATACGGCTTCCGTGGCCGTGATCCTGTGATGGGATTCTTGCTGGCAGTTCAATCCATTGGCGTGAAACGCATTTTGCCCGGCGCCTTTTATTAAAACAACCACGAAGCAATTTTCTTCCGACAAAAAATTCTCCGTCCAGCAAAAAATTCGATTTCATTTTTTTAAAAATCCCAAGATTCCAAAGAACGCAGAGATACTTGACCTTCCATCATTCTTAACTATATCATAATACTGTGGTCTACAATGAGTTAGACCATAGGTTGGTGAGGCTATAAATTATTAACTAATTACGTACTTAAGAAGGTGTGTGTGTGTGTGTGTGTGTGTGTGTGTGTGTGTGTGTGTGTGTGTGTGTGTGTGTGTGTGTGTGTGTGTGTGTGTGTGTGTGTGTGGTAAAGCACAGAACAGAATTGCCTATCATCGTGACACACTCAAGGGCTTCCGTCAGTACAAGTCTTATGAACGAAGATAGGTCAGCTCACTTTGCAAAACTTGCATAATTACAGCAATCAAAAGAAACTTCAATAACACACACCTTATTAGCAAGAACTAAAACGCGTGTAAATGACCTAGCTATTCTGCCGCTATGGTCACTTATGTGCTGTACTATATAGTTATTTTTTTAATTAGTCTTTCCAGATAATATAATAAAGCTTAGATAGTAACACAAATGTAAATGTTATCCAAAATGTCAACGAAAACGTAATCGTACGTTTTGTTTAAGTTTTAACAATTTTATAAACAAAATAAAGGGAAACATCACCAAAAACATATACACGAACATAAACCATGATATGTGTCCCTTGGGATCAATAAAAATAACAATAGTAGCTGTGTAGGTGAGAAGAACACTAAAGTTGATTGTACTTGTTATTGGAGATGGATTTATCCTTTCTTTCTTCCAAATCGCGAATGGCACAAACTGTTTACTTTGTGTTGTTTTATTTACACTGTTATGTAGGTTTTCGATCCACTGTATTAGATTACTAGTGCGAAATATATATATATATATATATATATATATATATATATATATATAAAATTCCAAACATTCATTCTATTCTAGTTTTAATAAACAATAAAAAATATATATATTTTTTGAAAATGATCAGAAAATTTGGATTAAAGGACACAACTGAAAAGGTTTTAGTGTATACTCCCTAAGAATTTTACACCACTCAAAAACGTGTTTCATCCAGAAAAAGTTTTCTTTTTAAAACTGAAATCCAACCACGAAAGAAAAATTTATAGTCTTTTTTGAAGTAAAGTTAGGTAAAATTTCGAAGTTTGTTCAAATTTAAGCAAATATCGTAATGATTCCCAGACATTGTTCATTTTTTTTTTCTTAGAATACAACATCAAAAGTTCGGTGAAAGCTGTGAGTAGTTTTGTCAACAAAAAGAAAATTAGTTAAAGGTTTTTTTTTCATTTTTGGTTTCATTAATCGATACCGATTGAAGATGCCACTGTAGCTGAAATATAAATCGTTTTTATTAACAATGCGTCGTTTAAATATTGCATATCCTACGAATCACATCAATAATAAATAATTTTTTTTAAATAAAAAAATAATTAATGTTTATTATCATTAAGTGAAATATAGTGATATCATTTAGTTAAAAAAACATATACATACATGCACTCAAGCCATCAAAATAACAACAATAAATGTATAATACACAAATATGTAAATTTAAAATGAAAATCTGTGAACAGTTATGAACACAAATAAAAATGAAATCTTCATAGGTAGGGATACTAAATTTTAAAAAAGCTTCATCAGTTCAAATCTGTACTGCATTTGAATGAATAATCCTATTATTTGACGATTTTCCAAATTACAATTTTACCATGAACAATACGTATAAAGGTTATACGCACATAAGATACAGATGTTCACATTGAAAAAATTAAGAAATAATTAAAAATTTGCATGATCTTATTTCGTTAGAGTGTGAAGAACAATACGTGCTCTTGCAAAAAAAACTAGCACAAAAAAGCATGTTTATTTTTATGCAAGTATGTTGTTTGTCCAGCAGTAAAGGTAGGCCAAGAAATAGCATAAGCGGTCTAGAAGTGAACAATTTATCAATCAATCAATCATAATTTGCACAATCACGAGTTAATCATCGCAAAGCTCGCGAATTTCATAACAGATTATGACAAGCAGAAGCGAGTTATTTTAACACAAATTGGTTTTATCGAACTGACTCAGATTTCAACATGCTATACCAAAAAAAAATGTTGAGTCGAAGCCTAGAAAAAACATAGTTTATTTTTATTGCATGGGAAGATGTAAAAGTCAGAATTTAAATGTGCATCATGATAAATTAAAACAGATCCGATATGACTGACATGATGTCATGTACTTTGGAGCAAGGGTGCAAACATCAATTTGAAAAATGATTGAAATCCTCCTAGACGTCTCGAAAAAGCCAGCACAAACAATAAACATTTCAAATCTCTAGTTTACTCTTCTTATAAATAATAGCAGACGTGACAGGTAGATTTTTCTCAGCAAGGAAATTTGTACCTCCGGTAGAACACGATCCAGCTACCCTTGGCCCAATTCCAGCCATTTGATAACCCAAGTTGATCCGGCGATATGTATAAATATTAGATTTGGCTTATTTACCACCAATATCATAGATTAAAAAATGCTAATTTTATATATATGTATGTATTTGTTTTTATGTTAACTTGAGCTCGCATTGGAGGACATTTCTAGGCAATGAGAGGAAATTTAAAATCCCCAATACTACAGGTTTTGAAATAGTTTGAATACCCAGGTAAAAACAAAAATATACTTTGTGACTCATTTCACAAAAACTTTAAATATAACAAAATTTGCATCGTTTCAATCACTAATTTCTTCGCGAAAATTGAAATCGGATGGTAGATATATGTTTTTTTTCGCTTTTAATATTACTATCACAAAAAAATTATCATTTTTTGTGGTTCAAGATTTAACTTTATTTCAATTAATTATACTTGCTATCTAAAGTCTTGGTTGTAACTTTTTTCATTTCAACCAAGCCTTTAGATAAAAAGGATAATTAATTGAAATAATTAAATAGGCCAATTTTGACCGTTAAACGTATATGAATTAATTGAACTTTATTTTTCCTAAATCCGTTAGCGTTCGTGGTCCGATTGACCAATTAATTTTTGTCAATTAATTAATCTTTATGTAAGGTATTGGTTGAGATAAAAAAGTCAGTGTCTCGAGCGGATTCGAACTCACGACCTTCGGCTAAATAAGCTGCTGCTCTACCACTTGAGCTATCGTGACTTTGATCTACTCGGACCCAAATCCCGCTCGTGACACTGACTTTTTATTCCAATCAATACCTTACATAAAGATTAATTAATTGAAAAAGTTAATTAGTCAATCGAACCATGAACTCTAATGGATTTAATAAGTTAAATGAAGTATATCTTCACTAAAGCTCTCTGTGGCCATTTCATTTGTCGCCGAGAATCGAATAGATTACACGGCATTTGAAAAATGGCAAAAAGGAGGGAAAATTCGAAAGGTGGGGTTGAGATGGGAATTTGGTGTCCGAGTGGGTCGAAGTCACGATAGCTCAAGTGGTAGAGCAGCGGCGTATTTAGCCGAAGGTCGTGGGTTCGAATCCCGCTCATGACACTGACTTTTTTATCTCAACCAATACCTTACATAAAGATTAATTAATTGAACTAATTACTATTAAATGTGACTACTGCCTTATTCATATTATTCTATTCCAATTTTGAAAAAAAGAAGCGCTTTGTTCAGTTGGAAACGACTTGCAGTAATGAGCCAATAAATGCGTAGTGTGTTTATGCATTTTTAATTACTTATATATTAACTATATATTTATATTAGTTTTATCTCTGATCCTCATATACTTAAATTTATCTCAGAGGCTTTTCTGCTTAACAGTACATAATAAAATCCCTATTTTTCGGAATTTAAAAATTTCTTGTACTAGTTACAATGTACTGTGACGCCTTGTAAATAATTTATATTCTATATAAATACGACCACATAAATAATAAACATGAATAAATCTTAGTTCATTTTATAAAACTACACTATGTTATGTTCAGATTAAACATATTAAAATTTTCAGATAGAATTTAATGTCAAACGCGTTGTTGGACCCGATTTAGACGCAAGACCTGTCTATGGCGTTTACGGTCACGGCCTAACGACATCTAGGTCATTTCAGCCCTTGAACGCACGCACGCTGCAAACTAGATATAAATTATACACGATCACGCACTCGTTTGCTCTTAGATTCAACAACAACTATTCCCATTACGGTACCATTACGTTTCACTCCAGTAGTATTCGGCATTCCTCTGGGATACTGGAGTTTCGAATTCCACCACATTACCATTTTACACCACAATGTTCATTCGCCAAAACAGATTTAACGTAGATTTTGTTTATTTATATTTAAATTACAAATTACCACTAGAATTTGCATGGCCGCTCCATGACCAAGACCGATACAAAAGACTCGTCGTACATATAAAACCGTTGCGCTATTTTTTCTCCCATTCGGAACACGTCCGCGAGTTGGCAAAAAGTGTTCTGTTTAACGTTTATGGCCTATTCTTAGTATGGTGAGGACGATTTTTACGTTTCGACCCGTACTCAAGTAGACGATATGGCACACCTCAGCTACAATATTATTTTTAACGCTTTTTTTTATCGTTGGGGTAAGTTTCTATGTGTAAGCTATATGTCATATACAAGGGTTTTATGCTAAAACCTGAATTAAATTTCAATATACGTTCATATTCTTATTAAAAAGAAAAAATCTTAATATTTTTAACATGAGTTTTGTATATTATATATATATATATATATATATATATATATATATATATATTTCAAAAACTCTATTTTGCCAGTTTATAATTAAAATTTTTCGCTGAACTGTAGTTAGTTGTATTTTTAGTAAGGGAAAAGATAAATCATCCGTTGAATTCACCTTATGTTTAAGTTTCATTATATTTAAAAGGAAGCGTGTGAAATAGAGGAAGGAAAACGAGTTTGTTTGTCTGCGGGTAATTTTGATTTCAAAAAAAGAGTTTCCGCTATGTTCAGAAAGTGTCATGCGAAAAGAACTTTACTCTTTTTCCCTCAATCCGTCCCTCTCGTTTTGTTTTACAATTCTAGTTTTAAAACTTTCGATAATTTATAGCGGTTTCAGTTAGTCAAGTTTTTGTTTTTATTTTAATAGCTTTTGGTAAACAAACTTTATATTCTAGTTAGTCCTTTTATATGTTTTCGTTCTATTTTCATCGTGTATGAAATGGCATCAGTCTCTCTTTGAAGACTTTTCTTGTAAAATATGATTTTTCAGCTATAATTTTATTTCAAACAATTTTACAAGCTCCAATATAACAATTTTAAAGCTTGTTAAATAAAATATGTACAAGAATGTACATGAGGCAATACAAGTCAATATTTAATCGCTAATTAACTTTCTCCGATTGGAAGAACCAGAACTTTAAAAAACGAGTGGCTCAATCTGATGGGTATGCTTTTTTTATAATTAAACACTTTACACTAGAAAAATTATAAGTGTATTCATATTAAAAAAACGAACTTTTAAAAATGTAGAATCTGGCAAAAAAGCAACGCACAGTTGCGTTTGAAAAAGGTATTTGGCAGAGTAGAAAAGAGCCGGTATCTTGCCACCCCAACCCTGAAGTCACGCAATCTGACTTTTTCTTAAAACCGTATTTTGTATGGTCCTTTCCAGGCTTACATTGAAATGAATGGGACCAAATCAAGTCGAATTGACAGTAGGCCAAACGGATAAGCGGATCATAAGGGAAAACTGATCAGTCAGTCAATCAATCATAATTGCACAATCACCGCAAAACCGGCGAAATTAATCACAGATGATGACAAACAGAAATGAGGCATTTTTCACCCAAATTGGTTTTATCAAACAGACACAGGATCAAACCATTTCTCAAAAAAAGGAACAAGCGATATTAAGCGGGCCTTTAAAATTTCAACGAGGCATTATAAAAATTTTACGTAGAAAGCAACAAAGTTTATATTGATTGCAAGGAGGGATGTAAACGTCTGAATTTAAATGTGATTGATATGTATACGATATGATTATATAAATATGATATATTAAAATATCCGATGAGACTGATAAGATGTCACATACGTTGGCGCAATGGTGAAACATCAACTAGAAAAATAATTGAAATCCTCCGAAACGACTCGTAAAAGCCAGCTCAAACAATAAACATTTCATATCTCTTGTTTCCTCTTCTTGTAAATAAAAGTAGACATGACAGGAAGATTTTTCTCCGCAAGGAAATTCGTACGTCCGATAGAATACGCACCAGGACCACCACCACCAGGTCTTTTAAATTGATATCGAACCAAGAGAGAATCTTTTTACTAGCTTTATATTAGATATCGCTTTTTTGGGAAAATAAAATCCTCTTACAAATAGGGCAATGTTGGCCTGACGGGATATTTTCCTTTGAATACTCTTTTGAATAAATTTGATTACATCTTAATGGGTCTTTCATGGCATTTAAAAATTATAAAAATATACGTTTTTAATAGCATTTTATTATATAAATTATCGGATGATAATTATTATATTAGTATACATTTGCTGATATTATTAGTATATTTGTGAGACGAACGACTACGCGAAGTTAGAGGGGTTTAGGACTTTAGGGAGGGTTACACAATCTATCCAAATCATTATGGATTGTAGTCCAAAGCTTGCGTTTTTTAACGGGGTTGACAGAAAAATAAAATGCAACTAGATTTGGTCATTTCTAATCATTTTTGGTTTACCTATCCTTAGTTTTGGCCTCACAGACATGTTTAGCTTTCTTGGACAAGACCCAGTATTGAAGATGACGGGAAGTCGAAATACCTTTATCAGATCGAAAAAAGGGAATAGGAAGAGAGAGCGAAAAATGACTAAAAAATACCAAACTACAGGTTTATCATCCCGCTCCAAAAGTAGATATCACTAATAAAGCAATAATAAAATCATGTTGGACGACTATTTGTACATAGAATATATATATATATATATATATATATACATATATTTTGGATTATTGCACATGCTTATATTTACAATTCACTAATTTCTTGGTCCGCTTGACCAATTAATATCTTTCAATTAATTAACGTTTTTAGTTGATATAATGAACTTTCAAATGTCGTGTAATCTATTTGATTCTCGGCGACAATTGAAATGGCCACGGAGAGCTTTAGTGAAGATTAGACGACATTTGAAAAATGACAAAAAGGAGGGAAAATTCAAAATTCAAAAAGGTAGGGTTGTGATGAGAAGTTGGTGTCCGAGCGGATCGAAGTCACGATAGCTCAGGTGGTAATGTAGCGGCGTATCTAGCCGAATGTCATGGGTTCGAATCCCGCTCGTGACATTGACTTTTTTATCTCAACTAAAAACCTTAATTAATTGAAACTTATATTTACATTTGTATCACTGTCTATATGACATAATGTACACCCAAATAATTTTATTAATCACTTATTGAGCTATGATGATGATGAAATACAAAGTGACTGGCGATAAGTATCGAAAATTTCAGGAAGTGTTTCTACCCACCATATAAAACAAAACACTTCCTATAAACTCCTTTCCAAATATTAACGATAAAGAAGTAATTTCAGGTTTTGGTTTTTTGTTTTGGTTTTTCGACTTAGGTCCACTAAATTGCTTATAAACTTCAGAATTACTGACTGTATGTAGAGATTAGTGACCGTTAATCGATAGTTATTCAGATATCGTGAGATGCGGTCGAGTGTGATGTAGATTTCAGAAAAACATTTTCTTTATCGTGTCAACGTTTCGATCTTTTATTGAGATCATCTTCAGGGCTCAAAGTGTTTGTCTTCTGTGTAATTGTGCCATTCTTGCGTGTCGTGTCGAGAGTGACAGTGAGATTTTGCTATTTTGTGTTTATATACGTTGGATTTGAAGGGATGGGGAAGGATGTCGGTATAGAAAAGACATTTTTGTATAAGGCGTCGGCTTCTTTGAGGTGAAAAGAGCCGACGAAGGGAAAAAAAACATCTGACCGAAACACGCAAGGATGGCACAATTACACAGAAGACAAACATTTTGAGCCCTGAAGATGATCTCAATAAAAGATCGAAACGTTTGCACGATAAAGAAAATGTTTTTCTGAAACCTACATCACACCCGACCGCATCTCACGATATCTGAATAACTATTACTGACTGTAGAAAAATCTGGTTTGTGCCACTTGGAAGAACGTTAAATTTGCTGAAGGAAACTTATTTAGATTGCAGAATTTATGAAAACAATCCAGCACGAAAAACTAAGGAAAAACAAAAATGTTAGAATTTGGAATTTTTTGAAAATGATGAATTGGTAACTGTTCATTAACACATTCATGGAGCTTTGCAAATTGCCTCAAAAATTCCCCATTTATGGAGCTTCCCTTATCGCCAGTCTACTACAGTACTATCCTCATAATCATCATGTTTTCAAATGTATAAAATTTCTTTTCTTAGTCTGATAAGAGCTTTATGAAAAGGTATAGAATGTTGCAAGGAGGCCAACACGTAGCTGATATTTTTTTTTTTTTTTTTTGGCTGACATTTACAGCCTCCTAAAGATTTTTTTTTGCCAATAAAATAGCCCTAGATACAAAAAGCTCTGTGCTGAATCCTAAGCTCTTTTACTTAGATTGGATCATAGATTGCAGCCTATTTCTTCTTAATTAAACACGGTTAAATTATTGTGATCAATTCCAACCTTGGAGGCGAACACAACTGATATCGACAGGTACAGAAAAACTGTCGGAGAGGTGAAACAAAGGAAGGAAAACTCCAGAAAAAAGGAGAAAAGTCGATGGATCACCAAGAAATCGGCCGCCTTTCCATCGCTTTCAAAAGGAAAATATAAGAAATAATGAAAGTGGTAATAATGTTTGGAGCCGAAAAATGCACTGTTTCTATTTTTGAAAGAAACGAAGGTTGATTGATAAGGTTGATAGTCATTGGGCGTTGGATTTAATGTGACAATGTCAAAGGAAAAAACTTATTTTTAGTACAGGATTTTGCGATAACGCTATTTGACTTATGGAGGCACCTATTAAAGTTTTTCCAGCCGGATTTCACAAAATGGACTTTGTTAGAATTTTTGAGAGAAAAAATCCATCAGTGTGAGGTCAAGATATCCTGATGGTCAGGCGACAGAACCGCATCTGGTGATCCATCTAACTGGAAAAAAGGCGTTCACCCTCTCCCCGGCCGTCGAGGCATAATGTGCGAAAGCTCCATTCTACCACATTGATTTACAGACCTTGATGCTCACAGTTATAAATCAAATGTGGATTTTCGGCGCTTGACGCTTTTACGCAGCTGGCTAATTCTTAATGTTTGCTTAATATCAATTGACAATATTTTCTTTTTAATAAGAACCAAACATATTATACAACATGTATTTATAACTTCGTATTATTTTATAAACAAAAAAATTATTTTATTCGAACCCCTTAAGTAAAATTTGAAAAATAAAAGATTGCAAAGATGAATTAATTTTCTCTCTCTCTTTCTCTCTATCTCATTCTCACTTCTCTCTTTCCTCCCTCTATATTGTATATTGTATATTGTATCTCTGTATTGTATATTATACGGACTAGCTGCCATGAGCGACTTACATTGCATGCAAATTTATAGATTTCAAGTAGGAGTAAATATGTGCATGAGGTATATTTTAAATTTAAAATATGATGATCGCATACATGGCAAATTTGCGCAGCTAGAAATTTTAAAAATAAAAGACATGTTGGATTATAAAATTCTATGTACCATGTTTAAAATAATAAAAACAAAAAACCCCAGCATATATATGAGAACATTAAATTCACTTCTGAAATACATAATATTAATACAAGATATAAAGATAGGCATATATATGTACAAAAACCTAGAACAAAAACATTTAGTAATTCTTTTATAGTGAAAGGTTTACATTGTCTAAACTCCCAAACTGCATGCAGAAATGTAATAAAACAGTAAGTTTTAAAAAACAATTAAAAACTCTGCTACTTTCAAAGTATGTGTAAGATTTTGTCAGACAAATTAAAGAGAAAAATGTTCTTTTATTTTTATTATGTTAATTACTATTGTTAGTTTAATAACTAAGTTTATATATATTTAATTACTCTTATAAGAGATGTAAAAACTAAGGTTAATTCAATTTAAAACTATGCTTAGTTTAAATCATAATACTGTCAGACATTTTAATATCCCTCTGTTATTAAGAAGTTGTAAATACCCTGTAAAAGAAAGTTCACTTATTTTACTTCGTCCTGAAGAAATTTTGTATTTTATTTTGAAAAGCAAAATTTAATTTTTTTAGTTATTGTTATGTTATTTTTCGTTCGCCTTCTTGTTAATATGTAAACAGACTATGGAATATTATACAATAAATTGGTCAAAGTGTAAAACCAAGGAATATTTTTGTTTTACGTACTTCTAAAAGATTGAGTAGAGCAACTGTAAAAATAAAACAAATAAAAAATAATGTAAAAATACTTCTCTTTAGATGTAAGAGTGGTCCTCGAGACCAAATCTTGAGAGATTATGTAAATAAAGCGTTCTCTCTCTCTCTCTCTCTCTCTCACTCTCTCTCTCTCTCTCACTCTCTCTCTCACTCTCTCTCTCTCACTCTCTCTCTCTCTCTCTCTTTATTTCTCTCTCTCCGTTTAAAATGATATTTAAACAAAATATATCAGTTAAATTAGCAAATCAGAACAATTGAGGATTGTACGATTGTATATGTGTTTTNCTCTCTCTCTCTCTTGCTAGCTATCCCTCTACCTATCTATCTATCTTTATTTCTCTCTCTCCGTTTAAAATGATATTTAAACAAAATATATCAGTTAAATTAGCAAATCAGAACAATTGAGGATTGTACGATTGTATATGTGTTTTGTCACATTTTGTAATTATATTTTATCAACCTACAACTTCATACAAGTTTTACCTATCCTCGCTGGGTTGATCTGTCAAGCATTTCCGCATTTCGCCAACTTCAGTGTTGGGTCTGGGTGAATTTTGTGAAGACAAGTTGTTTTTATATTGTATAGATAGTAGACAGGTTTTGTAAATTATTAGCTACTATGGTCACAAACGTTAGTAGCAGTAGTTGATAGGTTGTTAAAATATTGTCGTAAACAGTGTTTCGAATTACCTCTGAAACAATTTCAATTGGGGGGGGGGGCACGAAGCTCGTGAATCTATCCAACAAACCTCGGAAATTCTGAAGCCCATTTGGTCGGGGACGTTTTCACCTGTGTTACAAAGGTGTCATGGTGCTGTCATTAAAGTGCAATGTCAGTGCGTCCCAGTCATTTTATGCTAGATTTGCTGCAATACAACCAAATACGAATTATTGAAAGATTAATTAATTACTTTTACAATTGTGCGATTTTTCAAAAATAATTTTTTGAACGTTAAGAACTTTTTATAGTGAATTTAGGCCATCTGGGTAATGCATTTTGTCAACAAGGTTTTGCTTTGAACGGTGAAACTTTGAAAGTGCAATGACAGGAGTTTAAAAGTTTTGACTTCACTTTTCTAACAAACCTTGATTAACGATTCAGCTTGTTTTCTAAATTGAGGTTAATTTTGACCCATCTCCCCAAAAAAAGAAATAAAGAAATATTTTTACCTTTTAAAACTTTTAATTTATTTTATTAAAATAACTGAATTCACCCTAGCATTGGGTTCTAACCCTGGAGAGAGGAAAGGAAGGCCAGAAAAAATAAAGGAGCCAACTATGGCCATATAATGAGGGTTGGTTTTATCCAAGAAAATATTAACTCAAAATGAAAAATAGAGGAAATACGGTGGAGGTTTGGAGCGCCGGGGGGAGGAGATGGAACGGACAAGGGAAACAGATAAAAGGACAACGACTGGAGGAAAGTAGGGTCTGGCAGGCCCGAGGAGACGGATTGGGAAAAGGGGTCCTGGATCTAATGATGAGAATGGATACCGGAAGAAAGGGATTTTGTGCCTACCATGAGGAGGACTATTTTTCTCACCGCCCTGGGTGAATCAGGAGGTGAACAGTCCAGTAGGCCGGATGCGATGGAAGAAGAGAGGATGTCGGTGGTTCGCCTCCTTATGTGTAGTCGAAGCCATCCTGGACGAGAGAAAGGATGGAAACCTGGAAGGGGTTGAGATGCGGTCTGGTGTGATGTAGGTTTCAGAAAAACATTTTCTTTCTCGTGCCAACGTTTCGATCTTTATTGAGATCATCTTCAGGGCCTGGGATTTATAAACATTGCAAAATATATTTTTTATATATTCAATCAAAGTATTTCTATATATATCAAAGTATTATTAAATTAAATTACTTGTTAAGGAAATATTTAAATAATATTCTGGTTTTGAAAATTGTTTTATTTTCAACATGGAATTATTAAATCTACATCGCTTTATTTAAATGCCGATTAATGGCAGACAATTCTTTTATTTATTTTTTTAGATAAAAGTTCGAATTCTTTTTGGCAAGATTCTTTTATTTATTTTTTATCGAACACAAAACCAATCCTTTCGCACACACAGTCTCTCTCTCTCTCTCTTTCTTTCTTTCTCTTTATCTCTCGTCTATTTTTTCTCCCATACTTTATATTTTGCTCCCCCTCATCGGAGGAGGAATCGTTTTCCGGGGAATAGAGATTACGTGGGGGGAATTTTCTGTATTAAAGTTTATTCTTTTCTTTTCACAAGAAGATTCTAGTTGTGTGGTGTTCAAGATCGAAGTTATTCGGATCCCTGTATTGTCGGCAAAACTCAGATAGGTGATTTCAAGATAAGATAGGATGTTATCTTTGTACACCTGTTAAAGGGACCGTTACCTTCATGGACACCAGCACGGATAGGATAATTTACGAAGAGGAAATTGGCTTCAATGACTCGGAAAAACCAGTAAAGCCGGGAAAACACTTACCCGATGCAACCCGACGTGCCACGTTTTGGTAGGGTGTGCACATGTATGCGAAGTCAAGCGCACGTACGTACAGTCACAAAGCATGTATCACAATAATCACTATCACAATCGCAACGCCTCTTTTGTTCTTAATGCACTATTTTGAGCAAAACCTTGTAATAAATTGTTAGTTAAATTTTATGAACACAACCATCTAATAAATTGTTTGTTAAACTTAATTGTTTTAAATAAAATCATTCCGGTGTTTTGATGAATTTCCTGCCTAACCATCATAATTAAATAATTTTTATAAAAACTTATGAATTTTTGATCTAGTTTCATTTGGTTTACATTAAAATAGGAATGTTGTAATTTATATAACGACAAAATTACATATTATTAGTTTGAAATAAACTACAAAAAATATGAGTGTCCTGTTCTGAAGCTACTCCACGAAAATGATGTAATTTTATGAGCAAAACCGTGTAATAAATTATTAGTTAAATTCATTATATCAAAAAATGGTATTCCGGTGTTTTGATCAATTTTCTACCAAACAAATAAAATTAATTTTTTTAAATAAAACCTAATGAATTTTTAATCTCGGTTAATTTGGTTTATATTAAAATAAGTATTTTGTAATTAATATAACGACAATAATACATGTAGTTTGAATAAAAATATGAGTGTCCGGTTCTTTTGTCTTCGACTGTACTCGATGCGACCCGACGAAAATCTTGCTAGTGGGGATCACAGAACGTAGAATAGGGTAGCATCGGGCAATTGTGCACGGGAGTAATACAATCTTATGGAAAAATGGACTTTGGATTTGCGTCGGGTAGCATCGGGTAGGTTTGCATAGCGTTGCATCGGATAAGTGTTCCCGGCTTTAGTGAGGTAGCTGGGAATTGTCAGATAGGTAGTGATTAAAACAAACTTAAAAGAAAGTTTTTTGGCTTATTTTTTAACTTCACAGTTTCCGACAGTTCTGGTAAAGTGATTTTATCTTCTTTTCATAAGGTCACAGATAAAATATAAACAGGTTTTTTTTACAAATTTATAAAGATCCATTAACAATTACAGTTGGAAATAGAAAAACAAATTCGCTTACCAAAGCAATATGCATCTTGCAGGATGTGTAAAAAGTTTCAAAACCCCATTGAATAAAAAAAAACCTACACCACTCTGTGAAAAAGAGAAAAACCAATCCCAAAAGAGCACTTTACTCTTGATTTAATTAATTAAAAAGTTTCTTTTATGATATTTAATCTTAGTGCCCGTTCGATTAATTATTTTAATTGATACTTCCTAATGGAAGCTGGTTATCTATTGAAGATCTACTGTTTCCACGTAAACCGGTTCATTATTGGAGTCATTTGAAGAGATAGCGTAGGTTTTTCGGACAAATATTCTTGTCAGGGAGTTATCGATTCGACCTAAAAAACAAAATTAATTATATTTCTATTCATATTTAAAAAATAACTTGATTCGAAGTCAGGATTAACGTTCTTTTCAATTAACATTAGATTTTAAGTAAATGACAAAAAAAAGAATTTTATCCCTTACTTTACAGGGGTTTGTTATATAAATATTTTTAACGAGAACAAATTCACGGCTAAATGAGATTATGTTGTCAAACCTCAAATCATTGATTTGACATCCAATCTGTTTGGTGAAACGTGGAATATGTCTGCTCAATTCTTCAATACAAAATATCCGATCTATTTCTGTCTATCTTATGTGCAAAAGTAAATTTATTAGCATCTATCAAATAACCGCCTAAAATCTATTCAAAAGTGCCAATATAACAAAGTTAATTACATTTTGCCTTAATTTTTCTTTTTGGTAACTCTAATCCCCCTGGTTTTAGCGAAAATACCTTTTTTCCTTTGAAGTTTCCTATTTTTATATCTTCCCAACGCGGTTAATAAGATAAGACGAACCTTCGAATCCGCAGATGCGCTCTATGAGATAATTCCGCCGGGTGTTTTCAGCATTTGCATTTAATGTGTAAAACAAGACTACCTTTCCTTTATAAAATTTCATTATTAACAAAGTTTCGAATTGTTTTTAATATTTTACTTAAACTTTTATGTTTTAGCATAAATTGATAAAAGCTTGGGTCATCATAATGAAGTGCGTGTGGGCTGGAAAGGAAAATCATTTTGGTCATGATTAATAAACATATTAACGATAAGGCGCAATATGATGAAATTTCAGAACGTGATTAATCTTTATCACATTCTTGGTAACTTAATAATAATAAACTTTATTGCACCATCACAATATAACGAAAATATCATTTTACAAATAAATAGAAAAATTTACATCGGCATTGTAACCGACGTTTAATTCATTATTAAAAATAACAGTATAAATTTAATTTGGATAAGAAAACATATTATCTATTTAAAAAATAGCATTACTTTATAAAAATATGTGTAAAAGTAAGATAAATAAACCGGGGAAATCTAAAAAGAGTAAATTTAAAAAAGAAGATACTTAATTTAATTGGTTATTTAATAATATTCTGTTTGACTAGGCAGCTCTTATTTTCGTTCTGTGTTACTTATTTCGTTAATTTTGAATATGAATTTCATGTTTTAATAAGGTAACACAAATATATATTTTTGATAATCTGAAGCATATTTAAATATATGATTAAAGGCAGCCGAAGCGGGTAAGGCCGGGACGTCCCATCCTCCGGGCTGATCAACCGCGGTCCAACCCTTTGACGCTAAAATGCAATAAAAAACATGATTAAAAGAAAATGGCAACGTCGGTTGGTTGGATAGGCGGAGAAGCTCTCACGTATCAAATGCAATATCGACAGTTGGCCCTAGGAGGCCCTGAAAAAGGGTAATCCTGACGTGATTAAGGGTACATGACATGCGAGCTTGACACACGGACATTTACTTTCGGGCCAAAGCCCACGTATGTGTCCGACATATAGAGAAAGGTTGCTCGATGTGGCCCATCTAATTTAAGCGGGCAATTCATTGGCTCCATACAGAAGAAAAGATTGCCATCCGACATGATAAATATTCTTGAGCACAGCAGCAGGTATCTCGCTCCCCTGTTCCGATACTTGTAGGAAGCAGTGTGGTTTTATCGTATATATTAATAACAGTTCTATGTACCTAGCGTGCGTTGACGTGAATGTATTTAACAGCGTGAGAGAATATTGAGTACACATCGACCGTCAATTAGGTTTCATATATAAGGGTAAAGGGAGGATCGAGTCACCACCCTAAATGATTGAATGGTATATAAATAGGAAAGAATGAATTTAAGAGTGAGAGTGTGATAGTACCAGTTATTCATTGTAAAGTACAAACGCCGGAAGTGCCGTTGGACTGCAAGAAATGCTAGGCTCACCTCTGTACTTGCGCATGCATATATACATGTATGTGCAGATTTGAGCCTATATAAATCAGCAATCGGTTACACATAATTACACATACAATACTCTGCAACCTTTCTAAACTTCCCAAACGCTTTCAAGTTACCTTTTCAATTAAGATCTTACAACAACCCATTATTCTGTATTTTAGAATTCAACAGTTATAACGATGCCAAAACCCAATAACCATTGCTGTTGTTTTTAAGTCAAGCAAAGTCTCTATCTCTCAAACCCCCAATTTATTCAATTCACATCTCAGCACCATAAAAACACACATTAACCCACTTGTCCAACAAATGTACTCCCTACAAAATCCCGCAGAGTTGACCCACGCTACGAGGACAGTCTCCAAAGGGTGGTACATAAATTTCTATTCTCTTTTTTTCACTCTTAACGCCATTAGATTTTTATTATTACATCAGTTAGCTAGCCAAAACTAGCTACATCTACAAGAAATGATCAGGGATGCTGACGCCACACATCGGAGACTATATAAGATTCGTGAGACCAAAATAACTGTAGTAGACATAGTATTTATATTACCATTAAACAACATTAATACCAAGAATAGGTGATTTATGTTGGTCTGTTTTTTCTGTAATCTATAGAACTACCCGTTTAGTAGAATAAAGTTTTTTTTCTGCAACAAATAACTGTTTCTTGACATTGCTATATTTGGAGAACACAATTAACAATGCGTGATGTTTATCCATCCACCATGACTCCTTCTGCGTCATCAGTTTCCGAAGTGTGTGTGAAGGGGTACAACGACGTGACATCATAGCTACCCTTCGGGAATACTGGAATAGCCAGCGTAGATCCATACCAATACCATCCATATATATTCATATATTTATATCTTTTGTCACTTAGAGGCTCATCCATTTCTAAGAACACTTGGTAGGTACTTCTTTGCACTGGTTTATATAACACTACAGTTAATCTTAAAATAAAAAATGGGTTCATTTTGATGAGCCTGAGTTACTGCTGATGAATATTTAATTAAACCTTTTTATGCTCTATATATGTTTTACAACACTTCTTACGCCGAGAATTTGCCAGGTTCGCTCCGTGGAGACGGGCGGGGTTACTTAATGAATTAACAACAATGATGAACTTAATATTAAATTTTTAAACAATTGGGCGCCACGCTGTTTATATTCACGGAAACAGCGAACCGTAAAGAAAGAAAAATAAAATAAAATAAAACAAAGAAAATTCAATAACAGTAAAATTAATAAATAAAAAAACAAACAATATTTACATAAGGAAACAAAAAAACACATTTATTCCAACGGAAACTAAAATATTAAATATAGACTAATCTTAATTCTCTACGGGTAACATTTTAATAAACTTACACACTAAAGGAACCTAAATTATCATAAAATCTAAATAAACATTCCTTAAAAACTAAACTTTCCTGGGAACCAGTGTCCAGATATGCTTCTTTTCCAGGCGATTGAAAATCCCCGCTTCTAGGAATGTGGAGCACCTTCTCTGAAGTTGAGTGGGTCCGCGATCGCCTTCGTTCAAGGAATTGATGATTTTCTTTGCTCCGGCCAAGCCGTAGGGATATCCGTCTCGACGCACCCTGTCCTCTCTTTTTTTCACTCCTCTACTCTCTCATAAGCCTATCCTAGACCGTCTTAATTTTGATTAACCCACCGCCAATTTTAGTTTAGGTAGCATTACAATTCAGGAGGCATCTCTGTCCAAACAACAACAATACAATCATAAAATGTTATGTTTTTATACTATGTTACGTTTTACGAACGTAACACACTTGGTAAATCACCGACTTGGTAGATCAGCGACGTTGCCATTTCTATTGTATATTATATATTGTCACTTATTAGCTCTAATCCACCCAGTCATACTATATAATATATAACATATATTTGAAGATATATCTATGTATATATATTGATAGGTGTCTGGATGCAGACAGAAATTATATATAAAAATTTACCACAAAAAATAGTAGTATCATTTAATATAAAATGTCGTTAATTTTTTGTTAAATAATGTCTAATTTAATTTTTTTGTTAATGTAAAATATATCGATTTAAAAATCGTAATAACCAAATTATTTTTATATCTCGGCGAATATTTAATCTGTAATATCCGCTTTTATTGATAACCCCCTGGCAATCCTACAGGCAATTTCATGTGCCAACGTTATAAGCGCTTTATCGGGATCAATCATAAATTTCATGCCAGACCAATTTAATTATATTTATTAACACAGAAATTTATTTACAGTTTAATAGCATCAAATTGAACGTAGCTGATTGTACTCGAATTCAACGCTGATTTCACGGGTGAACAATTTTTCACGAAATTTTTCCTAATTTATTCGTAATTGTATTTAGGTTTTAATTATGCCGAAGTCAGCCTTCGTGACAGAAGTACATGTAAGTATGAAAGGAGTTTAAATATAACTAACTTGTTTCGTCAAATGATTTTAGGATCAGTTAAAAATGACAGTACATTTTTTTATGAAAAGGCTTTCCTATATCTATTTTCAAACTAAAATTAAATCAAAAATTGAACTCACTAACTATGGAACATCTGTATTTTTACGTTCAATTAATTAATCTTTAACTGAGGTATTGTTTGAGATAAAAAAGTCAGTGTCACTAGCGGGATTCGAACACACGACCTTCGCCTAAATATGCCGTTGCTCTACCACTTGACCTATCGTGGCTTCGATCCACTCGAACACTAACCTCCCATCAAAACCCCACCTTTCGAATTTTCCCTCCTTTTTGTCATTTTTCAATTTTTCAAATGTCGTGTAATCCATTTGATTCTCAGCGACAAATGAAATGGCCACGGAGAGCTTTAGTGAAGATATACTTCATTTAACTTATTAAATTCACTAGTTTTCGTGGTCCGCTTGACCAATTAATATCTTTCAATTAATTAAGGTTTTTAGTTGAGATAAAAAAGCAAGTGTCACGAGCGGGATTCGAACTTCGAAATTCAAAAGGTGGGGTTGAGATGGGAAGTTGGTGTGCGAGTGATACCTCAAGTGGTATAGCGGCGTATCTAGCCGAAGGATTTGTGTTCGAATCCCGCTCGTGACACTGACTTTTTTATCTCAACGAAAACCCCTAATTATTTGAACTCTACATATATTTGAGCTTTGGAAATGCGGTAATTAAAAATCTTGTTTCAATTGTCAACTAATGCCCCCAAATGGTCGTAGAATGTGTTTGTGAGCCCGACGCTTCATCCACAACGAAAAAATATAGTACTTTGGAACTACATTATCAGGAAGATATTTCTCTTCTGCGATTCAGAGTTGTTCTATTCTGAGAGAAGTGATTCCCATAAAGAATTTCATATACGGATGAATAATCCACTAACTGCCATGCTGCCCACATCTGTATAGGATAGATAGATTTTCTAAAGGATGTGTTGCGCTGTAAAGAATCTTTTATTCTTTGTAGGAGTTCGTCAAATTTTAGCATACTCATTCTAAAGTAGTTGAGTAAATGTTCAAACCTTCGAAAAGTACAACAAATGTCCCAACCTCGTCTTTTGTCATACTGATAGGATGAACCCATTCAAGACTATTTTTTATCCTTTTCTTCATACGCCTATGCTTCCGCGTCGATTACTCAACTGCCGTATAAGCGAGAAACAGGCCACACCACCAATTACAATGTCCATGGATTAATAGAAACCCTTAAAGAAAAGAAATATATACCCGAAAGAAAGAAAACTTGGTTGAAGGGGTGAAGTTAACGAATTCATGAAAACACTCCAATAATAGCAAACATCAAATTTCGTTTATAAATACCTAAGAAAAATCAAAAACTAGCATGGTCTGTCTCCTACTCAGCAGTTTCTTTGAGAAGAACGATTGACTGCAGGACGACAGGACAGTTTCCTTGTCCTTTATTTAGAGAGTCCCCTAAGTACTGTTAATACTGATACTGGTCGAAAAATAGTAGACACTTGAGCGAGGGTTTTTGTCAACGGGCTTTAGGCGAAAAAATAGATTAAATAATTAATTTTTTTACAAGTTATCTGCCTTTGTAATTCATTTATGTATTTCAAAATTATTATAATTCGGTCGATTTGACATTGGATAAGAAAATAATATGCAGGTGAAATATTGATTATGAGATGAGATATATAAAAAGATACAAAAACGAAAAGACGCATTCAGTAAAGTTGACCAAAAAATTTGTTTTATACTCCTTAAATATAAATTTGTACTTTACAATTAATTAAGGTTTTTAGTTGAGATGAAAAAAAGCTAATGGCACGAGAGGGATTCGAACCCACGACCTTCGGCTAGATACGCCGCTGCTCTACCACTTGAGCTATCGTGACCTCGATCCACTCGGACATCAACTCCCCATCTCAACCCACCTTATGAGTTTTCCCTCCTTTTGCCATTTTTCAAATGACGTGTAATCGGTTTGGATTCTCGACGACAATTGAAATGGCGACGGAGAGCCTTAGTGAAATGTACTTCATTTTAATTCATTAAATTCACTAATTTCGTGGTCCGCTTGACCAATTAACACTTTACAAAATTTTGGCCAAATTCCATTTGCCATTAGCTTCTTTTCATCTCAACTAAAAACCTTAATTAATTGTAAAGTATTAATTGGTCAAGCGGACCACGAAATTAGTGAATTTAATAAATTTTTATAGTAAACAAATATACTTTTTTTGGCTGCATCAGCTTTGGGCTTTTATATTTGCTTTTTCTTCGATGTCCACTTAGCATTTCGTAACTCCTCTGGATTTTATACAATATCACACCTATGATACAACATGAACAGTACCAACCAAACATATCCAGAGAATGCTAGTTGCGCCAGTTGTATTTGTATAGGGAAAGGGAAATGCGACAGAAAAATCGAGGGTAACGGTGGGAATCGATCCCATGAACGAGGCGTCTACGAGCCGAGAGCTTAACCTAGCTAACCACTCGGTTACCACGGTCCCCGCATTTCTCTTCTTTGAGCTTCTATTAACTTTAGACTTTTTTATATCATTATTAGTAAGAAATATCCTTATTTTTTAACAAAAACTTTCCAAACACTTTATTTTATATCTCTGTTCTGACTTTTTTTCCGACGCCAGGTTTCTGATATTGCAAACTGACTCGTTTTAAAGTTACCAATTGTCTTTTATTTTAAAAAAATTGTATTCAGGAGTTTGCTGTCCAAGAAACTACTATCAACATTGTTTATTAATGTGTGGTGAGTAGTGATTAGTTAGTCGATAATTATTCAGAAATCGTGAGATGCGGTCTGGTGTGATGTAGGTTTCAGAAAAACATTTTCTTTGTCGTGCCAACGTTTCGATCTTTATTGAATTAAATTTAAACAATGTTTGTAAATCCTAGGCCCTGAAGATGATCTCAATAAAGATCGAAACGTTGGCACGATAAAGAAAATGTTTTTCTGAAACCTACATCACACCAGATATCTCACGATTTCTGAATAATTGTTTACTGAAATAATATTTTGCCTACTTTGCTATGTTGCTCGATCACAAAATAATTACGTATTGCGCCTATTGCAAGTGATCGATTTTCCCTCACAGATTTATTTTTTTCGTGTTTTTGCAAAGTAGATTAAAAGATGTTTCAGCAAAGAGAAAAAAAAGATTTCAAAAGAAAAAACCTTTTCAGGAAGATTAGGATCAATTTAGATCACTTTAGATTCCAGAAGGAGGAAAAAAGAAAGTAAATTAGGCTAAAACAGTTTCCAGTCTAAAATGTGCGATGAAGTGGACCGTTATAAAAACAAAATTGAGGCACAAGCATGACAACAGGAAAGTCGTAAATTTGCAAACGTCATGGTAAAGTACATAAAATACAACTCGAGTGATAGCGGCAAACGTATCATAAAAGGATATACGTCGGTCTGTGAATCCGTCAGAATTTTTATTCGTACCGTTTTAATATCCTTTCCGCGAGCGATTACACAGGGCTTTCCATCATAAATAAAGCTTATATCTGTATAAAGCGAGTGATATACATGCACAAGACTAGATGTAATTACACCTTGATATTCTTTACCCTTTAAATTGAAAGGATACACGAGGAAGTAGAAAACAAATGTTCTCTTTGTTCTTTATTTCTTCGTCTCGACTAACCCTTGCTTTACTTTTGACGGTCGTAATTTGAACACACAGGAAAACATGCAATAAAATGTACTTGGGTATTAAGAGAAAGTATAAAAGACAAGACATGGTATTGCATAATTATTTATGAAATCTCTCCCTCTGAATAATAATTATTCAGAAATCGGGAGATGCGGTCTGGTGTGATGTAGGTTTCAGAAAAACATTTTCTTTATCGTGCCAACGTTTCGATCTTTATTGAGATCATCTTCAGAGCTCAAAGTGTTTGTCTTCTGTGTAATTGTGCCATTCTTGCGTGTCGTGTTGAGAGTACCTCTGAATAATAATTACACGTTTATGAATCCAGTGATTAATTTTATAGTTACACATTTAGATAACAATATATTTTTACATCTAATAATCAACTAAAAAAAGCTATTATGAAAAACGTATTAAGACATGTTAGTGTTTAGATTAAAAAAAATAGAAATTTCAATCAAGCACTGCACTTTAATTTTACGTATCGATTAGCTCAAGCAACAGGCTTGTTCCTAAAAAATTACTTTAATAAAAAATCAATCAGTTCTATATTTTAGTTTAGCTTCCAACTTCACTTACGAACAGTCACAACATGCAACTCAGTGGGGCTTCTGAAAGGAATTCTCTGGAATTCGTATAACATTTTAATGATAGATCAAACGTTGTGCTTTTTTGTACTAAATAAAGGTCAACGACTCTTCTAGATTTTCTACATGTTACATATGCTTTAAAATGTTGTTGTAGGTTTGATTAAAGTTACTTTCTCAACATTTTTTTTTTCTAAATGCGGGATAAAATAGGTTAGAAATCAAAAGCAGAAATGAACAATTGTGATCTGTCGTGAACATCGAACAGCGTACCGCCAAGTGTAATTACACTTTTGAATAAAATACGTTCACCAGTCGTCTTGAATGTTTAATATTGTTTCAAGCAGGATATTGTTGAAAACGAACAATAAACCTTTGTTAAAGGAAAGCCGTAAGGACTCCATGCAACTAGAATGTCCAGGAATTAATTTCACATGTTATATGTCAATCTACTAGTTTTTGGCTTTAGTTAAACTTAAGTTTTGGTAAAAATTATTTTACACATAAGCATTTTTTTAATGTTCCAAAATAGGCAGAGTCAACCCACTCGCTCGAGGGTGAAATCGCTTTGTCTTCTGGCGGTAAGTACTTAAAGAGGTGTAATTAAAACAAAGAGTAAAACTATATTATTTGTACAGTTTTAGTGCCTAAAATATCACAAACTTCAATGTTTAAAGAAAACAAATTGATTTTGTGTTTTAACATTTTATTAGGTTTCGTGGTCCACTTGACCAAAATTAATTATTTTCAATTTATTAAGGTTTTGGTTGAGATAAAAGTCAGTGTCACAAGCGGGATTCGAACCCACGATCTTCGACTAAATACGGCGCTGCTCTACCACATGAGCTATCGTGACTTCGGTCCACTCGTACACCAACTTCCCATCTCAACCCCACATTTTGAATTTTCCCTTCTTTTTGCCATTTTTGAAATGTCTTGTAATCTGTTTGATTCTAGGCGACAAATGAAATGGCCACGGAGAGCTTTAGTCGAAGTCACGATAGCTCAAGTGGTAGAGCGGTGTATTTAGCCGAAGGTCGTGGGTTCGAATCCCGCTTGTGACACTGACTTTTTTATCTCAACCAAAACTTTAATAAATTTGTGTTTTAATTAACAATGGGAACTCTGTAATTTCAGACTGTAATTGATACACCATACCCGCTGGGTTGGCCTGTCGAACGAGTTAAGACATTTGACATCTTCGATGTTGGATCTGGTTCATTTTTGAGAAGTCAAGTTTCTTTTATAAGGTGTAATTTGAAAATTATAAGATGGTAAAACTTGATTTTTCCTGTAAGAAGGTTTCGACAAAAGAACACACGCAACTGGGGTAAGCAGAAGCACATTATGACAATAATTGAAGTTGAAATTTGGTCTTACCGATCTGTTGGTCTGGCTATCCTACTAGGGTTCATCTATGAAGATGGCCAAACGGGTCTGACTGACCAACCAAATTTCACATTGTTTATGAACCGACAAATAAAGAGTGTTTTCTGTTTCTTCCTACCAGTTCCGTAAGCTTTTCTCTTTGGTGTGAAAACCACCTTTCCATTGCTCAGTACAACGAAAACATAAATGAGGAAATTTCATTTTCAACTACTTACAATTTGAATGGTAGCCTATTAAAATTTATCATACAAATAATTCTAATTGTTCTTTATAATTAATTACAAATGTGTGGTGATTAGTGACCGTTAGTCAATGATTATTCGGAGATCGTGAGATTCGGTCTGGAATGACGTAGGTTTTAGAAAAACATTTTCTTTATCGTGCCAACATTTCGATCTTTATTGAGATCATCTTCAGGGCCTGGGATTTATAAACATTGTTTAAATTTTATAAATGCATGTAGGATGTGAAAAGATATGAATTGATACAATGCTAAAAAAATTATATTCAAAAATGAATTTATACAATGCTAGAAAATTTTAGATAAAAAAATGAATTTATACAATGCTAGAAAATCTTAGGTTCAATCACAGTATTTGTACTTACCAATGGTTTGTTTTCCGTGTAGATGTGTCATTCTTGTATTTCATGTTGAGAGTGCCAGTGAGATATTGATGTCTTATGTTTATATACGTTGGATTTTGAAGGGGTGGGGAAGGAAGTGGGGATAGAAAGACATTTTTATATGAGGAGTCGGCAATTTCGATAACATACATATATCATCATCACATCACACAAAACATATAATACAATATATAAAACAATAGTCACATTCCAAACATCAAACTTTTCAACATAGTCAAATTCTTCAACAATTTGGCTTTCCTTTCCCTAATTATCCCCGTCTATATAATCCTGAAAGAATAATCAGGCCGAAACATTATCCGTGTTTTTCCCACTGTTGGCTCTTTTCGCCTCATATAAAAATGTCTCTGAATCCCGATCTCCTTCCCCACCCCTTCCATATCCAACGTATATATACATAAAACAGCAATATCTCACTGGCACTCTCAACACGACACAAAAGAATGACACATCTACACGGAAAACAAACACTTTGAGTGAGTACAAATACTTTGATTGGATCTAAAATTTTCTAGCTTTGTATAAATTCATTTTTTCTAATCTAAAATTTTATAGCATTGTATGTTTTTTTAATATAAAATTTTCTAGCATTGTATAAATTCATTTTTTTCACATCTACATGTATTTGTAAAATTTAAACAATGTTTATAAATCCCAGGCCCTGAAGATGATCTCAATAAAGATCGAAACGTTGACCCGATAAAGATTTTTTTTTTCTAAAACCTATGTCACACCATGTTGATTGGGATTCGGGTTGTGGTCTTCAAACATACAAGTTTTTATTTATTTATTTATTGTATATGTATATAGTTTGTATATATACATATCGTGCAATGTGTAATGTGTTTAAATTATGACTTTGTATCTGTAAGTAACAACAAACTGACAAAATAATTTATAACTATTTAAATTATTATGTCCCTATGTCTCTGTAGATCCCCTGAAGAAGGCAATAAAACTTGTCGAAAGCTTTGGCGCTGATATAATAACATTGTATGTTTGAAGATCACAACCCGAACCCCAATCAACATCTTATTAAAGGCTGGTTGATCGCATAACAAGTACTACGTCACACCAGACCGTACCTCACAATTTCCAAATAATCATTAATTACAAAATTGAAATAGTTCTTTAAATTGACGTTTTACCCATGATCCTGAACTAAAGATTTGTAAATTCAACATTATTTAGAAAAACAAAAATTGGAAAATTACTTCTACAAATCAATATAGCAATTAATTTATGCCTGACTTCGAACATGATTGTATCCTTATAGGTGGAAGCGATAACCACGTTTCCATTCAAGTTTGGATATCTCCTAATTATTTCTCACAAGGTTTATATCCTCCCTCAGTCCCTTTGTTGCAAACTTTGTCCAAATCAGTATTGAACGTTTCATCTATATTTGGTGTAAACGTCTCTCAAAATCACATTTTGGTTTAATAATAAGTATACAATATTTTTTATAAGAAACAAGGTCTTTTTTCTTAAGTTATATTTTTTATTCGTCTTGTTTTTAACTTAACCATGCAAAACACAATGTTTCTTTCAGCATTAAAATATTGTAGCAAATGCATTAAGATCATGAATTTGTTTCCCACATTTAAAAAGATTTACCTATTCAAATAACCAATGTTGCCAAAAAATATAATTACAAAAACCTTTAATATTTAAAAATATTCTACGTTTTAGCATTTTTCATCAACATGGGCATAACAACGCACTTAAGTGAATTAAGTTGAACCATTTAACTCATTACAATTCCATCAGGCAATACATCTAGTTTACTTTTATTTGAAATGTTTTTTTTCCCCAATAGAAAGTATTCCCTCAATTGGGGATTTTATATTCCCTCAAAACCGGTGCATTTAAATACAAAACGTACACAATTTTATTCATGTCTACTTTTCAGTTTTTCAGCGACTTAAAAAGTTTCTATTCGACTGAAACTGTCTAGAATGCAAAACTTTTTCAAAAATAATTGAGATGAGATGATTTTTTCAGAGTATATCACAACTGTTCTTCTCTCTGGTCCTCATTAAATATTCAAATTATTTTTAATTTTGTTGTTGTGCTCTTAAAGCAGGAAATGGCTAACACAAGAAAGAAAAAGAATTAACCAAGATGTAGCATAATTCTTGATCGGTGAAATTGATTGAATTTATGAAAGGATAGGAGGGCAAGAAAGAAAATGAGAAAGAAAAATTGAGCGAGAGTATGACAGAACAGCTGACTAATTCCACAAAACCGTACATTAAAAATATAAAAAACGAGTAAAGTTTCTAACCTGCCAAAATTGTAGCTTAAAACGTACACTTTGCAAATAATTAAAATTAGAAAACAAATTACGTGTACTTGAGTATTAAATTTATAAATAATAAATAATCTCTATAAAAAATTACAACAATTTCGATTAATTAGATGAATTACAATGTCACCAATTTTGATATTTGTGCAAAACTATTCATGGTACACAGAAGACAAACACTTTGAGTGAGTAGAAATACTTTGATTGAATATAAAAAATATATTTTGCATTGTATAAATTCACTTTTCCACGTCCTAATGTATTTATTAAATGTAAACAATGTTTGTAAATCCCAGGCCCTGAAGATGATCTCAATAAAGATCGAGACGTCGGCACGATAAAGAAAATGTTTTTCTGAAACCTATCACACCAGACCGCATCTCACGATTTCAGAATAATTAACGTTTATAACATTGAAACTCTTACCTCATTTCACCAGGAAATGCCAACAGCAAGTTACTAACAAACAAATTATATCGTATTTCAACAAAACAAACTTTCCAAGAGAGGAATAATCCAAAAAGGAAATATGGTTCAATTATTTAATTAGTGAATAAAATATTTTCTCCTCATATTATTGCAAAATTTTCTCGATTTTTTTAATGGTAATGATGATGCTGTTGGCGATATGGTGATCGTGATGGTGATGGGGATAAGAGGAAGGGGGGTTTGTGCTCCCCAGGCACTGCAGGGGTAGCTGCCTTATTGTTCCTGGTTGCCTAGTTCAGTGCTATCGACTGAATCCTTCTTCTCAGAAGATTAGGTCATTGACTGCTATAATTCATTCCCTAGGTTTTTCTGTATTCTAGGTTAAATCTCCATTGAGCCGTTGCTTTGCATTAAGAAGCAAAAGCAGTCCTATCACTCCTCTGAGTCTAGCCTTCTCCAATTACAGCAGTGAGTTTGCCATTCTTGGTAAGGATTGTTTTAACATAAATTTTACTGTGTCCAGCGCCGGTAGAGTTTATCCACTTCTCCATTTGCTTTATTTGTATCTATTCTGCAATAGAGGATTCTGTATTTGATTCTGTTATCACAAGTATAGGTTTGAGGTCAATGTATGGTCTTGCAGATCCTGGCCATTGTGTCTGCTTTTTCGTACCCAAAATTCCTTTGTGCCCTGCCACCCAAGATATCATCAGACTGTTGTGTTTCCCCCTGTTTTGCAGATTTTGGATTTATTCACTGACTAATTTTGATGAGATTTTTCTGCATGCTTGGCTATAAGATCTTATGAGTATTTTTATCAGTGTAACCTATTATAAAATTTTTTATGGCACAAGCGTTGATGACGTGAATTTCTGTTTGAAAAACCGAAGTGTACTTCCCTAATGAGTTTGACTGCTCATATCTTGGGCTTGTACAAAAAACAACAAATTCGGTTCATTCATTTGTTTTGGAAATATCTGTATACCATGTCATTGTATTTGATGCTCTCCTGAGATTTTCCTCTTCTATATAGACGGTTGAGGCTTTATAGGATGTTGTCAAGAATGTTTCCGTAATCATATAGTCAGTCCCCATTTCTAAGAATAGGTGTCTGATTTTAGTAGATGTGGTTGTGTTCCCGAATTGTTTAGATCCCATCCAATTTGATTGTTTTTGAAGCCCAAATGATCTTTTCCTAGCCTTTCCTTGTATAAATGTTTCATATGGAAGTAGGTTTAGCAGCATTTTTAGTGCACTTTTAAGGGTTGGTCTCATTGCCTCTCTGCTACTTTGCTAATCTCTATATGCTACCTAGAGATTGAGTAGCTACTTTTTGTTGAGCTTTGGTCCACCAGCTATGATCCATAGGTTATTTTGGGTCTATTTACTACCGTAGCCAATGGGCCATTTTCAGTTTGACTCCCCAAGATTTGCCTAGGGTTCTTTTTGTCACCATTAGCAATATTTTACTTTTTGCTTTGGTGTGCCTCAGGTGAGGGTTCGAAGTCAACTTCTTATCGAAGTTATGTTGTTGGCGACATACTAATAATAAAGTAAATTAATAGGGGCGTGGTGGCCGCAACGGTTTAGGCGTTGACACGGCAATCATCAATGTAAGGTAAAGGTCCCGGGTTCGAATCCAGCGGCCGTGCATTCGAACCCGACATACTTACAAATGGTTTTTTTTTTCAAAAACACCGGCGCTCCGAGGGTTCATATAACCTCTGCTGATGCGAACCCTCTGTAAAAAAATAAATAAATAAATAAAAGTAAATTAATAGCTCGCGCTGAAAAGTAACCTGCTGTTCTGTATCTAAACTTTGCTTCTAAGTACATGCTAAATATTCTTAAAACAATGTCTCAATTCGCTCTCCCATTATTATTATTAGCGAGGAATCACATCAGACCTAGTATTTTCCTTCCTTATTTAGTGAATTGGGCTATTTGAGGTTTCCATCGATGGGCTTTGTCGAAAGAAACGCCTATTTGTCAACGTCAATAATATTTGTCAACGTCGGACTCCTTTATTTCAACGCAAGAAAGGAAAAACCGAGGTGTTTCATGATGTTTTCTCAGTCTACGAAAGTGTACAAATACCATTTTGGACAAAGAGAATTTGAAACCCACATCATCTTCATTTTGTGACAATGTATCAATGGCGTTTTGAAGTCCTTCCCACGTTTTGAAGATTTTTTCCAGACGTATAAAAGCAAAGATCATTGATATATATATAAAGGCCTGACTATACAATCATCAGCCAGACCATTTACCGCAATAGCAAATAAAGTGACACTCAGAACCTAACCTTTTGAAGTTTTCTATTTGTGAGATTTTTTCTGTCCAACATTGGGATAATCACCCCGATCTGCTAAATCGGTGCATCACTTCGATGATTATGTGCTAGGCGATGTCGGATAATTAGATTATCCTTCGTTACCTTCCGATGACCGTGTTGTTCAAATCTGCCTATGAGTTTCTGTCTGCCCGTCATCGCATTTAATTGTTAACCTACCTAAAAATTTGCAGGCTTTTATTTATGGTGTAATAATTATTTCTATTGAAATTTTGAGGATAGTTTAGGTCACAAAGACAAAACTAGCCTTTTTATATGGTAAAATAATTATTGATGACACAGTTATAAGAGATATCTAATAAAAATCCAATATATTTCTTGTCCGATTGACCAAATAACTTCTTTCAATTAATTAATCTTTATGAAAGGTATTGGTTGAAATGAAAAAGTTAGTGACATGAGCGGGATTCGATCCCACGACCTTCGGCTTGATACGCCGCTACACTACCACTTGAGCTATTGTGACTTCGATCAACTCGGACACCATCTTCCCATCTCAACCCCTCCTTTTGAATTTTCCCTCCTTTTTGCCATTTTTCAAATGTCGTGTAATCGGATTGGATTCTCGACGACAAATGAAATGGCCACGGAGAGCTTTAGTGATGATGTACTTCATTTAACTTATTAAATCCATTATATTTGGTGGTCCGATTGACCAATTAACTTCTTTCAATTAATTAATCTTTATGTAAGGTATTGGTTGAAATGAAATTTAATAAAAATATTGTGATATGAACATGAAGAACGAACTAGAAGCCTTGACAAAACTAGCCTTTAATTTATGACACAATAATTATTGCGATTGAAATTTTGAAGATAGTTTAGATATAATATAAGAGAGATTTAATAAAAATATATGAATTAGATATGAGCATGGAGGACGAACTAGCAGCCTCGTAACATATTTAATTTAGTAACACCCAAATTATAGCGATTGAAATTATTAGGAAATGAGAATAAAAACATTAGTATGATTTAATGAAATTATAAAAACTAAATATGAGCATGAACATCGTCCTAGCAGACAAAGTCCAAACAATGCGAAAAAATTAAAGTTAAGAAGAAAGACCTAGCCCCAAAAAAAACTTTGGGGACACTAGATGAAAGTTAATGTGCTAACCTTCGGCAACAAAACCAAAAAACTTTAATTTCAAACAAAAGTTATATGATTGTTTACAATAAATCCAATATACATCACCACGATTTTGCTTGTCACCGTATTTATCTATTTATAAATCCAATGATCCAGTTCAAATCAAAACTGTTTAGGCAAAGAAAATCGTGAACACTCGATCAACTCCATACTAGAGTTAATTAATTATTGATTACTGATTTACATAACGTCAACTCTACACACGAATTCATACATACGTTTACTCAGTCTAACTTACGTAAAGCCGTAAAAATCAACTACGGGTTTCGGCAATCCAGGGTCAGATATTTTCCGTCCCGCCGCCGAAGTTAAGGCTCCAGGGGCATTTTTTATACCCAAACACGCTCACGCATAAATACATTCTTTATTATTTGCATACCAGCAACTCAATGGACGGTGGAGTTCTCGATATTCAATCTAATTGAGGGCCTCTGAGGAAGTCAATATTGCGCCAACGGCCCTCTGACACTACACAATTAATATAAACAACAGAAAATATGTGAAGAAAGTACTATATACAATAAAACAGCCCTGTTTCGGCTAAAGAAATCGGAACGGGGACCTAAATTGCCGTACTAGACTTAAATGTTCAGGGTGATCCAGCATAAAGCCAAAATAAATTGTTATAGTACATCCCAAATAGAGGAAAATGCAACCAACAGAACTGTTCAATGTCAAACCGGCGATATCAAAAATATATTTTTTCCTGTTGCCAGGAAAATTTATTAATTAAAGAATGTTTAAAACTAATTGTTTTTCCCAGAAATGTTGTTTCACTTAGTTTACTTGAAATATCTTATCTTTTATATACAGGGTGGTCCAGCATAAAACCGAAAAAATTGGGTTATAGTACATCCTGCATAGAGTAAAATGTAACCAACCGAACCGTCCGATATCAATCCGTTCGGATTTATAAATTTTTAGTGTTTTTTTGAAAAGTCAGTCACTTAAGCCATAAATAGGCATTTTTTCAAGATCTAGAGCTTTTTTTATCTTAAGCCATAAATAGGCATCGTGGGAAATGTTCTCCCTTAGACCTAGAGCATTTTTAACCACATTTTTGAATTCTGCATTAAATTTCCTATAAGAAGGAGCTGTTTACAATCTTACAATGTATTAATCTATATTTATTTAGGGCCCAATTTGGCCATATTAATTATTCCAATTAATTATTCTTTTCGTCTCGACCCAAAACCTTACATGAAAAAAATATTTATGATGTATTTTTATTAAATCAACCCAGAATGAAAAATTTTAAAAAAGGAGAAACTTTTGATAAATTTTCTAAAATAACTGTTTTTCAACAAACATATTTGTAGGGGTCACAAACATCATAAAAACTTCTTCATTTAATAAGCTTTCTTTTTCTTCTTCCTATCTCCGAATTTTTTATATTATTGTTATATATTTATTATTAGCTATTCTCATTCCGATGAACATCAAAACCATCATTTTTTAAAACACCAGAACCAACATAGAATAGTTAAATTGAGAGATTGATGGGTGAATAAGAATCCTATATCCAGACAAGCTGGTAATTTTTGCCTCTCCTTCCTAAAATAGTTTATGTTTTGAAAGAGATTTTTTATCGAAATAATTTTTAATTGGCCCCAAACCTCATATAAAGAGAGTCTATATTTAAATTAATTAAAGCAAGTTTTAAGCAATAATAATATTTTATCTAATTTTTGAATCAGTTGAAAGTAGTGTAAAAAAAATTTAATTCATACCTTTCGTAATATCTTGTTCAAATAATAAGAAAATAAAGCCAGTGTTTGTCCATGTTGAAATGTTGTGGATATCGGATTACACGTCCAAGAGGAGAGAAAAGGTAAAAACTTGATTTTAAATTGTAATGAATTTGTTTTGTCCAAAACTTTTAAACTTCCTATCTCAACCCCACCTTATGAGTTTTCCCTCCTTTTTGACATTTTCAAATGTCAATTAATCAGTTTGGATTCTCGACGACAATTGAAATGGCCACGGAGAGCTTTAGTGAAGTGTACTTCATATTAATTCTTTAAATTCACTAATTTCGTGGTCCGCTTGACCAATTAAATCATTACAATTAATTAAGGTTTTCAGTTGAGATGAAAAACTCATAAGGTGGGGTTGAGATAGGAAGTTGATGTCCGAGTGGATCGAGGTCACGATAGCTCAAGTGGTAGAGCAGCGGCGTATCTAGCCGAAGATCGTGTGTTCGAATCCCGCTCGTGCCATTAACTTTTTTTCATCTAAACTAAAAACCTTAATTAATTGTAATTATCATCAATATCAAATTTATAAAAAGTTAAGTTCTAACAAAACTAATTAGTTCAAGACAAGTTTTTTTATAAACTTTTGAACTGCAAATACAAAATAAATTAGGCTTTTGTAATAAAATGGTTAGAAAAGAATTCAATGATTTCTGATTATTTGTCCAAATCAAACGAAAGGAGGAAGTGGTAATTACACGTTTGACCGTAGGTCACAACTGTCTCACACATGGACGCTTCAGGGGTGGCGGAGTTCCTCCGACAAGTAACACGTGGGCTGTTAATCATTTGATGTACTGAAAGGCAAAAATTTTCCCATCCTTAGTATTTTTAATTATCTCTTAGACAATCTTCCATTGATTAGCAACAATATTTGGTCCGTTTTAAATAATTTGATGTAAATATAACACAGATAAAATCTACCACTTGTGTTTACAATTGGATTTTGTAAATAAATCTTTGAATGGTCATTCCCTTCTTTGTTTTTGTGTAAAGTTCCTTTCTATCGTTCCGGTGGTTTGATTTCTTTTTAATTTGTGCCTGCATCTACAAAATGCAACAAACAAATGATACATATTATGTTCATTAACAAAATTAACAATTAGTAAAAAAATACAAAATGTATGTAAACACATAGTCGTATATAATATCAAAAATGATGAAAATGGCGTGAAGGCTGGAAAAGGTAAGCCGCCCATTGTCGACCTAACCTAGTTGTTATTAAGTAGGTCCCTTGGCCACTGTCGTTTTAGACGCGGGTTGACCCGGCCGGATTTTGTAAAGTTTAAATTTGTGGACAAGTGGATTGGTGTGTACATTTATGGAGTTATGGAATTTTGTTTAACGGGAAAAGATGAATTCTTTGACAAAAGGAATTCGGAGGTCGGTGTGTTGAGTAAGCTTCGAGACGTAATAATGAGCGTTACCTTACGGGGAATTTTTGACCGAGGTGAATTATTTTGCAAGAAGAATTTGGTTGAGCCCCACACATTCCGTACGTTCAGATGGGTCGTAGTACTGAGTAATAACAGTTAGTTCGTTATTGAAAGTTTTGATCGTTTGTTTGGTATACGTATACAAAATTTGTTAAGTCCCTGTCTTTTCAGTTTAGTGTGGTAGTTCCATGCAGACTTTTATCGAGAAACACGACTAGATATTTCACTATGTCAGCAGACAGTATAAATATTGTTACAGTAGAATGTTGGAAAGGGTAAAGTTTGCATAGATGCATTTATTTTGATTAATTTTTATTCTTCATCATGTTGTAGGCAGCTATGTCTGGGTTTTGATGCGAGAGAAGGATAAAAGGGTCATCTGCGAATGTAGGAAGGAATGGGAAAATCTTCGTCTCTGAATCTCCCGAAATCTGCTGATGATGCAATGAAAATAAATTAAGCCTAAACAGTTCCAAACCCGTTAAAAATGCAACAATAAATGTAGGTCTTCTACATAAAAGTTAACTAATTTTCTTATAACCCCTAAGCAACATGGAAATAATGTTGTTATTTATTAATTGTTAACGCATAATTTCCACATATATTGAAAATTGAATGTTATATTGATTTCAATACAATTGATTACAAGATATAAAAAACAGAATGGATAGGTATAAAAAATGTAATAAGTGTGAATGAATGAATTGTTTTTAAAAAATTGGCCCTCGGTTAACAATAAACATATACATAACATTTTATAGTATTGAAACTTAAACATTTCGTTCACGATACCACTGTTTATAACTTAAATTAATCATAATTCAGTTTGCATGAATATTAAAACTTTTTCGTCATAGGTCAAATTCAATTTGGACTAGTTAAATAATCTATTGCTTTGTTTGCAGCTGGAATTATTAATAGTTATCTATAAATTAAAAAGAAAAATAACATTTTAAGAAGGCTAAATCAAATTTTATTCAAATCAATTTTTCATCAATTCTATGTAAATTCCTTATTCTAATGAGACCCAACGTCTAAGAAACGAGGCAAGAAAATAATTATGTGCATTTTTTGGGGGTCGTGAGATGCGGTCTGGTGTGACGTAGGTTTTAGAAAAAACATTTTCTTTATCGTGCCAACGTTTCGATCTTTATTGAGATCATCTTCAGTGCTCAAAGTGTTTGTTTTCCGTGTAGAAAAAACAACAAAAATTTGAGCCTTGAAGATGATCTCAATAAAGATCAAAACGTTGGCACGACAAAGAAAACGTTTTTCCAAAACCTACGTCAAACCAGATCGCATCTCACAATTTCCGAATAATCATTGACTAACGGACACTAAATACCACAAATTATGTGTATTGTTATTAAAAGTAATTACAATATTTTCATCAGGACGAATATAATAAATATTGTTAGTTTTTGAATTGCAAAAATATTTTTATTATAGTATTAAATAAATTGTCAATAATTAATATGTGATGTTGGCATATTTGGACCTTTCAAAACGTGAAACCTAATTGCAAAATAATATCATTAACTTTCTAAATCTAATTAAATGTATAAATTTAAAAAATATAGGCGATTTTAGCGCCAAAAATGAACATAAATTGTAAAAAAATAGTTGGGTTTTTAATAGATTTTTTGTACATAAAAAAAAACAATCCGAAGGAATATGGGACAAGAGAATTTTTTCCAACTTACAAAATTTTCCGGAACGTCGTGCCATCTTTTTCAACAAATCGGGCGAATTTGAAGTCGACGCGCCGAGATGTAACCGAGAACTGATGTTCATCCTCCTCCCGCAACATGAACATGCGCCCTGCCCAGTTCACCGCGAATCCGTACTAATCCAGGTGCAATTGCCCTTTCGTCAAACATTTTCGATTGCCGGAGATTCCTACCGTTAAAATGCCAATTAAGAAGTCTCGGCCTTTGGAAAAAAATTGACTTGGAATCGATAGGTAGGCGTGATATGACACGTCTTCTGTCTTACAGTACAATACGTTTCCAGTTGTTGAAAGAACACGAAAAATGATTAAATCTACAATAATTTCAGAAATCAATGACAATCAAGACAATGAGAAAACCAGTAAAAGAATTAGCACATTAAATACACAGTAACTATACTTATATTTTAATACAACGCAAACTATATTGCATAAATGTATCACGAGTTTTTTTCATATTCTGATTCTAGTTCTATATTATCACGGTTTAAATCAACGTCACTTCAACAATCATATACGGTAGCGGTATGAAAGAGGGATGCGGGGAAGCCAAGCCGGCTTTGGAATTTGGCCGAAATGTCAAAAGTATGTTATTTTCTCCAACTAATTCAGGATAACAAACAAAATACCGCAGGTTACCAAGTTCGTTACTTCCTGCGTGTAACGAATGCTGGTCTCTGTACGAAAGGGACTTTCTTCGGAGATCTTCACTTCTAGTGACCAATCAAGACGGAGTGACAACTTTAAGACAATAACTCGAAATTTACTCACTTACTCGAGAGCAGTATGACGAGTGTGACCAATTACAAAAAGTTGAAAATAGTGTAAAATAAATTCTTTTGACTATGTACCACCACGAAATCCAACCACATTTTTTTAATATATATTAAATTTATTTATTAAAACTAGTCTTATTAGACCAACCATTAATTTTACAATAATATTATAGAATAAATAAATGTTTACATTCTTATAAACCCATTGATACAATAAGATTTACATTTCATAATTCACTATTCATTTTTAACTACACAAGTTCATATGGCTTTGTTCTTTTTAATCTTCTGACCATGTTTCGGTTATGTAAGAGTTTAGTTAGCTTCCACATTCTCTTGCTGGAGCTTTTGACAAGGTCTGGCACGAAGGACTCATCAATAAACTAAAAGGTATGCTACCAAAGCAGTATGTCGATATTATCAGTTCCTACCTAACTGGCAGACTGTTTAGAGTCAAACAAGAAGATCAATATTCAAAATTAAAAACAATAAATGCAGGAGTGCCACAAGGTAGCATATTAGGTCCACTGCTTTACTTGTTATACACCAGTGATTTTCCGAAAATAGATGGAGTAAAAATTGCAACGTTTGCAGATGACACAGCGGTGATATCACTAGGACCGACTATCACCCACTCAACCAAAATCCTCCAAAATGCATGTAATAAGATAAACGAATGGACAAAAAAATGGAAAATCAAGCTAAATCAACATAAATCAGTTCATATAATCTTTACAAACAAAAAGGTGGACCATGTTCCGTCGCTCATAATCGATGGAACTACTATACCATACAGCAATACAGCTAAATATCTGGGAATGACCTTAGATGCCAAGCTGAGATGGAAAGAACACGTGAAGAAAAAAAGGACAGAAATAGGTTTAAGGTATAGACAACTATACTGGTTGATAGGACGTGGCTCCAATCTTGCTATACAAAATAAAATATTATTATATAAACAAGTCATAAAGCCTATGTGGACATATGGTATTCAACTATGGGGTTGTACCAAACACAGCAATATCAAAATCATACAAACACTCCAAAATAAAATCTTACGTAACATGGTCAATGCACCTTGGTACATAAGGAATAAGGACTTACATAGGGATCTTAAGATCCCTGAAGTCACGGCGGAAATACAAAGATTTGCCGCCAAACACCAGGCTCGCCTCAGCCAGCACGAGAATGTGGAAGCGACCAAACTCTTACATAACCGAAACATGGTCAGAAGATTAAAAAGAACAAAGCCATATGAACTTGTGTAGTTAAAAGTGAATAGTGAATAGTGAAATGTAAATCTTATTGTACCAATGGGTTTATAAGAATGTAAACATTTATTTATTGTATAATATTATTGTAAAATTAATGGTTGGTCTAATAAGACCAGTTTTAATAAATAAATTTAATTTAAAAAAAAAAATTCTCTTGCTGGCTTTGGCGAGCCTGATGTTTGGCGGCAAATCTTTGTATTTCCGCCGTTACTTCAGGGATCTTAAGTTCCCTATGTAAGTCCTTATTCCTTATGTACCAAGGTGCATTGACCATGATACGTAAGATTTTATTTTGGAGTGTTTGCATGATTTTGATATTGCTCTGTTTGGTACAGTCCCATAGTTGAATACCATATGTCCTCATAGCCTTTATTACTTGTTTATATAATAATATTTTATTTTGTATAGCAAGGTTGGAGCCACGTCCTATCAACCGGTATAGTCTATACCTTAAACCTATTTCTGTCCTTTTTTTCTTCACGTGTTCTTTCCATCTCAGCTTGGCATCTAAGGTCATTCCCAGATATTTAGCTGTATTGATGTATGGTATTCGAATGTGAGCGACGGAGCAAGGTCTACTTATTGTTTGTAAAGATTAGATGTACTGATTTATGCTGATTTAGCTTGATTTTCCATTTTTTTGTCCATTCGTTTATCTTATTACAAGCATTTTGGAGGATTTTGGTTGAATGGGTGATAGTCGGTCCTGGTGATAGTGGTCCTCTGTGTCATCTGCAATCGTTGCAATTTTTACTGGATCTATTTTCTGAAAATCACTGGTGCAGTATTTAAAGAAGTGGACTTATTACCTTGTGACACTAATGCATTTATTGTTTTTAATTTTGAATATTGATCTTCTTGTTTGACTCTAAACAGTCTGTCAGTTAGGTAGGAACTGATAATATCGACATACTGCTTTGGTAGCATCCCTTTTATTTTATTGATGGGTCCTTCGTGCCAGACCTTGTCAAAAGCTTATGAAAAGGAAGATAGCAGAACAAATTTTTTTTCTTCAAGAGATTTTTTTATTACGTCCGTTACTCTATGAAATTGGGCTATTGTTGAATGTCTTGTTCGGAATCAAAATTGGTGGTCAGGGATGATTTTCTTTTTTCTACAATGGGTTTTATTCGTTTTAATAATAACTTTTCGAAAATTTAGACACTATCGGTAGTAGCGATATTGGTCTATATGATTTAACCTCGTTCGCCGGTTTTCCTTTTTTTTTTTTTTTTTTTTAATCATAATGGCTTCTGCGAATTTCCAGATGCTGGTAACATATTTCAGTCTGATTTTCAGCATTAAATAGGTACGTTAGTTTAACTATACCCTTTTTTAGCAATTGTTTTAGTATTTCTCCAGTGATACAGTCATATCCTCGAGTCTTTCTGGCAGGTCAATTTTTAATTTCTTGTGCTCCTTTTTTGGGTGTAACCAGCTTTACATTTTCTTCTTGCACCCACACTTAATAACAAAAATAATAATATTTTGGAATTTAGAAGTTTCAAAAGGGTGTGAATGTAGCTCAAGTAACCTCATAGGCAGTATAGATACATACCAGAACAGAAAATTCACAAAACCATTTGAAATGACATATAACTTCAGGGGAAAGAGATCTCGCGGGAGATGATTGTGGGGTTCTCTGACTATCTAGCATATTTAACAAATTAAAATTTTATTTAAGAAAGAATTTAAGAAATTTGTAACAACGGAATAAAATACAATCACGGAAAAAAAAGACTAACCACGGAAGAAAGTACAATTACAAAAAAACAAAAGAATAATCACGCTCTGCTATCTATTTTGTAAGCGCGTCTCTTCTGTTTTGGGCCCAACCCTGAATTCGGAGAACCGAAAACAAGGTCCCAGAGGTTTTATATGATCGGACCTGACTACAATTATTTAATTTATTGATCAGGCACCTTTTTTTGATATACAAAATTCCAATATTCAATGCAAACCAAAATAAATACCAGACGAGATATATAAAATATTAATTAAATTTAAATCTTTTATTACAATTTATTTTCAAAAAAGATTAGAATTTCTTTTATTAATTATTATTTTTAATTTAAAGAATCTTTTATTCTATAATAAAAACATTAATTTTAAAATCGACGTTAATTCTCGTTTTATAAAGAAAAGTAAAAATAAAGGAAATTATTATTGTTGTTATTATTATTAATTTTTGACCACCAATTAGAAAATACAATTAAAATTTTAAAATAACTTTTAAAATCAAATGTTATCTCTTTTAGTTTTCTTTATAAAAATATATTTTTTGTTACAACCCTTTTTTAAATTAAAATACAATTATTAGTTTTAGTTTTTTGACGTCAAAATATAAAGTTTACTCACTTCAATTGTGTGCACACCAATTTTTTCTTAATTACAAATAAACAGCTCTTAACTCATAGAGGACAGAAAGGGAATTGTTTTTTTGACTGAAAAAAATACCCCTTTCCTAGCCCCTACTCCTTTCACTGTCAGATGTGTGAGGAGGGGCATGGCGGTACATTCAAATCAAAACGTGACATATATATCAAAAGCTATCATAGAAACAGCACATAATACGAAAACTTAATATTTTTAATTTAAAAAGACATATGTTCACGAAAGTGTTGTGAAATCAAATCGTCCCAACTGAAAAATTTTCAGGAAAACAACTAACCCGTTTTAGGCTTATAACTCAAATGTTAAGTGATTGCCATGTCATACCCATATGCAGTTTACCATCAATACTTTTAATGTTTACTCTTATTTCATAAAATCGGCTAGAGAAACGTTTTCGAATTAACATAAACTGCTAATCTGCCATGACTAGGTTGTTCTATAAGGCCTTGTTGCTGTATTTTTACGTTGGCGTTAATTTCATTGGATGTGTTTTATAGATAAAAGCCTTTTCATATTTTTAAAATTTGCTGATGAAATAATTTTTTTTCGTAGTTGGGCCAGAGAGAAAGATACCTCGGAGAGAAAAACGGAGAGTCGATCAGTCGTCAGGATTTCCCTATCTTCCGCCATTGTGGCGATAAAAAAGTAACACATTAGGTAGTAAATTCTCTAGTTTTCGTGGTCGCTTGACCAATTAATATCTTTTAATTAATTAAGGTTTTTGGTTGAGATAAAAAAGTCAGTGTCACAAGCGGAAATCGAACCCACGACCTTCGGCTAAATACGCCTGTTTACGCCGTAAGGATTACTCGGGATAAGATTTCGGAAGACCCCCACGCCACGTTTCCGGCCACGTCGTCGGCCAGACCGAGGCTTGAATTCGTTGTGTCCTCGTCTTTGGCAATTTGTAATTTTATACAAGTCGTGATTCACCTTGAAGTTTATTTTATTTCGTTTATTGTCTTCATTTTATGAATTTATCGTCGTCATCGCTCCGGTTGGTGAAGTTCCTGAGACATCTGCGTGGTGAAGCTTCCCGTCCCGACTTTTCCTGTCTTTTCCGACCATTTTACTCATTGCATCCCCCTTTACCTCAGTTGAGGTAGCTGGACTATCGTCACCGGATCGTCGTTTTTTTTTTTTTTTTTTTTTTTTTTTTTTTTTTTTTTTNTATAATTTATTTTATTTTAGTTTAATTTCAAATCCATACAGTCCATTTGATCAGACAACGCCACAAGTTCTACCACTTGAGCTATCGTGAACTCGATCCACTCGGACACTAACTTCCCACCTCAACCCCACCTTTCGAATTTTCCATCCTTTTTGCCATTTTTCAAGCTCTCCATGGCCATTTCATTTGTCGCCGAGAATCAAATAGATTACACGACATTTGAAAAATGACAAAAAGGAGGGAAAATTAAACAAAAAGTGGGGTTGAGATGGGAAGTTAGTGTCCGAGCGGATCGAAGTCATCCAGCCAGATCGTGGGTTCGAATCCCACTTGTGACACTGACTTTTTTAACCAAAAACCTTAATTAAAAATTAATTAATTGAAAAAAATTTATTTCGTCAAGTGAACCACGAAACATAATAAAAGTTAATAGAAATGTTGTTTCTGGTTTCGAAGTTCTTAATTTTATCCAATTTTACAGGGAAGTCTTCGGCGGAAAAGGTCATAACGATGCTCAAGATTTTCGTACTTGCATATTCTTTGAGGATTTTTCTGAACCAATTTAACTGATATAGCATATTTAAAACAATAAATATCATTGTTTTTAACATTTATGCACGCCTTCTTTAATTGTTTTAGGTAGAGAAATGTAGGAATTTCCTCTCAAAGGTGTGCATTTATTTATGTTCAGTCTCAATCCATCGACGGAGAGAAGACTCCAACCGCTCTTCTTCAATTGGGCCTCCTCAAATTCTTTTTCCAATTTGGTTACAGCCTCATTCAAAACGTCAGTTAGAGACGTTTCAAGACAAACCGATTTATTTTTTGTTTTGAAAGAGGCGTCCATGGTTTCTCCTAACTGACTGACCATCGTACAATCCGCGGTGATATTAAATTTAATCGAATTATAAATGTGTAAACAATTTTTTACCTTATCAATTACTTTTTGTTTTGAAAATTTTTCAAGCCATAGTTTTGATGTGACCTTATAATGTTTTCTCTTCGTTGAATAAAAATTTCTCGTTATTCGTTTCTCTTCTTAAATATAGTTTTTTTCACAAATCTCTTATCTAGGATCTCCAGCCAACGTCGTTGCGAATGTTTAGAATTGGCCGAATCTAGTCAGATGATTTACCATCAGCTCTCCCTAAATATAAGAAAGTTTAATTTAAACAAAGATAATTTTGAGGGACTTTCGTTGTTGAAGGACTTTAGATGTGTGCTCGAATTCTCTGAATCGCCCCTGGGGTGGTAACGGGTTGTGTATGCACTACAAATCACGTTCTTTGGAGAATGTTCTCCATTTTGTTGCTGAATGCACGATCTTGGGGGAAATTTATAATCTACACATTGGATGTTTTAGGTTATCAAAAAAAACCTAATTAAATTCATGGATGCCTCAGAAGCCACGGCTCTCAGACATATTCCCCCCAGCATTGACCTAAAAGTATGATTTTGTTCATGAACAGTAAGATTAATAAATTAATAATCTATATCGTACTGGTTCCATTTATTAACCGTCTCCAGAAGATGCGTCCTTATTTAGCTTTTATACATAATTTATATTAATATTATTCATTAATATTATTATATTATTTTTAACACTCCTTGTTTGATGACAGATTATAACGAGTTCCGGCAGTCGATTGTAAACCATGTCGCATATAATTCGGATGTAAATAAGATTCTCTGGTGTAAATTAAATTTTTGTAAATAATAACTATTTTCTATTTCTACTAACAAGTTTTAATCAAGTAGAAATGCATTTTTTTTTATTCACCGAAAGCAATCTATTCATTTAACTGATTTGGTAATATTGCGCGATTCCAATAATTAGTCTTTGTATTTTTTCCTCTTTATTCATTCAGATCAAATGCAGTATTTAGTAAAAAATGAACTAATTTTTGAGTCATTAATTAATAGCACGAAACATTAAAAAAGCAAGAATGACTTGTATCGTCGATTACATTTTATTTTATATACATTAACAATAAAAATATAAAAATAAAATAGGCAGCTGATTTATGAAATATGTCATATTATTAGTAAATGATTCGTTAGGATAGAATAAGTTGAAGACATGGGTTACGTTTTTTGAGAAAAAGGAGACGATGGAGCCGATAAAACTACATGATTCGACATCTGACTGGTTCCGTATTGACTTGTACGCATTTCAGTTTTTGTTTAACTGCTTGAATTCAAGTTTCTTCAGTATGATAATTATGGACATGAATGTAACGGATAAAGATTTCACTAACGGAGTGTTGATAGGTGTTGGCTTGGGTGTAGTTGCTGGTTGGATCGCTGATTCTTTTATTCAAAAATTTAAACTGTATACCATATTTCTGACTTGCTCTTTCATAGTTTCTGTTTTGTGTATCGTTCTTGCATTCGACTACAAGCAGCATCCCGTTTGGTTCCGCACATCTTTAAAATATGGATATATTTTGTTTTTCACATGGAGACCGCTAGCGTATTCTTTTTATTTTGATCAGGTGGCGTACAAAAAAACGGAGTTTGGTTTAAATACTCCAACATTCTTGTGGGTCTGGACTAGTTATGTTGCACTATTCGTTGTTGGAGCATTACATAACGTTATTATGCGTTATTTCAATTACGGAATTCTGTGTTTTTGTGTGTCTATATCAATGACCATCATATTTTCCGCGTTGTCAATTGTAACACTCTTATTTGCAAGATGGGGTTTCAAGCCGCCCGTGTTCTTCAATTTGCCTTGCACTACATTATTGTATGGAGCGTACACATGTGAAATTCGCCTAAGGGAAAAATTAGGGGTAGAAACCGACTCACGAAGAGATCCAAGAAAATATCCACCGAATGTCCGATTCATGTGCAAAAGGTATTGGGCTGCTACAGTTTTGGGGTTATTTGCCGCGTTCTATGGACATATGGAAGCGCTGGCGGGTGTAACTTACACTATGCTATCGATATTTTTATTCGGTCAATCGACCTCTACGATTTATTACTTTTATTCAAATATTTCTTGGTCTACGTCGATATTGTTTCCGATTTATTATTACTGTGCTAAGCGGTGTAAGTGGTTTTCTAACGATTTGGGTCTGATAGGCGTGGGGAAAGCATTCATAGTCATATCCTTATCATATTTGACCGGTATAAACATGGTGATGGAATATCATGAGACCCCACAACCGGAGGAAGATTTCGCACAAATCAGGATCTTCAACATCCTCGATTCGCCCACGGATGTAACTTCCAGTCTTTCCAATGTCGTTATCGAACCCTTCTCGTACGCCATTTTCTCCAGAATAAAAACAGAAATCCATGGATTGGAAACAACAATGGAGATAAATAACGTTGAACACAGTATTCACCAGACGACTGCTGTCCAATTGGAAAATGGTCTATCACTGTGTTATTATGTGGGAAATGAAGGTTTTATGATTGCCGGTGTCGAGCCGTTACCCACGAAAATACAGGGTATATTAGGAAGAGGAATGGCTCCACAAGCTTATTTTGTCTCACAGGATAAAGACGCAGAATTGTTTGTGAGATACAAAGACGGCCGTATGATCCAAATACCTACAATAAATACAACTTCTATAAATTCTGCAGATATTTTTCAAGGAAAGTTCGACGTGTTGGTCAAGGCCCAAGGGCAGACGAGAGTACTCTACAGAAACTTCGAATCGCATGAAGACGGTATTTACGCTATTTTGTTGTTCAATTCGACATCCACCAGTGGTATAAAAATTTTCACCGTCAAAAACCTGAGGTTACTGCCTTCACACAGTTTGCTACCGTCTTCGGCCTTATACGGTCTGGGATGTGCAATAGTTAGGTTTCATACCAGCAAATTTATTATTACCGAGGTCCCGCCGCCTCTCAGAGCAATTTTCGCATCGACATTGATTTTTTTTGAAAAGTTACCGGATTACACGTTCTTAATAGGCCCTTATTTAATATTCCTTGCAGATTTAAAACAGCTTCACATCAACATGACTATCATTTTAATATTTTTATTATTGTACGGTTCCCTGGCCATGAGGCATCGACCTTATACCTTCACAACCTACTCCTCCGATGTCGAGCCCGAACACCTGCCAGAGCGAAAGATGTCGATTAAGGAATTAAAGAACGTAATGAGGCGTATATCTGAATCCACAAAAATGCGGCTTAGTATCGACAAGTTTTAGAAATTTTATCATAATAAATTCTTATGTAAATAAAACTCACTGGAATTAAGTGTTGTTTGTCTATTCAAGTGATGACATTTATAACCAAAAGCAAAGTCAAACGTGTGTTTATACATTATATAAAACTTCTCAACGAGTTTTTAATATTCTTGCGTGTGAGTGAGAAATGGATTTGGATTTTGGATTTAAGCTCAAATTTGCACAGGTATGTACATAAGCTATATAAAACATTACATTAAAATTTACATTAAAAACGTAGTGAATACCCATTCACTAACAAAAATTTTAGAAAACATAGGAGGCGTCAATTCCTTCGCTTAAATTTTTATGGGGCTTTGGGATCATTTTAATGTAAGAAAGTTGCCATTAAATTCTTTATTACCTACTCAACCGACAATCAAAATTACTATTAAAATCAAAACTTTCAACATACACATACCTAGTATGTAGTGGTTAGGGTATTCTCATTTGTGGGCATATCAGAAGTAAAAATTGTGTACAACAGCATAGGTGTCACAAGTGAATCTGATATAAATTTATCGTGTTCAGTATTCATTGTTTTGAGGTTTGAATATCTCGGAGAGATTTTTCGCAAATGTTTTGGACTTTTCTTTATCGGAAACGATCCAAGTTCCATCATCATTCCTGAGAGGAGTTGAGACAACGCTATGACGCAGGATACGTTTAGTACTACGCCAGAGGCTCCCATCCTCTGTTGACAAGCTTTTTAAATGTGTTTCGTATGATTGTTGTTTAAATTGTTTTATTTCTTTTTTTAATGTATTCAAAAGTTTGTTGTAATTTTGTTTGTCAATGACTGATCTAGAACGTTGCCAAAGGTTTCTAGCCCTTCTTTTTTCGGATATTAATTGCCTTATGTAAAAAGGATAATTTGGAAGATTTTGTTTTTGAGTGTTTGAGGCAATGAAGATTCCCACGCTGCATTTTGTATTGCTTTTGTAAATAGATCAACCGCGTTTTCTAGTTCTCCTGGTGTTTTTAACCTGATTGGGACGGAAAGTTTTTCATCAACCAAGGAACGAAATTTTTTCCAATTCATTGGTCCAGGAGTTAGAGTAGGACGATTGTTTTTAATAAAAGGTTTTAATTGAAGTGATAAAAAGACAGGTAGATGGTCAGATGATAAGTCGGTTGAGGTGTTTGTGTGAAAAGGAATATTATTTATTCCCTTACAAACCAAAAAATTCAGTAGATCCGGACATTTTTTTGGTTGATGTTGGTAGATAGGTGGGAGTGTTTGGTGTGATGTATTGTAATGTGAGTTTAACATTTCACGTCGTAAAGCTCGACCTCTAGGAGAGCAAAGATGGGAGCCCCACTGGATATGTTTAGCGTTGTTATCCCCTCCAGCCACGAAAGTTGGTCCCAGGAATCCGAAGAACTCCTTAAACTGGTCACTTGAAATGGAGTGCCTGGGTGGGCAATACACCGCTGTAAAAACAATTGTCTTGTTGAAGCATCGTAGAGAAATGGAAGTACTCTGAAACTGTGGTGTTGTGTAAGGCGGTAGGACATAATGTAAAAGTGAAGATTTTATAATGACGCAGTGCCACCGTGAGACGTGCCATCTAGGTGGCCAGTCCTATGTACAGTGTAGTCTGTAATGTAAAAACGAGATTTGGATGTCATGTGTTTCAGAGATCAAGGCAATATCGATGCGGTCTCGGTGTAATAAAAATTCGAGTTCCATTTTACGTTGTGAGAGGCCATTCGCATTCCATAAAAGAATTGATAATGATGTGTCAACTGTAGGAGTATTAATTACCATATTGTGTACAGAGGGCTTGGGTCATATGAGAGATTTGATTGAGTATGTTGAAAAGAGGATGGGGAGGAGTGCGTTCATTTGTATTAGAAAATATTGGAGACCAGGCGACATAACAATGTTGTGTTAGTATCTTCCTCAGCCCGCTGATTATCTGTTGGTCTTCTTTGAGTCCTCGCCCATGTTGGTGGTGGTAGAGCTTCGCTCTTCTTGTGAACAAGCGACGGGAAATTAGTGTCGTCTAGTTGGGGTGGTTTCGATGTGCTATTGTTCTTCCTTCCTTGTTGACCTCGTTCCGTGTTCATTGTTGTGCGTTTTGCCTGTAGTCTTTGATGGCATTGCACCCTCTATAGTTCGCAGGGTGATCACCTCCGCAGTTTGCACATGTTGCATTGGTATCTCTGCTTTTTCCGCAAGATCCAGATTCGTTTTGGTCTCCACATCGAACGCACCGATGCTGATACCTACAATAAGATTTGGTGTGTCCGACGCCTTGGCACAGTGCGCATTGCTCGATTTGTCTCCTCCTGAAAGGTTCTTCAATTTTTATTTTTGTGTACAATAGCGTCGAGATATCATAGAATTTTATATTGTATGTGTTTCGGTCTATGTCTACAAAAAACATGTTCAATGGTAGTTTAAACCGTCATAGAGCGTTAATGCAATTAACCACCTGGTATCCCCTGTTACTTAATTCTTCAATTATTAATCCTCTGGGGCTAGAGAAGTGTAGACCTTTTAATACAATTCCGTAATTTTCTTCTTCCTGTAATTGATACCTATGAAATTCAGTTTGGGTTTTTTCCAAAAATTGTATAAATTTTCTGTATGCACGTGGTTTGTTTGCGAGTAGTTTTAACGAATTGTTAGTGTTTTTTGTGATGAAGGAATTGACGCCTCCTATGTTTTCTAAAATTTTTGTTAGTGAATGAGTATTCACTACGTTTTTAATGTAAATTTTAATGTAATGTTTTATATAGCTTATGTACATACCTGTGCAAATTTGAGCTTAAATCCAAAATCCAAATCCATTTCTCACTCACACGCAAGAATATTAAAAACTCGTTGAGAAGTTTTATATAATGTATAAACACACGTTTGACTTTGCTTTTGGTTATAAATGTCATCACTTGAATAGACAAACAACACTTAATTCCAGTGAGTTTTATTTACATAAGAATTTATTATGATAAAATTTCTAAAACTTGTCGATACTAAGCCGCATTTTTGTGGATTCAGATATACGCCTCATTACGTTCTTTAATTCCTTAATCGACATCTTTCGCTCTGGCAGGTGTTCGGGCTCGACATCGGAGGAGTAGGTTGTGAAGGTATAAGGTCGATGCCTCATGGCCAGGGAACCGTACAATAATAAAAATATTAAAATGATAGTCATGTTGATGTGAAGCTGTTTTAAATCTGCAAGGAATATTAAATAAGGGCCTATTAAGAACGTGTAATCCGGTAACTTTTCAAAAAAAATCAATGTCGATGCGAAAATTGCTCTGAGAGGCGGCGGGACCTCGGTAATAATAAATTTGCTGGTATGAAACCTAACTATTGCACATCCCAGACCGTATAAGGCCGAAGACGGTAGCAAACTGTGTGAAGGCAGTAACCTCAGGTTTTTGACGGTGAAAATTTTTATACCACTGGTGGATGTCGAATTGAACAACAAAATAGCGTAAATACCGTCTTCATGCGATTCGAAGTTTCTGTAGAGTACTCTCGTCTGCCCTTGGGCCTTGACCAACACGTCGAACTTTCCTTGAAAAATATCTGCAGAATTTATAGAAGTTGTATTTATTGTAGGTATTTGGATCATACGGCCATCTTTGTATCTCACAAACAATTCTGCGTCTTTATCCTGTGAGACAAAATAAGCTTGTGGAGCCATTCCTCTTCCTAATATACCCTGTATTTTCGTGGGTAACGGCTCGACACCGGCAATCATAAAACCCTCATTTCCCACATAATAACACAGTGATAGACTATTTGCCAATTGGACAGCAGTCGTCTGGTGAATACTGTGTTCAACGTTATTTATCTCCATTGTTGTTTCCAATCCATGGATTTCTGTTTTTATTCTTGAGAAAATGGCGTACGAGAAGGGTTCGATAACGACATTGGAAAGACTGGAAGTTACATCCGTGGGCGAATCGAGGATGTTGAAGATCCTGATTTGTGCGAAATATTCCTCCGGTTGTGGGGTCTCATGATATTCCATCACCATGTTTATACCGGTCAAATATGATAAGGATATGACTATGAATACTTTCCCCACGCCTATCAGACCCAAATCGTTAGAAAACCACTTACACCGCTTAGCACAGTAATAATAAATCGGAAACAATATCGACGTAGACCAAGAAATATTTGAATAAAAGTAATAAATCGTAGAGGCCGATTGACCGAATAAAAATATCGATAGCATAGTGTAAGTTACACCCGCCAGCGCTTCCATATGTCCATAGAACGCGGCAAATAACCCCAAAACTGTAGCAGCCCAATACCTTTTGCACATGAATCGGACATTCGGTGGATATTTTCTTGGATCTCTTCGTGAGTCGGTTTCTACCCCGAATTTTTCCCTTAGGCGAATTTCACATGTGTACGCTCCATACAATAATGTAGTGCAAGGCAAATTGAAGAACACGGGCGGCTTGAAACCCCATCTTGCAAATAAGAGTGTTACAATTGACAACGCGGAAAATATGATGGTCAGTGATAAAGACACACAAAAACACAGAATTCCGAAATTGAAATAACGCATAATAACGTTATATAATGCTCCAACAACGAATAGTGCAACATAACTAGTCCAGACCCACAAGAATGTTGGAGTATTTAAACCAAACTCCGTTTTTTTGTACGCCACCTGATCAAAATAAAAAGAATACGCTAGCGGTCTCCATGTGAAAAACAAAATATATTCATATTTTAAACATGTGCGGAACCATCCGGGATGCTGCTTGTAGTCGATAGCAAGAACGATACACAAAACAGAAAGTATGAAAGAGCAAGTCAGAAATATGGTATGCAGTTTAAATTTTTGAATATAAGAATCAGCGATCCAACCAGCAACTACACCAATGCCAATACCTATCAACACTCCGTTGGTGAAATTTTTATCCGTTACATTCATGTCCGCAATTATCATACTGATGAAACATGAATTCAAGCAGTTAAACAAAAACTGAAATGCGTACAAGTCAATACGGAACCAGTCAGATGTCGAATCATGTAGTTTTATCGGCTCCATCGTCTCCTTTTTCTCAAAAAACGTAACCCATGTCTTCAAACTTATTCTATCCTAACGAATCATTTACTAATAATATGACATATTTCATAAATCAGCTGCCTATTTTATTTTTATATTTTTATTGTTAATGTATATAAAATAAAATGTAATCGACGATACAAGTCATTCGTGCTTTTGTAATGTTTCGTGCTATTAATTAATGATTCGAAAATTAGTTCATTTTACACATACCTACTCAAACCTATTTGGATGTATGGGTGCCAAGTATATGGATGGGCGAAGTATTCCAATAATCAAAGATTACAAAGTTTTCAATCCAAAATTTTAAGACTAATTGTTTCTGCCCCTTTTTATGTAAGGCAATAATACACTTCGGGGACCGCGGTAGCCGTGTGGTTAGCGTGAGAGACTCGGCTCCTAGACGCCGCGGTCGTGGGTTCGATTCCCACCGTCGCCTCTGGCCCTTTTTTTACGATAACCCCTCCCTCCCCCCAAATATGAACACACATATAAAGAATTCGACACCATGATTAATATGCATAGATCATAAGGCAAAAAAAATACACTTCACAGAGATCTTCAAATCCCAACAGTTTTTTCATCCATCAAAACATATTACAGACGTTTTCATAGTAAATTACAAAATCACACCAACGTAAACGTCTGAAAAGCATATGGATAAGAGAACTCTTAAATGATTAATATCATTTCATTAATCCAGAGCGGCTGCCAATGGGTAGCTTTTTCTATAACGCTCATAATGCCAAAAAGATAATCTGAAATCTAATGTGCTGGTTGTATATAATACATGTACAGTTGTAGATATAAATAAATGAAGTAAAAAAAATGTACATAAGCACGCGCATGTACATAGTTGAACCTATAACTATTCGCAACCAATAATAATTAACAATTCGGTAATTCCAGTTTTGTAATTTATCATAAATTACCGGCAAGCCTCGAGAATCACCAACCTCGGTGTTGGCAGTCCGGGGGCAGATCTCGGTCTATCCACCCTCCCTCCGAGGCTGGGCTGCGGGTGCTGTGAGGCTGGCTTCAGTATCCAAAGCAACGCATGCAGTTCCTACATCCAAACCTATTCAAATTTTCACTCATTCTTAATACATTTTTTCCTATTTATTTCACCCAATTATAGTGGTGGAGTATTTGCTATTCCACTGTCACTTTCTACACATATTACGTAACGTAATTGAGAGTTGATGGATTACTTACATTCAGCCATCTACCCTCTCACACTAATCATTCAAGCTAATAAAAGCATTCACCCTCAACACAAAGTGCAAATTGGCAATTTCAGATTCAGGCTATTATTTGTGATACATCCAGTATTAAAAGGGGGCTGTTTCAAAGATAGCCTGTCCGGGAGATTGCAGCGTTTTAATTTAAATATTTTCCATAGAACAATACAGTTGGGACGAGGGAGACACCAGTAAATGACTCCTGTCTTACCGTCCGTTTATGAACATTTACATTATACACTCAATCGTTTTCGATTTCTCGTGGCCATTCTCGTTTTAATCAGCATCCCCCTAATCAAAACCGACTGAGAATAAGAGGGAAAATGCAAGAATAAAAAGGTAAATGACTACTCAAGAAGAATAGCTTGTTTTAAAAGATTTGTAATCAGAAAAAATTAAATTTAGTTGTATTAATATTTTTTTACCTTCCATTACTTTATTTTATATTCAGAACTTCAGAACTTTCGGTAAATCCACACAGGGTTGAATAATTGTTTGGTTAGGAAAGTGTTTTTTATTGACCTGTGTTTTATAATTTGTTGAAATCGTGAAGAGAGGTTGAGTCTTGACTTTAAAAAATTATTGTTTGGTTATTTAACAAAGTGTGAGAGGAATGTAGTGTTTTTTTGTAGCTAATTAGTTTTGTAACAAATTCATAATTATGTAAAGATTATTATATTAACTGTATTGAAATGTGTCTTCCCTGGACACTCAAGAAATGCAAAATAGTAAAGACAGAGTGTAGGAGATGCTTCGGGAAGAAAGCCCCACGAGGTTTGCAAATAGCCGGTGCTACAACTGCAGTCAGTGGTTGACACGAGTTCAGAGTGGACAGTCAGTACTTAAGTGGAGTTGAGGGACACTGGCCAGTTAAACACGAGTCAGTTAAGTTTAGTCATTGGTACACAGTAATGAGTTAGAAATGGTTTTTCAATGCAGCAGTTGTTGGTTGCAATAATGGGAGACTAGTGGGCTAAACATTTATAAATTTTTATGGATTAAGGGAGCTTTGACGGGGAGTATGTACGGCTTAGATCCATCTTTTGTGGGTTTTCCTTAATAACCATTGTTTTGAGATGTGAACACTCGATCCTGGATTGCTTGTTTTATCGCCCCAATAACGGTTTCGATAGAAAAGCATCCTGACAAATGATGACTCTCCGGGGACTATACTCTTCCCTGCTCAATGCGCGATATGTACATATACACCGACAGGCAAAAAATTCCACCCACTGGTATATATTAATCAAAGTTTGAAAAAATACGAACAGATAAAATTTGTTTTAATTAGCATTTCAATATGCCGTATTTCCTCCTTTTGCCTTAATTACTTCTCGAAGAGGCCTCGGCATACTTTTTCCAGACTGGAAATGTCTCTTGGCAGGAGGTAAGCCCATTATTCACGATAAGTCCTTTCAAGATCGTGGAATGTATCAGGTAGTGATGGTCGTGCTCTTATTCATCTTTTCGTTATCGCGTAAATATTCAATGGGGTCCAAGACTGGAAAACGTGCTGGCTAGGCTAAAGCCCCGTTGTTATGCTGTTGAAAGTACGTTTGTACTATGAGAGCCACATGTGGATGGAGTATTATCGGACATTAGAATAGGGGTCGCTGATTTCATCAAGGATAGGCAACGCATGATGTTCCAAAATTTCATCCACATAGCGAATTGCCGTCAAAGAACCTCCACGTACAACCAACTCTGGGCGACTCTCCAATTCTCGCCCACACCATCACTGAGTTGAAAAAGTTGTCTCTGGGAAAAATTACAGGCTTCGTACCTTTCATTTCGCCTTCTCCACACTCTTTCACGCTCATCTGGAGTTCATAGAGCAAATCTACACTCATCTGTAAAAAGTACAGCAGATCAATCGTCCAAACACCAATGGCTGTGTTCTCGAGCAAATTCGAGCCGTCTAACTCTTTGGGTTCAAACACAGTTAGGTCATAATTTCTAAGTTAATTTTGAAATGTCCTCAGTTCATCTATTTCTTCTTTTATCTCAACTCCGGATTTTTTAATCAATTTTTTGGCTTTTATTTCTTGCAATTTGGAATAGTCTCGTCTGATTTTTATATACTTTGGATCTCTTTTACCCCTTGCCAATATCCGACCGATTACTAACGCCCGTGGCAAGCATAAACGATCCTTATTGGTAATTTTATTATGCCTTTTTAGGCCGAGACATATCCTGAAAAGAAAAGTTTTTCATATTCACTATTCCCGATCCAGTAGGCATTTCTACGATTGAGGCAGTTACATTAAAATCGTCCGTTTGTTGTGCGCTTGCATCACTTTGAAATACTGATTGAATCATATCCCATACACTGCCTCCAACAATCTCCTGAGCATCGTGCAAAGGAGTAGAATTCCACAAACTGAGCAAATACGGGAATTGTCTGTTCCCTCGACATTGATTCCCGAATATTCAGAAAATTCTAAGCCACAAATTTGTTGGTGGACCGTCGCATTAAAACTCGAATCGAAAGAATCGCCACAAAATCCGCGAGCATTAAAAAAAAATCGCTACAGTCCATATTTGGAAAATATTTTAAAATAATCAAATCTCTTTAAATAACAATGATAGAAAATCTTTTTTTTTTTAATAAACAAATAAAAACTTCAGTTAAACAAAAATTCTTTAAATGTCAAGAAAAAGTAAACAAATAAAAAAACTCACAATCTTTTTGCCATTTTATCTCCCACTAAAAACCTTAATTAATTGAAAGATATTAATTGGTCAAGCGGACCACGAAAACTAGTGAATTTAATAAGTAAAAATGAAGTATACCTTCACTTCACTTTACTCAAAGCTCTCCGTGGCCATTTCATTTGTCGCCGAGACATCAATCAAATAGATTACACGACATTTGAAAAATGGCAAAAAGGAGGGAAAATTCAAAAGGTGGGGTTGAGTGGGAAGTTGGTGTCCGAATGGATCGAAGTCACGATAGCTCAAGTGGTAGAGTAGCCGAAGGTCGTGGTTCGAATCCCGTTCGTGACACTGACTTTTTTATCTCAACTAAAAGCCTTAATTAATTGAAAAGGATTATACCTAAAATTTAATGCCATCAGGAGTCAAACTCGAAAATAAAGAAACATCGTGTGTTCTCGTGAAAATAATTACAATCGGGACGTCGAAGCATTATACTAATCCTATATTAGGAAAACACGAGTTTAATAAATAAACATCGTGTGTTTACTTGCCGCTATACTAAATACTACAAATTGGTGGACTTGAAACCTTGAAACATTATATTAATCTTATATAAGGAATAGACGACTTTGATAAAGAAATATCGCGTGTTTATATCTCGGGAAAATGACTACAACAAATGGTTGGACTGGACATTGTCAAATTAATTAATACCGTACTATAACATTGAAGTTATCACTATTTCACACAATACGCGAAATTAGATTGTTTAAAAAACTGATGCAACTACATTTCTCTAGCAGTGCACACCTTCATATTTAATATATAACAGCATAAATGATAATTATGACATCAGTTGTCATAATGTTTAAGAAGCAAGATGTCGTCGGTCAGGAATATAGATAATGAATCACATAAAAATCTTTTTTTTTTAAGCATAACCCCATATTGCCCAATAGCATTAGATGTTTAATTTCAAGGCCATCTAATTGTGGTAAAACTAATTTAATGCTAAATCTCATATACAATTTGAATGGATAGAAATTTCAGAATATTTATCCCTTTAGTAAATCTATGTATCAGCCAAAGTATGTAAAATGAAAACTATTTTCTACAATTTTAAATAAATGGTTTTTTTATGTTCGACAATAATGATCATGTGCCACCACCAAACCAAGCCCTCCCGGATTATACTATTATATTTGATGACATCGCCTGGGATAAACAAGATAGGGTTAGATGCTACTTTTGCATGGGACGGCATAGTGGTATAGACTCTTTTTACCTTTGTTAAAGTTATACCAGGGTGCCCAAACATTTGATGAGAGATAACGTAAATTTACTTATAATTTTCACACAGGATTTACTAAATATGAAATGATTATATGAAGATCATGTAAACTCGGACTTATTATGTAAGGAATTTTCCAATATTTGTCGAAAATGCTGAGACGATGGCTATTAAGGGTTTCTCGTCATCAACAAAGATTCGCCATTAAAAAATGGCTGCTACCGCAAAGGTTTTCATACCTATATAATGTTTCGAAATAGAGAAAATAATCATTAAATCGATGATAATGGAAGAAATAACATCTACTTTGGCACGTGAAATAGAAGAAGAAGAAGAAGAAAAATAACTTTATTCTGGGACTGGTGTCCTCTAAAAATAATTTACATGAAATAAATAAAGGAAGTTCCTTCTATGAAGTTAAAAGTAAAAAAAAAAAAAGATAGAAATCTTGGCACAATGTATACCAATAAGGCAGGACAGAAGAAAAAATTACGAGAATATTAAACAAAAATAACAAGTGTTAACGTGAGGTCTCTGCTTGGAGGGAGAGGAGGCGATTGTACAGGTGGGATTTAAAGGAGGAAATGGAGGCAGCGTGACGAATAGAAAGGGGAAGGGAGTTCCAGAGTTTAGGGGCTCGGATCAGAAAGGATCTTTCGAAGGAATGGGTTGTATGTTGCGGACGGATAAGGTCGATTGGGGATGAGCGGGTCTTACGAGTGAGATGTGAGGAGTTGAATTGGAGGGATTGGATGATGTAAGGAGGACGACGAGTGTGGATGGACTGGAAAAGAAAGCAACCTAGGAAATACTGTGCACGGAAGGAGGGGAATAGCCAGGAAAGTTGGGAATACAACCCCGACACCCGGGATCCCCGTGGGGTGCCGTACACAAATCTTACGCAACAATTCATAATACGCTTCAATCGCGCGTTCTCCCCCTCCGAGAGACCACCGTATGCCAAACAGCTATAATCGAAGAAGGGAAGTATAAGGGAAGATACAAGGAGTTTGCGGGTGGAGAAAGGTAAGAGAAGCCAGGACCGACGAAACAGGCTGAGGGAGGCAATGGAATGGCGGGAAATTTGGGAAATGTGAGAATGCCAGGAAAGGTTTTGGTCAAAGACTACTCCTAGGTTTTTAACCGAAGAGCAGAAGGGGATGGGATGGTTATTTAGCATGAGAGGTGGGATGCTGGGGAGGGAATTGAGGAGTTGCCTGGACCCGATAATTATGGCGGTGGATTTGGACGGATTGAGGACTAGGGAATTTTTATGGGCCCATTCGTTGATGGAGTTTAGGTCTTTTTGGATCTTGAGAGTGGCCGAGTGAAGATCGGAAGGGTGGAAGGATATGTATATTTGGGAGTCATCGGCATATAGGTGATAGTTACAGGACTGGATGGAGTCGGGCAGATCATTGATATAAATGGAAAAAAGGATAGGAGAGATGCTAGAGCCTTGGGGCACCCCAGATTTTAGAGGGAGGAAGGAGGAGGTAAGGCCATTGGGAAGGGAGACAGCTTGGTGGCGATTGGTAAGGTAGGAGTGGAACCAACGGATGGTGCTGGCGGAGAAGGAAAAAGATTCGAGTTTAGAGAGGAGAGAAGAGTTAGGGACAGAATCGAAGGCTTTAGAAAAATCAAGAAGGGCAAGTATAGTAACTTTCCGTTGGTTCATTGCTAAGTGGAGGTCACTGGTAATTTTTATTAGTGCTGATTGGGTGGAATAACCTTGGGGGAAGCTAGATTGGAAAGGGTTGAGAAGATGGGACTGTTCAAGGTGCCTGGAGACTTGTGCTTGGACTAATCTTTCTAGGGGCTTGGACAGGTTTGAGAGGATGGAAATGGGACGGTAGTCTGTAAGGGAGGATGGGTTGGGGGTTTTATTGACAGGATGGACAACAGCTTTTTGCCAGGCTGTCGGAAAAACAGAGTTGCTAAAGAAAATAGCAGAAACTAGAGAGAATATTCGCCAAAATTATAACGCTCTTAAAAAATTGAAGGAGGAAAATTATGAATATCTCAAAGTTAAATATAAACCTATAGTTAATGCCATAAAAGAAGCCCGTACTGACCATCCCCCTCAACTAAAACGTGAAACAGAAGAAGAAGAAGATACACTTAACGTGTCAAAACGATTAGATCTACAAACCTCACATAATTCAACCCAAAGCGTATTAAATGTGTTTACATCTCAACTAAAACATGATTTAACTTTTTCGGGTGAAGGTGATCAAATGTTTGATTCATCAAAAGAAATTGAAAATATTGTAGTTGATGACAAACAACCACACTATTCTTTTGTAAAAGTTTCTCAGTCTGACGTGTTCGAATTCACTCCGTCTAAATCTCTGCTTCAGCAAGTGAGCGAAGAAGTGAAACCCCCGATGGAATAAAAACGACTTTCGACTTTCTGGAAAAAATCGGAGAGACTCCATCAAAATACGTTATGAAATTTTTAAATAACGACCTATCAGGGTTGGACGAGACTTATGGTGTACGTTACGATGGAAACCAATACAATAACCAATTACAATAGGTGACACTATAGTCACTATGTGAGATAATGAATTGGACATTGATGAAGATCGTTATATTGCCACACCAGGCCTCATGGAATTGTTATTCATGAAAAAGTCGAATTTGACGCTTGTGGATTCTGACGATAGACAACAATATAAAATATACTAACACATACAAACGCTCACAGAAAACGTTATTGTAGCAGTGGCGAGATAAATGCTATAAGAACGCATCCAAAGTGGGGGGTGATATCCTCTCTTTTCAAATACGAGCCTCGTAAGCCAAAACCGAAAAAAAAACCAAACGTGGTTTCGGGGCGGTAGATTTTAACCACTTTATACAAAGATTAAAAATTTTTCTCTTAAATTTTGTACCTATAGAAGGTTTTTTTTGTTATAAATTAAACGGAGTTTTCGTATGCAGTGTTATTTTCTGGAAAAGCTTACAATTTTTTTAATAGAAAATAATTTATGTTTTTGTGGCTTTGATGTAATATTACATATCTCCTCCTCGTCGTATCTCCACTTTGCCGTAGTGAGGAGGCTTTACAAACAAAGAGAGATACATAGTTTAATGTCTTCGTTTTATTTTATAAATAATAACAAAAATAATTCACAACCTGGAGAATGTACACATATTTATTTACTTTCAGAATGTATTTCTACATATTTTGACCAATTTTGGACCCGATTGGTTTACGAGATCACGTTGAAATAGTCGAATACCTCCATTCTCTAACTCGCAAATCGCCTCTCAACTAGTAGGTCAAACTCGAAAAACCGATAAAAGTACATAATTTTACGACGGTTTTTCTGACTTTTGATATTTTGTTAGTTTCAGAAAGTATTTCTACATATTTTGACCAATTTTGGACCCGATTGGTATACGAGATCACGTTGAAATAGTCGAATACCTCCATTCCCTAACTCGCAAATCGCCTCTCAACTGGTAGGTCAAACTCGAAAAACCGATAAAAGTACATAATTTTACGACGTTTTTTCTGACTTTTGATATTTTGTTAGTTTCAGAAAGTATTTCTACATATTTTGACCAATTTTGAACCCGATTGGTATACGAGATCACGTTGAAATAGTCGAATACCTCCATTCCCTAACTCGCAAATCGCTTCTCAACTGGTAGGTCAAACTCGAAAAACTGATAAAAGTACATAATTTTTCGCCGGTTTTTGTGACTTGAGATATTTTGTTACTTTCAGAAAGTATTTCCACGTATTTTGACCCATTAAAAGCCTCACAATAGTGATTTTTTGTTATCTGCAAATTTCTATATTTCTTTCATTTTTTGTGCCTTCAGTTTATTATGGACTATTTATTTATGCTATGAAAGACAACAATATCATTGAAGTAACAAAAAACATCAACAATAAAGGATAATTTTTAAAAAGGATATATCGCCTTACAATAGTTTTTTTTTGATACCTGCAAATTTCTACATTTCTTTAATTTTTTGTGCGTTCATTTTGTTATAAACTTTTTATCTATGCTATAAAGGACAACAATATTTTTCAATATACAAAAAATAACAATAATAATTAAAAACCATTAAGAGAAGTATGTCGCCTCCCCATAGTGATTTTTTGGCATCTGCAAATTTCTATCTTTCTTTCATTTTTTGTGCCTTCATTTTATTATAACCTGTTTACTTATACTATGAATGACAACAATATTTTTGCAAGAACAAAAAATATCAATAATATTGATCATCTTTGAAACAAGTTATCACCTCAGAACAGTGATTTTTTGAAATGCAGATATTTTTTGATATCTGCAAATATCTACATTTCTTTCATTTTTTGTGCGTTCATTTCGTTACAAACAGTTTTTTATGTTTAGTATGACAACAATATTTTTGCATATACAAAAAATAACAATAATAATTTAAAATATTTGAGAGAAGTATGTTGCCTCCCCGTATATTTTTCAATATCTGCAAATTTCCATATTTCTTTTTATATTCCATATTTATTTTTGTACTTTCTTTTTGTTATGAACTATTTATTTATTGTTGAAAGACAACAATAACATTGAAAGAACAAAAAATATCAATAATAATTGATAATTATTGAAAGTAGTATATCGCCTCCCAGGGCTCATTTTTTGATATCTACAAATTTCTACAACTCTTTCATTTTTTGTGCGTTCATTTTGTTATAAGCTGTTTATCTATGCTACACACTGTTTATTTATGCCATGAATGACTACCATAACATTGAAACAACAATCACAACGGAAAATAACAAAAAGGAATAAATCACCCATAGATGATTGTCAAAATCTTCCTATTTTCATATTTATTTTGTTAAATTTTTTCTATCTTCTGCTGTGGTCTGTGGGGTAATGAACCTATAATTTGACAGTGAACTATCATCTTGGTTTGCCTATCCTTGCTGATTTTATCTCTGACGTGTTTCAGCATGATCATCTTCAATATTGTGTTTAGGTGAATTCTCTGCAAAATTCTACATTTTTTATTTTGTTGGGTGCTCCTTTTATTATGATTTTATTATAGCATTAAGGAGTAAATCACCCAACAGGGGTGTCTAAGTAAAATGTGTAATAAAAATATCATCAATTGTATAAATAACATTCTTTATTTTAGTTACATTTTTAATTACATATTTAAAAATTAAACAAAATTTATTCTGTGTACAGTCTTACCAAGTCCTTGGTTGTAGCAGGTATATTTGTTATAGGGCATTTCTTTTCTTCATCCAAATACTGAACTATACAGGGGTAACAAAACACAAAACCTGATGGTTGCAGCACAACTTCAGTCTTTCTTGGCCTCGAACAAATAGGGCACATGTTATTATAAGCAATATTGCAAGAAGGTGGCGGAGGTACAGGTAGTGCATTAATATTAATGTTTATCTGACTTGTATTCCACCAGTTGAGAAATTGTATAATGAATGCGCTAAGTTCTAGGATCTGTGAAGACAATTTGAAAATAACTGGAATTAACGTTGTAATGTTCCTTGGGTTGGATTTTAACTCTCTTAATATGTCACTCCATGCTGTACTTTTATGAACTTCATGTGTGATTTCAATTTCTGTGAGTTCATCGCATATAGTGTGGGTTTTTGACTTGCCAATCATGTATTTAACAGAATAGAACACATTTATACCATTTACCAGAACAAACAGTGTCCTAATAACTGATTGTGTACTATGTTTTAACAAATCATTTTCAGATTCTGTTGATTCTTCTTGTTTTAATCTGTCCATATATGATCTTAACCTGCTTAGTATGTAAGGTACGACTGTCAGACTCAGCAGTGATTTAAGTTTCAGTTTCATTGACAAAGTGTTCTTCCCATTTTTGACAGGTATTCTCTTCAAGCTGTAAAATGCCTCTGAGAATGACGCATTATATTTGTTTAAGTAATGAAACTGTAATAATAAATTTAGAGCTAAAAATGCTTCGTCGTGCCACTTCAAAAGCCACCTGTATCTGTTAAAATTTTTTGCCCCTAAAAAATCACATATTATTTTAAAAGACGGTTGCAGAGTACTCATCAACGAGTCTTGGGCCCATAGTTCAAATATCGTAGGTTTTGTATGCTCCGTGGAAGATATATGGACAGCATTTTCAGCCATCTTTGAGAGAAATCAGTCACAAAATTCTGAAAAACAGATCAATATATAAATGTTAAATTTAACTTTACAATAAATTCATACTGAAACTTATAACTAGATAATATATAAGCAGAAATTAAAAGATTTATACTATAAATTTTTCTAACCATCTAAATGCACGGTTACCAAATTCACCTTGTCTGATGCACCTTGGTACTGTTTTATCTTTCACGTATGGAATTTATTTTATGAACACTATATTAAATTAATGTAAATTGTAATTTTGAAATCTTTGTGGGATTTTTGGGGTGATGAACTTGTAGTTCCTTCATTTCTAATAATTTATTCTGCCAATGTTTGCTATTTTGTACCGCCCGTCGTCTTTCAGCTTTTCTTACCATCTTCACCGATGGGTCTGTGTGATTACTGTGACATACTAGATCATTAAAGATGGCAAAAAACCAAAACATGTCTGACAGACCAGACCTGTGAATATAGGTAAAATATATTGATCGGAAACTACTAAAACCACATATAAATTGTGGTTGACTACATGGGATCTTTGAAGTGATGAACCTGTAGTTTTTTTCTATTTCAATGTTTCTTCTGCCTACAGTCACAGTATAAATCTGTCAGACGCCTTTCAATTTTTTTACCATCTGTTACGTTTTGCAACAGATACTTAATCATTGATGATGGCGAAAAGCCGAAACATGTCTGACAGACTTGACGTGCACAACAACAGATTAGATAATAGATGAACCAAATTGATCAGAAACTTCTAAACTACATATAAATTGTGAGATTTCGACCTGGTACGCTGAGTAATGAGCTTGTAATTTAATCGTGGTCTACCTACCCTCACTGGGTTGGTCTGTCAGATGCATTTCAGCGAAATAATCCACCAAAAGCACGAAAAACGAAAATACCTATTGTAGGGTAACAGTGTAATCAGGATGAAAAACCACTGAATATTGTATTATCTTTATTTACACAATCACAAACACAATTTGTACAATACCACTCTCCTAAACCTATGTACTGTCCTTACACCTTTGTCTTCCCCTTCCGCTTTTATCCCTCCAGTCCTTCCTACCTGAGGAGAGGCATCTTCTCCGGACTATCCTCGTATCTTACTTTATACACGAGTCCCACCCACACAAATTTATTAAATAGACTTGACTTAACAAAATCACACACACGACACACTAATGATGGCGAAATGCCGAAACAAGTGTGACAGGCAGATCACTATGATCAGAAACATTTATGTGTGGTCTATGGAGTTTTACCTGTATCTTTACCACCCCACAAGCCAGAAAAGGAAATCTCACGATTTATGTGTTTAACTTATGATAGTTTTCAGAAGACTGTATACACAAGAGACTTATTTTAAAATAGTTTTATTACTTTGAAGGATCTTCTTAAAACCAAGGATGTCATTCTACGAACCTAGTTTGTTACAGACGGACGTTGGACGGATGAATTTGTCAAAAATAGCATAGAAATTGTTGTTAAACTTATATTTGCAAAATCACTTTTCATAATTACAAACCCCTCACAAACGTGATTATGTAATATTGTAACCTACCAATTTTTTATCTTTTGTTACCTCATTGAAAAGCCTGTGAAAGGTTTTTTTTTAAAGAGGAAATCAAACGGTTTAAAACAATTGAAGGCCGATTGATGTCTAGAGCTTTTATTACAAAAGTGAAAGGTTTCTACAGAAGTTACAGCACCATGTCTGAAAAGTCCGCAGTTATCTTCTTAGCTCCAGGTTCCGAAGAGATGGAACTCGTCATTTCAGCGGATGTACTGAGAAGAGCCGGGGTAAAATAAAACAATTTCATCTTCAGGTAACCGGTTGTCGTAATGAGTCTGTGTATCCAGGTGAAAGTGACTATCGCAGGATTGACGGGTCTGGAGCCGACAAAGTGCAGCAGAGATTTGATGATCGTGCCGGACAAAGCTGCATCCGATGCGATCAGGGATGGCCCGTACGATGCTGTCATTTTGCCCGGTGGGCTAGGAGGATCAAAATGCTTTGTTGCTGTCAGTTAAAAGAATTTTTTTGTGTAAAAATCAAAAATGAATATCAAAGGTTGAATATCAATGAAGCCTTTAGTTCTAAATGTTTATAATTTGTTTATTATTATTTTTTTATAATTGTTTATTAAACAGTTTGAACTAAAGGCTCCATTTGTATTCAACCTTTGATGATGGAATTCCACCAAAAAAATTCCAACGAACCACCCAACACCATTATATCTATTAAAAATAAATATTTCAGTCCGCTGAAATCGGCCAACTATTGAAGGACCAGGAATCAAGTGGCAGGCTCGTCGCCGCTATTTGCGCAGGTACGGTTTTAGTTACTGTTTATACTTTAAAAATGATATCATTCATCATTGCAGCCCCGACCGCATTGAAAGCTCATGGAATCGCATTGGGCAAGTCTTTAACATCCTACCCTAGTTTTAAGGAGGAGCTGTCCGAGTGCTACAATTACCTCGAGGATAGAGTCGTCGTTGATGGTATTTATTCTCTGGTCACTTCATATAAATCATAAATTTAAAAAAAAAATTTCTTCTCTTTTAGGCAACTTGATAACAAGCAGGGGGCCAACAACTGCCTTTGATTTTGCTATGGCAATTTCAAATTATCTTGTAGGAAAAGAAACAACCTCAAAAGTGGCCAAAGGACTACTTCTGGAGTAAATCTTTTAATTACAAATATATCGTGAATAATAAAGAACTATGTTCCTCACAAAATTACTTGTTTCTATTCGATTCTGATTACAGAATGTAAAGGGATATAAATTTAGATGTATGGAAAGTAATAATAAATGATTCCCTTGTAACTTTTTTTTATTTTTAATTACTGTACAGAGGTCATATATTAATTTCTGTGATGGTCCTTTGATGAACTTTTTCACATGCTTCTGTCCTGGGCTGCATCCCCATATATTTCTATTTACCGCTATTTACTTTTCAATAACAAATTACTGGGGTGTCGGTAAACATCACTGTAAGGTAAAGGTGGTTCGAATCCAGCGGCCCTGCATTCGAACCCGATATACTTACAATTTTTTTTTTTTTTTCAAAAACACTGGCACCCTGAGGGTTTATATGACCTCTGCTTCTTGAACCCTTGTGAACAAAAAAAAATCTTAACTAGGACAAATGTATTAATGAAAGAATAACGAAGCTTTGTTTCTGTTGGTTAAGAATAAAATGGCCGAATATAACAGTCTTGGAGTTCCTCAATCAAGCTGAACCAATTATTTGGAACGTTTCTCTTGGGAATCAAAAAATAGAAAGAATATTTTGATAATGGAAACGGATCAGTAAGATGTTGCAACAGTACCCTATGACTGAGTTTGTAGCAACTACACAAAACTCCCAGTATTATGACCCTGCAACATATTGGCAAAATTATTCGCAGTGAGGTTATGGCCAAGTTCTGGAAATTACAGCTATGACTCAAATCAGTATGCTCAACACTATGGCAATCAGTACAATCAATATGCTCAGCAATACAGACAGCAGTACTCACAATATTCTCAGCAGTATTCACAGTACTACCAACAGCAGCCTGCAACAGCCACCACGACTGACAGGGCATCAGTTCCTCAAGCAGCGATCGACGACACTTTAGAAGTTGTAGATCACAGCCCACCAATAGACGTTGAAAAAGAAAACAGGGAATACTCAGAAGCAGTCCTTTCCTTTTGGGATGAAATCGCCTCTGTTGGATACACCGATCCAGAATTTTATGAGATGGAAGTTGCAAAGATGAAAGTTGTAAGACTTAGGTCGCCCATCCCACCTGACTGGGTGTATCCCCAAGTATAATTTAAAACGACAAACTCTTTTTGTACAACACTTGAAATTGGAAAGCAAAATGTGTAAAAAAAATTATAACAATGTAAAAGTTACGCTGTGAAAGGTTGTATATATTATATATGTAGGATTTCACTTCATTAATGTGATTGCTTGAATCTCAGCTTAGAAGATAGTGGTGTATTTTCCCATGGGTTCTGAGTATTTGCTTCCAGGACTGAATACTCCTACCCCTGTACAGTCTTGTGTTCTGGATTCATCTGTGTACCAAAAGATGGTGCTCTTCTTAAAGGAGGTGTTTTCCTCTCGTTCCCAATTCTTTTTAGTACTTAGGTTTATTTGGAAGTTTTGATTAAATTCAAACATCCTGTTCATGTCATCTCTTGGAGATTGCAATAGTAGGAAGAACACCTTTATCCTAGCAGTGCTATCCACTAACCTATGACTTATTACTTATATGAATCGTCTTAACCATTGGAGACATGACTTTTTTTATGTCCAATACGAAAATTCAAGTCGAACGTCCTAACCACTCGGCCACCGCGGTATCCTAAATTTAAATATATGAATAAGTAATTATTTTCTCTTACAATTTGAGAAACTAAACATGAAAATTTTTATAATAAACATAGATTTTCTGAAAAAAATATTTGATATTTTATTTTAAGAATGGAAATTTATAATTTTACCATAAACTCTTCGTTATAATTCTAGTTCGTTTTTTCATGTTAAAAAAATACGATACTTACGTGGTAAGTTGTATTCAGCCGGTTCCCGGTTGAGTGGGGTTAAGTTGGCAGCACTGGTTGTTGTAATTAAGCGACTTGCGTCGCGCCTATTTTATCTAGTACGCGCTCGTCTCTCGGAACTGGTATTCTGTAGTCGGTTCTTTGCTCTCGTGTTGATTGAATATCAAACGACCCGAGTCTGTCTCTTCGCCCGCCAGCCATGGTTAACACGGACGATGCTGTGTTCGTCGTGTTTTGCGGTCCAATCACCGCTGAGGAAATGGAAGTCAGGAGGAAGCTCGGCCTATTTAAAAACCCCGACAGAGACATCGATGATAATCTGGATTTTGATTGGTAACGGGTTTTTTTCTTCAGTTCTGTTTTTGAAAAAAAGCCATTTTTACAATCCGACACGTATAAAACATTTTTTTTAACGACGTATTCTTGCTTCCACCGAACTATTTTTTTCCCAGCACCAGTCAGTTCAAAAATTGTTAATAAAATCCAACTTTATCGCCTTTAAAGCAAAATAATATAGAGTAATGTAGTAGTTCCTGTGTTAAGATACCTTTTATCGAGGGTTCCGCAATAGCAGTGATATCAACCCTCGGGCTGTCTGTTTTTGAAAAAAAAAACATTTTTGTAGATATGTCGGGTTCGAATGCGGGGCTGCTGGATTCGAACCCGGCACCTTTACCTTATAAGTATGTATATTATATTACATATGTATTACATTTCATTACGTATGTAAATGTAAGTAATGAGTGACGGACCGTTAAACCACTTTTTGTAACCTTCCGTGCAGGTTACTTTGTATACAACTGATTATTTAAAATTTAAATAAATTTATATTATAAAATTTATTTAAACCCATAAAAGAAGTTTTCATGGTGCTTATTTTTATTCAGCTTATTCAGGAAGTACACATAAGTATTGCGATTGGACGGGGGTCTTGGGGATGATGAACCTGTAGACTTCGTTTCCGATCATTCTTTCTGTTTGTGGTAGCTGTTTTTTATCTGTCAGGCAACTTTTAGTTTTTCTTATTGTATGCACTCATGGGTCTGTGATTTCTGCACCTAGTTCATGAAGATGGCAAACGGCTGAATCATGTCTGAAAGATATGACCTGCAAGACTAGGTAGTTCAACATAATTGGATACGACAACTTCATATAAATTGTGATGAACCTTAAGTTTCTTTGTTTCCAATCATTCTTTCTGTCTGTGGTAGCTGTTTTTGATCTGTCAGGCAATTCGTCTGTGATTTCTGCACCTAGTTCATGATTTCTGTGACAGATCTAGACCATTGGAGATGGCCAACAGCTGAATCCTTTGGACACGATCTGCAAGTCTAGGTTGGCTAAAATAATTTGAAGTGCCTAGACTTAATACAAATTGTGATGTAGTTTCTTTGTTTCCAATCGTTCTTTCTACCTATGGTTGATGTTTGGATATGTCAGGTAACTTTCAGCTTTTATTACCTATTCCCTGATGGATTTGTGTGATTTCTGAGACAAATACTAGACCAATGAAGGTGACAAACAATTGAAACATGACCTGCAAGACAAGGTAGACTAAAATGATCAGAAATTGATTAAACTGCATAAAAATTGTGAGATTTCCATCTGCAGTATGTGCACCTATAATTTGACCTGTCAGATGCTTTTCGGCTTAATCCACCAGAGGCATTTACAAACAAAGAATACGCCAACATCTATAAAAGAAATGACTACAGAATTATACGCTGAAGATGGCAAAAGCCAAAAAGAGACTGACTGAACAACTTACCGATGATTGGCAGACTAAAATGATCAATAACAGTCAAATTACATGTCAGACCACAGAAGGATACACAAATTTTTAATAAGTTTTATTTTAAACAAATTAACAAAAATGTCATATTAATTATGTTAATGAAGTCAAATTGAGATAAGCTCATATTCCAGTATCTTTAGGCCTAACAGACAGACTGTATGTAATTATTAAAGTCGAGAAGAAAACAAATTCATATGGTAGAAGGAAATAAAAAATAAAGCTAACACAAAGCAGTTTTTCAATGGGTTTTCAGTCAAAGGAAAAAACAATTACAATATTCTGCACATACAATTTTTCAAAATAATATTAAGTCTCGTGTTGAAAAAGGGTAGCAGAGAACTGAATCATTGTCGTATTAAAAAAGTGAACAATAGTTTGAAGTTAGTGAACAATTGTTTTTTTTTTTTTTTTTTTTTCTTTGACTGAAAATCAACAACAACAAAATTCTTTGTGAACACACAACATGTACTACTATGTTCGTAAAATTATTTCTTAAAATTTGGTTTATAAAATGTATGAAGAAGTTTGGTCGTAACTACACAGTTTATCTTGTATACGAGATGTTTTTGGTTTATCTTCTTGCATTATTACTTATTGCCAAAGTGAAAGGCATTGAAATGAATCTGATTAAAATATACAGCAAGAAAGTCAAAGAAACTCAACTTAGCAATTGATTTTTTATTATTGCCATAAGTTTTCCTTTTATTTTGCAGGTTCCAAGAAAGTTCAGCTAATTTGAAGGGTCATAATTTGACCGAGGGAACCATTGGAAGAAGGAAAAGAACATCAAAAAATTCACCTCTGAGAAGTGCTAAGTCTAATTTAAACTCAAGTTATCAGCAAAATTTGTTTTCCTCACCGTCTAGTATTTATTCTCCTTCAGATGCAACATTCTCAGACATAAGTATTCAAAATCAGACAGAAACGTGTCAACCCAACACATCTATACAAAAAAACAGAAGTAGGAGTTTTTTAAGTTGTCAAGATTCATCACCCCACATTGTTAACAAAAGTACAAATGTAGACATATCAAAAAGTGGCTTAAACACAAAAACAAACAAAAGAAAAAGATCATCATTCAGTTCAATTCCAGATGAACCTAGAAGGAAAACTCTAAGAAGCATACATTCTTCTCTATTAATTTTGGATAAAAACCAGTTGTCAAGGATAACAAAATCTAACAAAAATTTGAACTGTTCAATGTTAAACAAGTCAAGAAAAACATTCAGTCGGGTTCAAAATACACATGGAAGTTCACATATGGATACCATTTCAGCTAGATCACTTTTACAGCAAACAAGTAACAGCATGAATCAGCTACCATTAAAAAGTCATTCTTCTTTGCAGCTTGGGGAGGATTCAGATTTAACAAACAATTCCAGAAATATAAATGACTCATCTGTTGTTTCAAATTTGTATTTTAATTTTAATCCTGAAGAAACTAAAGGAAAAGAATGTACCTGCATAAGTTTAAATTCATCTCTATTCAATTCACAAACGAAAAATTTGTCCAGAATAAACAGGACTGATTCATTCGACCAATCGTTATCACCTAGAGATAGACATGAAACAGAATTACCACGATTAGATACACTAGAAAAGTCAGTTGATGATCCAAAAGCAAAATTACCTCAGAAGAGAAGTCATTCAAGTTTAAGTCACTTAACTCCAGCTGAGAAAAAAGTTACACAAGCTAATAAAACTTTGAATGATTCTCTATTAAAAAGTTTTCATTTTGCAAAAGGAGGTAAAAAACCTATAAAACGTTTGAGATCTTCAGAACCACTGAGAAAAACAAGTGTTAAGAAGAATGGCACATTTAAAATAATATCCCCAAAGAAATTGAGTTCTTCTGTTTTGTCATCTAATAAAGACCAGGTTCCAAGAACTTCACGGGCTAATAAAACTATGAGTGATTCATTATTACGTAGTTCTCATATTAAAACAGGTGTTAAACAATCTATAAAAAATGTGAAAACGTTAGTACCTGTGAGAAGAACAAGTGTTAAAAAGAATGACTCATTAAAAAAAATATCCCATAAGAAATTAAGTTCTTCTGTTTTACTAGCTAATAAAAACCATGTTTCAAGAATTTCACGTGCTAATAAAACTATGAGTGATTCATTATTAAGTTCTCAAATTCAAGCAGCAGGTAGCAGCATTGTCAAGCAACCTATAAAAAACTTGAAATCCATAAAACCACTGAGTAGAACAAGTGTTAAGAAAAAAGGCTCATTAAAAAAAATATCTCCTAAGAAATTAAGTTCTTCTGTTTTATCATCTAATAAAGACCAGGTTTCAAGAACTTCACGTGCTAATAAAACTATGAGTGATTCATTATTATGTGGTTCTCAAAATAAAACAGCAGATAGCCGCACTGTCAAGCAACCTATAAAAAACTTGAAATCATTAGAACCATTGAAAAGAATGAGCGTTAAGAAAAATGACTCACTAAAAAAAATATCTCCTAAGAAATTAAGTTCTTCTGTTTTATCATCTGATAAAAACCAGGTTTCAAGAACTTCACGTGCTAATAAAACTATGAGTGATTCATTATTACGTTGTTCTCAAATTAAAACAGCAGGAAGCAACATTGTCAAGCAACCTATAAAAAACTTGAAATCGTTAGTACCACTGATAAAAACAAGTGATAAGAAAAAAGCCTCATTAAAAAAAATATCTCCTAAGAAATTAAGTTCTTCTATTTTATCATCTAATAAAAACCTGGTTTCAAAAACTTCACATGCTAATAAAACTATGAGTAATTCATTATTATGTGGTTCTCATACAGGCAGCAGCATTAAGCAACCTAGAAAAAACTCGAAATCGTTGGTACCCCTGAGAAGAACAAGTGTTAAGAAAAATGCCTCTTTACTAAGAAAATCTTCAAGAAATTCTCAAAATACATCTGGAAGTTCATCACCTGTAAAACCATCAAAAAGCAAAACCAGTGTTAATAAAAATAATAGCCTTTTTTTAAAAAGCCCAATATCTCCTTCAGCACTTGCCAATGATTCTATTTCATTAATGAAAGAAAAAAATTCACCTTCAATTTCCATGTCGACTATTAAAAATCCTAACTCGAGCATGTTTTCTCCTCGTGAAACGTTCCATTCATTTAAAAATGAAACCAATGGTAGTATGTCAATTGAAAAAATGAACAAAAGCTGCTCTACAGTAACTGATTTCTCTCTGTGTTGTGGCGATTCCTTTTTTGATAATTCTTCATCTTCAACAGCAGGCATATCAAAAGGTGTGAATCAGCATTCTCAGAAAAAGTCACAATTGCCCAATCCAACAAAAAATATTGATGATTTGGCAAAACCCAGGAGGAAATTACTTGCCAATAAAAGTTTGAATGAACTTTTAGAATCAAGTGGTACTAAGTTTAAAAGAACAATGCGACAAAACAAAACTTTAAATGAATCCATTTTAAAACAACTTATGCTGAAGGAAAGAAAAAGTCGAGTGGAGCAAAATTCTTTAAACAGTGTGATTGCAGATGAGTCGTTAGTTAAAAATAAAACCAAAGATGCATTTTTAAGAAATTTTAATTTGCCATTAAAAAAGCAAAAAGGTATGTACGAGTCCCTTCAGGATTCCCTAATTTCACTTGCATCTTCAAAAAGTTATACTTTTACACCAGACAGGGATGATAGAAGTTGCAGAAAAAGTACAGAGGCCTCAATGGAGGCTGATAAAAGTATGAAAGCTGATTGGTCACAAGAAATTGATAAAAATAAGCACATTACACCCAATACTTCAACACTTCACTCTTTCTTACCTGACAAAGAGAACTTTATAAAAAGCACAAATTCTCATCCATTCATTGATAATAAAAAACCTAAAACTCCAAAGCGTTCAACAAGTAATGAAGAAAGGTACTCACTTAGATCCAGCAATTCATATGAAAATGATAGTGCTATGACAAGACAAAATTCCCCTAGTAAAACTAAGAATGTTTTGAATAAACCAAAATTGGTCGTGTCCAAGGTAAATTCAGATTTAAGTTGGTCCAAAAAGCTCAACAGAAGTAAAATACTGAAAGCGCAGCGTCCAAATTATGTATACAGTCCTTCAAGATTCATTCACAAAAAACAATAAATAAATGACAGTGGTTGTTATTTTTACTTTTATTAAATATGAAGAGTTGTTATATCATGTTAAAAACTTTTGTAAACATAATTTCTAATAGGTTAATGAATGTATAGATTTTGCAAAATATATTTGTTGTCATATGTAACATCATTGTATTTAATTGCCATGATAGAAACTGATACTAAGCTTACCAAAATCATAAGGGATGATAAAGTAGCAGGGAAAATGTACTTAGTGTAAAAATTAATTTTAGTCATAATTTAGTATTGCAGAACAGGCATACTTAGTATTTAGCAGGTTACAAACAGGTGAATAAGGCCAGGACATCCTGGCCATCTTGACCCGACCCTCTGATGCTAAAAATGCAATAAAAAATACGATTTAAAAGAAATGGGAACAACAATGGGTTGGATTGGCAGAGCAGCTGCTATGTATCAAGACATCAATGGGTGTCTCCTGGAGGGTCTGAATTATAAAAGAGGAATTATCTTTACCCAGTTAAAAACAGGCCATGAAAACGAGAGTCAGTCACTACTCCAGCATGTGGAGAAAGATTACTTGATGTGTCCTATTTGATTGAAGGGTATGCTGAGGAGGAGTTTTATTGATGAGAAGTATGTTTCTATTAGCTTGAATGTGTAGTGCAAGAAGGCCAGTGGAGGAAACATTAAGTACCGCAATGATTTTTAATTATATTAGTTTTATAATAAGTTTAAAGGCTGATGGAGGACTACACTGCCCTAATTGAATTAATAGATGTAAAATGGAAAGAATATACACAGATAGACAAAATAAATGCACTACCCATAGATTTTAATGTATTTTGGTTTATTTATATTTGTATACCAAAAATAGGTTTGGTCATAAAGATAACACGTAAAAAAAAAAAATTTCAGCCCCTTTAATATACCTAGTATTACTACCTAAATGCCTATCCTTGGAAAAGATTTCTGATAAAATCCTGAGGAATTTTTTCTCATTCTTCAAGAAAAGCCATTTCCAACTTTAAATGTGATCTGTTTGGCTTCAAGCTGGCCACACCAAGCTCTCTATCCAACCTCATTCAGGTAGGCCATAATATGTGCTCTATGTGGCATGGCTTTATCCTGCATTAGCAAGAATAACCAATGTGAGGGGCAAATAGCATTAACCATCCCTAACCATGGAATGTCACCTGAGGAACTGTACAGCATGGGTTGAATCTTTCTCCTGAGCATCTCCAAATGAAACTATTCCCATCTGAAGGTTTTGAGGCCAACTCTCATCTCATCTGTAAAGGGAATTAGTCCCCAATCTTCCGATGTCCAGTTCACATGTTCCTACGTGAATTGAAGCCTGGCCATTTCCTGAGCTGTGGTAAGAAGAAGCCGGGTTTATTAGGAAGCGGAGGTTTCGAATTCTACAAGCACTGCACTATTCTCGCTTATTGTTCATTCCTAGATCCTTAAATCAATTCAATTGACTCGACCCTTTTCTTAAGAAGTAGATCATTGAAAGTAATTCCTGCAATTATTTTTCTAGAGAATTTTTTTTTCTTAATATCCTAGGTTAAATAATTGCTTTGCATTAGAAGATAATAAGGTTGGCAGTTTCTTCCTCATCATTGAACAACCTACAATTGTGGGCCATCATTGACTATACCCGCATGTAGGTTTTTTCTAAGGCGGCGGTGATCAATGTATTGACATATCACTCATCTAAGTTTTATTCAACTGTAGCAATGTATTTGCTGTTGTGATTCCTCGTAATGGAAACAGAAAAAAACAGAGGTCATTTCAACCCTCAGTTTTTGAAAAACAAAAACCCATTTGCAAGTAAGTTTGTTGGGTTTGTATGGATTGCAGGGATGATGGATTCGAACCCTGGACCTTTACTGTGATGAGCGCCGTGTCAATGCATAAATGTTGTAGCCTCTGATGTCCCCTTAATAATTAATTAAATTAATAATTTACAAATTATGAAATTTAGATAGGGCGCCCAAGAAAATAACCATTGAATATACTTGTTATTATGAAAATATTTAATTATTCTTTCTATGATAAATTGTTTTATATTAAAGAAGTAGTCTTGTTTTTAATTTTTTATGGTTAATAGTTTTGTTTATAGTTTTAAATTTAATTGTAAAGGGAAATTTCATTTCATCGGCCGCTTAAAGTTGACCAACCTGAGATCACTGACGTTTATTTATGTCCCTTTCACTTTGTTTTCTCTCGCAGAATTAACAGAATTTCTTTTCTAATGTGTTTGTTTGTTTAATGTTTCGACCGTGGTTTTGGAAGAGAGGACGTTGTTAATTTTCACTGCGGCCGTCGAACAAAATTGTTTCCCTCGGCTGTATTTCATTTTCTCTCGTTTTCCATTTTTCGGACACAGTTTCGCGGAATTTAATCTCTCGCTAGTTATAGCCCGCCATTATAATACGTTCCGACACACGTCTCGTTAGAATATCGCTATTAAATTTCGCCCTCTTGTTTTTTCCCCTCTTTTCCAGTATTCTTTTCGAATAAGCAGACACGGAATGGCAAAAGTGAAGGTTCAGAACTTCTTAGACTGATTCATACTGTAAGTTTTTTTGTCCTTTTTTTAATTGAACATTAACCGTTTTTACCCCTTTCTTCTGCTTATTTAAACTTCCGACTGGTCCTGGGCTTTTCTAATTTTGGTTCCCAGCACCGTCGGTTTTATTACACTCGCTCCACATCACTTCTTTTTTAGATTATCTTTACGATTTTCCATTAAAAAATTTATAGAAAAAAGGACTTTACTAAATTGTAATGTAACGTGGAGTGAGTTTTACACCAACACCGCGTGTAAAAATCCTTCTTCTTTTCCCCTTAAAATAACTTGTTTTCTGTTTTTTTCCAGATACGTGCGTACTTACGAGTTAATTGGACTGTGTAAACAATGGCTCTTCAGATGAAAAATAAGGTATTTGGAAAATTTGAAAACTTAGCCCGTGTTAATCTTACTTAATTTACATATAATCCTTTCCTTGGCGATATTTGACAGGTCTGTATTTGGCATTTGTCTAGAAATTATAAAAAGTCGGAAAAAGAAAACCGTGTGTTACTCACAGTCTCAACTATTTTCTCTTTTAATCGAGCCTAACCGCTTAATTTGTACAACGTTTAAGTACAAACGTGAACATTTTTTCCCTCAATTTAAAATTACAACAATTTCTTTTATCTCCAGATTACACAATTGTTAGTCTCTCCCCCGACATTATCATAATTTGATCATATTTTTTCAAGTATCCATTTGATTTATTTAACAAAAAAAAAAAATTACACAATTATCAAGGTACAATATTTCTTTTATCTTGATATGCACCTTGAATTTGTTATGGATTATGGCCATTTGTGTATTGTTTGGTTTTGGATGATCTTTGTAATGGGTTCAGTCCAGTCCACTAAAAGTAACACAGCATATTTTAATACCTCTTCGCCTAAAATAATAAGTAAAATAATATGAAAATAATAATAATTAAAAGTCAGCCAAAATATCAATTATTAAAAGTTATGCATGAAAAAAATTGTATAATTTGTATTAGTTTTTGATTTTGACAACAAAGCTGCACCGTGCAACCTTTACAAATATTTTAAAATTTATTGTATAACTCCAATTTCTGGGAAATTGGGTAGGTGATATGGGGACCAGGACATGACAGGTACGAAGGTGGTAATGAACTGAAAAACTACACTGATTGACAAACTAAACGCACTCTATTTAGGTTCTTTCAAATGTGCACACAAAAAAAAAAAAAAAAAAAAAAAAAAAAAATGGGCATAAAAATAAAACATTTAAAAAGAAAATATTTATTAAAATAAACAAATTAATAAATAAAAACAATTTGGTGTGGGTCTCTAAGGAAATGCCACCTGTACAGCATGCAAACCTTTCTCCTGAGCATGCATGACATTGACATTATGCCCATCTGAAGATTTGAGGCCAACCCTCACCTTTTCTTTAAAGAGAACTCGCCCCCAGTCTGCCAATGTCCAATTCACATGTTCCTGTGTGAATTGAAGCCTATTCATTTTGTGAGCTGACGTAAGAAGCGTTCTACGAGCCAGATGCTGTGCCCTGAGGTTATTTTCATTGTGCCTTCTTCTTACAAGTGTGAAGGAAGTCAAAATATTTCAGACGTCTTATCAGATTTCTTATCTCATGGTGCGGTTTCGTAGATCTTGGTGATGTATCACTCTATCGTCTCTCATCCATAGTCCTAGATCAACCCTGTCTTGATCTAGTGTGAAGCCCTCTTTCTCTGAAGCGCCGAATAATCCTTTCTATTGTACAGTGATTTACACTCAGTCTCCTCGGGACTTCATGCTGGCTGTATCCTTCGTCTAAAATGTTATGACCCTGACACTGTCATACTCACTCAAATACCTGACTAGAGCCGTTAAGAATAAGAATATCAGATGAAATCAACAAAGAAAAAGGTTTAACTGAAAGCGATCTTTAGGGGTAGCAGAATGGAAGGGCATAATGCTACTGTTTTTGCAAATGGGATTAATCAGTTCAAAAGTAAATGAAGAAGTAAACAAAGTATTATGTACTGTGTATTTTGATTTCGCTAGCTTCTAATTTTCTGTAACTAATAAAGAAAGATAATGGGTTTAATTTTAGACTAAATAAATTGAGGGTGCTTTAAATTTGTCCATAAGTGTAGCAAAAACAGGAGCAAATAGTAACTCAGACTGGTTGAATGCCTTTATTATTTAAAATAAAATAATAATATATATTAACACATGGTGGCATGAAAGCATAAAATACATATATTACAAAAAAAGACAATGAAACAATTGAAATTCAAATTAAATGATTAGGAAAGACTTGAACACAAAAGCAAATAATAAAAAATGAATTGATTATTTTAAGAGTATTGTCATAATCCAGTTGTTAAAACAGTGCGTTTGTTTATGTTCCATTTGTCCCAATTCTAAAACTGTACATTCACTTCTGTCTTATCAAAGTGGATTGGTTGAATGTTCCTCAGTGTTAAACACATTTTTTGAGTAATGATTCCTTTTTGAATGCATTTGCAAAGGAAGCTTTTCTCACTTTTGACAATTTTTTTTATCATCTGTTAATTACTGGATAATATGCAAGCATCTGGTTCAAGTGGTCATTTTTTCCCTCCCTCATTGTATTCAACAATTTTTATATTCTAACTAAAAGTTAATGTTTATTAATTACTACAAAAGCTTCTGTACATGAAATGGTTATACATTTAAAAACTGAGAAATATAGAATAAAGATGTTTTTAAAAAATGCTGGGCTCACCATTTGAATTTTTATTTTTAAGTATATATATTTAATAAAGTATGTATATTTATTATATAAATATTTATAAATATATACTGTCCCATTCAGTGTATTAGTGTATTATCTACTATTTGATTGAGAGGGGAAAAAGGTTAAAACAATATTATTGTTCACATTGAGGAAGACCTAAATATTAGTCTAATACTTTTGTTTGGAAGGATTTCTATATGATCTGTAACAACAAATTAAGGGTTTATTACCGTGCAGACCACATAGATAAATCTCACAATTTAATTATTTTCGTGTTGATTATCTCGGCTCTCGGATTGAGATGTTTATGGTCTAAAAATATATAGGCTGTGAATAGGTACTTAGTAGCCCCCAATACGAGAGGCATCTTGTTAACTCTGACGGCTGTGTTGGTGTTCAGTAGTGCCCAAGTTATGCTAACATTCTTAGAGCAATCCTTTGCATTTCCATCACAGTTGAAACTCAATATTCTTCAAAAAGGGTGGTTGGAATTCTTTTCATTTCCTCTTACTGTATGAATTTACACTATGCAAATTACGGCAATATCTTTCTCTGGTTCCTGCATGTTTTTAAAAAAATTTAGAACTTGCATACTGTTTTATTTTCCAAATGTAAAATACCCTTGTCTAATGGGAAAATTGATTTCCTTCAGAACCCCTACTGACTACTCGTGCTACTTTTTCTTTAATCAATTATATTTATTGGTCTGATTGATCAAATTACTTCTTTCAATTAATTAATCTTTTTATGTAAGGTCTTGGTTAAAATGAAAAAGTCGACAGCCGAAGGTCGTGGGTTCGAATCCTGCTCATGACACTATCTTCATCACAAGACCTTACATAAAAAGATTAAAGTTTCTTGATGACTTTGAATGGTTAATTTTTGAAAATTAAGAATTCATCACCCCACAGGCCCCATGAAACTCATAATCACAATCTTTGTATTCATTTTTATATTTTATTAACTTGTCATCTTTATCTGCATGTCTGTTCATTTTTATATTTTATTAACTCATCATTTTTACCTGCTATGTACATAGGTCAATTTTTAAGTCTTTTGTTAGTCATTTGTGACTTGTGAATATCATTCCAATAATGTTTGAAGTTTCCCATTGAAAAATTATATTTAATATTGTTCATAGCAAACATTTCTCTAGGAGCCATTCCACCGATTGTTTGTACGTTGTTTTTGCCAGAATGTCTAAAGGATTCTATTATTTATTTATTCATTCTTTTTCACAATTGAGAATATATATGGATTACCAATATAGTTTTGTGTTCTTTTGTGGCAGAACTTTCTCTAATAACCTCAGATAATTGAGATAGCATTTGACATTTGACCCGTTTGTAAACACTAGTGGACAAGTGGACATACGCTTACACAAAACATTCTTAATTTATTATAAGCATTTATAAGTAGATTTAACAACATAGGTTGGTAAAAATTAATTAGTGGGAAATAGGGGGAGAGAAGAAAAGTACAACAAAATCAAGTCATACTATTCAGTGATTATATCACATTCATCTGGGCTGCAAAACTTTAGATTGATATTTAATATTTGGTTAACTGAATTTATGAAAGAGTACCCTTTCCATTTTGAATCTATTACATTAGAAATCCGTTTATTCGGACTTTATGTGACCAGGACTTGTCCGGATGATCGAAAGTCCAGATAATCTGAAAATTTGTGATTTTGTTAGAATCGTGTCATAAAAACAGAAAAACCACATACGAAAGTGAACACTTTTATTTCATATATCAAGTATCATTTAAAGTAATAGATAGTAACCAATTAATTAAGGTTTTCAGTTGAAGATAAAAAATTCAATGGCACGAGCGGGATACGGATGGTTGAGATGGGAAGTTGGTGTCCAAGAGGATCGAGGTCACGATAGCTCAAGTGGTAAAGCAGCAGCGTATCAAATCGAAGATCGTGGGCTCGAATCCCGCTCGTGCCATTCACTTTATCTCAACTGACAACCTTAATTAATTGGTCAAGCGGACCACAAAACTAGGGAATGTAATAGATAGTTTTTATTTTTGTTTAAGTCCGGACAGGCGTGTCAAAAAATTTATATGTAAAAAATAATAAATATATTAAATAAAAATATACGTATTAAAAACAAACCCTTTTAACGGAAGCCAACATACAAACAACACGACACAATTTCTAGTATTTTAAAATAATGTACAACTTTTTTTTATTTTTTTTTAACAAAAACGTGACTGTAGGCCTCTTCGATCGTGTGACTAGAGGAAGGGCGATTTGGTGGCCTTTACGAATTTCGAACGACAAATTAACGGTCCCATAGTTGAATTATGAGTTTAAAAAAATTAATATACATACATTGAGAATTATGAAAAATTTATATAAAAATGTGTGGTGTTTGATGACCGTTAGTTAATGATTATTTGGAGACTGTACCACTATACACTCCTATACCAGACCGTATCTCACGATCTCCAAATAATTTATAAAAAATATTTAACAAATGGGTACGAATCATTGGCGTCCGGATAAACGGACCAGGTTTCCACTGTATTACAAAACAGGTTGATTACATTTTTAACAAGAACTTTATTTAATTATTTTTTGAATGATGTGTTTATTTTGTTGGAGAATAAATGATTAAATTATTTGCACTGCTGTTTTTTTTAATAGTGATTCACTGATTGAATTTAATTAGTTAGCACACATAATATGACTTATTTAGTACACATACAGTCTATTAAAAAGAAGTTAAATAAGTAAAATAAAATAGATAAAATGTGTTTTATTTAGTTAGTTTTCATTTGAATTGAAAATAAATTAAAATCCAAATACAACTAATCAGTTACATTAAAGTAATTCAGTTATAATTTTCCAGCTGTGATGAAGAACATAGGAGAACAGCTGACAAGATTTTTTGACAAGTTATTTTTATTGTTTTGAAAAAAGTTGTAATACAAAATAATTTTCGTTTGCGGGGACGCATCACTTGACAATGGTAAGATTTGTTGAAGATTTAAGTGTCTCAGGTTCTGTTTCTTGATAGTGTATTTTAACAAAGGGATAATATGATTGATTTTACGATTGTAAACTGGTGGGAACAAGCTTTCATAAAGTTTTCAATTCTGGGCATAACTCGTTAAAAGGAAATAATGGGAATAACTAAAATGATCAATTTCAAAAACAATTCACTTATTTACTGGTTTCTTTTTTTTTTTTTTTCTTTCTTTTCTTTTTTCTAAGTAGAATTTTGAACAGTTGAACATATGAAATTTAGAAGTTTCAGAATATTTGAGGATTGTGATTTAACATTAATTTATTTCACTTCAACATGTAAAATGTCAGAAATCTTAAATTGTGAATTTAAAAAAAAAAAAAATTAAATAATTGTAAAATCAGTAAAAATGATAGAGCTCATAATTACAATTTTTAGGTATGTTTTGTAATACACGTGGCATTTGAATGATTCATTGTAAAGAGAAAAAAATTATTAAAAAAAGAAAGTAACACAATTGCTTATATCTTTACATAAAGCTATTTTGTCAGCAATCATCAAATTGTTTGAAATAAATTGTAATTTTTTTCAAAATTCAAATATTGAAAAAGAAAATGCTGGCAGTTATAATTTTCTTTTTGGAATTGGCATTTTCTTCAATCATTTTTATTTTTTTAAATTATTTTGTAAGGACAATTAATCCTCCACATATTTACTGTGACCATTTTATTAATTATTGTAGAGATAACCTTTTAGACGCAAATTTAAAAAGAAAAAATGTGTTCTGAGTCATATGTGTCAGCACATTATCAGATTTTTTTAAATGAGGGATTGCAACAGCAGAGGTCATATAAATTCTTGAGGTGTCTGGGTCTTTGTAAAATTTGTAACTTGCCGATTTGTAAGTACGTCGGGTTCAAATACAGGGCCATTAGATTTGAACTTGGGACTACCTTAGAGTATGAGCGTGAAAGTCTAAACCTATGTGGCCACTGACGCCCTCTAGACATTTTCCAATTGCTGTTTATGATTTCATTTTGCCTCTGCCCATAATGATATTTCAGAATCTAAGAAAATGAGGTTGAACCATTAGAGAAAAAAGTCAGTTTTTAGGTCAAATAATTACATAAATAGCATAAGTTATTTTAAGTGAGCTTTTATTTGGGTATTTATTAAAAAATATTTCATTCAATTTAAGTTGAAAATATCCTTTTTTAACTTTTTTCATATATTTTTACAAATACAAATGAATTTTTTAATGTATTCTATATAAAGATATGTAATTAAACTGGATAATACACAATATGTTGTACATACACAAAATACAACTTGTATTTTCATGAATTTAACAAAAACTAAGTATATGTTGAATTGTTGATATTTTGCATAAAATTTATAAACAAAGTAGATAATGAAATGTGTTATTTTGTAATAAATCAATCAATATCCAAAACCAAGTGCTGAACACATTTGATGCACAAAATGTGTAAAATAATTTTTCTTCTCTTTGATTTCAGGGGATGCCTAATGAAATAAAAGACATAAAGGAGCCAGTGGAGTCTCCCTCCCCCACAGTAAACTGTAACAACAATGCACCAAAGTACGGTACAGTAATACCAAATAGAATATTCGTAGGCGGGATATCCTCTTCTACCACCGAACAAGATTTAATGCAGCTATTTTCAAGTTATGGAACAGTACAAAATGCAAAAATAATTGTTGATCGTGCAGGTGTATCTAAGGGTTATGGCTTTGTTACTTTTGAAACTGATGACGAGGCAAAACGCTTACAGAAAGATGTAGGTATCAACTTTGACAGTTTGTTGTATTATTTGTTTATATTTACCTTGTTAACAGGCTGAAAATATAGTACTGAAAGAAAGGCGACTAAATATTGCCCCTGCCATTAGAAAACAAGTTCAGACGGTATGTATATTTATTTTTTATCAATAAGAACTAAAGAACATCAATAAAATAAGACAACTCAAACATAAACATCAATTTTAAATATTAGAGAGTATTGTTATTTAACAAGAATATTAATCAGGGATATGGAAGGCCGTCATATGAAGGGGTCCAGGCTGGTCCAGGAAGTCCTGTTCCACTTCCAAATCAAGTATGTAGACAGAATGGAGTTACATATACTTTCCTAAATGGTGTTGCATATTTCCCTCACCAAGCAGTTCCACCTCAAACTGCTCAACCAATGACACCATTGCCAGCAAATCACGTAGAACACTCCCCTGTGTACACAGCTGGTAAATATCCAACAAAAAGCGAATTATTTTCAAGAAATGATTTCTTGCATGTTTGCTCTGTATTATTAAGGGAATAACTTGGTTTTAAAACTTAAACGATAATTTTTTTTAAAGAATTGTTTTACTCACAATTGTCGTAACTTCTCATTGCTCTATCCGGTTTTACATCACTGATTCAATTAAAGGTTATGGTATTACGTCATGTGTACAGTCACAAAGAAAATATAACATATGTAAATCAAGGCATTAAACTATTTTAAATTTTTATTTTCAAATCAATTATTTTCTACTTACCAAATGGAAATGTTACATTTACCAAATCTTTGAGATGATAGATTTCACAAATGCCCTATTGTTGTATAAGATGTTAGATTAAATACTGCAGTGATTAATAAATTATGAGTAACACGTTTGGCAAAAGAATGAATTTGCCACTCATGATATGAAATTCTATTTTAGTATTTTGAATAAACATTGCATTTTGGGGATTGCGTTGGCCGAGTGGTTAGGACATTCGACTCATATTTGTAATGCTAGTGGCTCTAGATTTAAATCCCCCAGCTTTAATTAAGAATAATCCGATGGATCGAAGTTTCATTTTGAATAATATTGATTAAAAATGACCATAATAGGCTAAATATTGATAAAGCCTTTAGTTCACATGTACGTTGTTTTCCCAAATAAACTAATAAACAGTTGGAACTAAAGGCTTTATTGACATTCATCCTATGATAATGAAGTTCTACCACAAAAGTACATCAAACCTTGAAAAAATCATTAACAATTACGTATCAGTAGTTGAAAAGCACTATTTACCAAGTAATTATTAAGCAGATTAAAGGTAGTCTACAACAAAATGCTAATGATGATAATATATTAAATTTGTCTATCTTAAGGAATATAAGTTATTTAAATTTTAATTAAGCATGCAAGAAAGATTTTCTGTATAACGTATTTCAGTGTAATGCATAATTTAACAAAAAATTATTATTCCAGCTGGAACTTATTCTGGATTGCCTCAGTCAAATTCTGGCCAAAGTTACCCTTTTTCTTATGCACCTCAAGGCCATATTTACTACCAAACCCATTATCCTTATCCAATGCCTGTAAGTACTGCATTTATTTATAAATTTTACATAAAATCATGTGTAATAATTTCTTTAACAAGTATGTATATGTTACTGCTGTCCTACTAATGTCACAGTGCTTAGCACTTAAATGTGTCACATAACCTAGACCAAAAGTAGTGTTTATTTTAATTTAGGTATTTAGAGCAGATTGTACACAAAACAAATCAATTTTAATGTTTATCCTGCTTTCAATCGAGCTTTCCTTTTTTTAGCGTTTGAGTCAAATTAAATATTTAAAAATGTTAAAATTTTGTTTTTGTATGGGTGTAGTGCAATGGAGCTGCTGGGTATGTGGGTCCTTCAGAAGGATTTGCTGGTCATTATCAACCGACTTACATTATTGTAAATACACTCCCAATTCCTTATTAATATATAAAGAATTTTCTCTCTTCATCTGCAGCGAGTCCGGCTCACCTTTTAAGGTTTGCAGAAAGATTTTCAATTTCATGTTAATAACAATTGCATGAAAGTGAGTTTGATAAAAGATTATTGGTTTTGTACTTAAAAGGTTTTAAATTATTGGGTTGTCCGGAAAATAATGCAGGATTTTGGTATTAAACAAAAAAAAAGAAACTAGTTACTTTAAAGCAATGTTCTTTAATCAAAATAATTTTCTCCCAACGTGTTGGTAACTTATTAATTCCGTCTGAGTAGAATTCAGAATTTTTAGAATTGATAAAGTCAATAAATGCATTTTCCAGTTCCGTTTGATTTTTGAATATTATGTGTTGTAAGTAGTGGTCCAGGTGTCTAAAAAAATGGTAGTCAGTAGGCGAGAGGTCCGGAGAGTAGGGTGGGTGAGGCAAAGTTTCATAGCCAAGCTCCAATAATTTTTGTGACGTTACACGTGACACATGTGGTCGAGCGTTGTCATGCAACAAAATGGGCCCTTTCCGATTGACCAAAGAGGGCTTCATTACTGCCAATTTCTGATGCATGGTATTAATTTGGTTACAGTATGATTCAGCATTGATGGTTTCGCCAGGATTTAAGAAGCTGTAGTGTATTAAACCAAATGAAGCCCACCATACCGTAACCATTACCTTTTTTTGATGAGTTGGGGGCTTTGGAAAATGTATTGGAGCTTCTCCTTTGTCGAGCCACTGTCCAGAACGTCTAGTGTTATCGTAGAGAATCCACTTTTCGTCACATGTAACAATTCTGGCCAGAAATGGGTCATTTTTGTTTCGACAAAGAAGTGATGCACAAACATCAAAGCGCTGATTTTTTTGGCGATCGTTTAATGAGTGTGGAACCCAATTTTCGAGTTTTTTCACTTTTCCAATCGCCTTGAGGTGGTCAGCGACGGTCGTTTTACTGACTTTGAGTTGCTCTGCAAGTTCTCGAACAGTTGTTTTGGGGTTTTCTTCCACCACTGATCGCAGAACATCATCATTAAGAGAGGAAGGCCTTCCACGACCTTCTTCATCTTCAAGGCTGAAATCTCCCTCCCGAAATTTTTTAAACCACCTTTGCACAGTGCACTCATTAACACAACCCTCGCCCCAGACTTGGTTAATGTTTCTAGCCGTTTGGGCTCCGCTTCGGCCGAGTTTAAACTTGTAAAAGAAAATCGTACGAAATTCTCGCTTTGACATTATAAGGATGACTGAATTATTTCCAAGTAGCGGAATGCTACAGAGGTAAACAAACAATATCATTTGGAAGAGGATTAATAAGTGTTGACATTCATACAAATGAGTAATCCTGTAAACGTAAACAGAATATTTTATATAGATTTTTTTTAATGAAAACTTAAAATCCTGCATTATTTTCCGGACAACCCGATAGAACTTTTATTCATTCTTTGGGTAGACATTTTGGGTTGGTGATTCATAGTATTTCATGGAATTGATTATGTCTCAGGTACAAAATGAGTGGAAATTTAGGGAAAAACTCAAAACCAGACAATTGTATTTATTAGAAATGATTAATGGTGGAGTATGTTGTTCAGTATTTAAAAGATAGTTCCTACTCACAGTTGTTGTTTTCAATGATTCTGATTTCAAGTTTATCATCACTTGAAGGGATTTACAACCATGTCTCTCGACATGAATTGTAAAAGTGAACCGGCGATCCCCACCAAATTGAGTTCCAATTTGAAGCCGTTTTTAATGCCGCTCAATTATGAACATGCAACAATTAGACTCAGCACCCCACCAAAAATGAATCATTAGGTTTTAGTTGTTTATCATACATTATTGAACTATCAGAAGCGGGGTTTACCAACGTAATTGTAATGATTGTGATATTAAATATATAGGACAAATATAGCAATATAGCATTTAAAACGAAAATTAAATATCACTTATTTAAACCAAACAAATTTTCATAATTTAAGAAAAACTTCAAAATCAAACATACACATACAAACAAAAAATATTTTTATCTGACTAACACTTGCAACATGACAGCCTTGACACATCTACACACACTTTGAGTGAATACAAATTTTTTGAATAAGCCTAAAATTTCTATATTGCGTACATCATTGTTTAAATTCATTTTCACATCTTAAAAATGGATTTGTACAATCCAAACAATGTTTGAAAATCCCAGGCCCTGAAGATGATCTAAATAAAGATTGAAATGTTGGCACAACAAAGAAAATCTTTTTCTAAACCTACATCACAAAAGACCACATCTCACAATCTAAAATAATCATTAATTAACAGTCATTAAATACAACACATAATATTTGAGTTAATAATTCCCTCTTTTCACATGCTCATAATTGAGCAGCATTAAAAACTAGCTTCTCATTGGAACATCGTGTTGGGGGGGGGGGGCTCAGCGGGTTCACTATTACAATTCATGTCGAGAGACATCGTTGTAAATTCCTTTAAACTAATTAATTAAATTAAAGGAACTACCTTTTTATAGAGATTGTATGTATGTGTTTATTTACCATAATAACTGGGTGTAAAGATCAACAGTAGACTTAAAATTTAAACACAATAATAATAACTTGTTTTTCCCCTGATTATTTTACCAAAATATAACCTCTTTCCGACCTCTGCCAGCATTCATATCCTGCGGGCTCACTTACTTCATCTTCCTTTGCCCACACCTCAGGCTCATTCATATAGTTCCATCAGTTTGCCATGGTCTGTTAATTTTGGTGGCTATGCTCGACAGCTGGGTAGGTGGCTAAAAAGCTGCATTCCACTGAAGACCTCAAGGCTGTAAGGGAGAGGGAGTGACCTTGGCAAGTCCTTAATGCCAAGATCACTAAGCATCTTTTTCGGACACTCAGGTGTACCTCACTTCTACATCAAGCACCATATACTTTTGTGCCTTGAGTTCTGTCAAGGCATCCAATGCTCCCACAGTCTCATACATCACTTTGTCCGTGCTGCCTCTATTATGTCATGGCGGAAGAGTTCTTCTCACTCTTAAGACAACTCTGCAATGGTCACAGGAGCCGGCCACTAATAGTTCGACCCTAAGCGTAAGATTGCCATGAGTCATGTGGCTTCATCCTTAATGGGAAGATGGCAACCTTTGGAAACTGCAATCTGTAGAAATCATTAGGAGGAAGACCATGTGTTCATGCCCACCCCTGAAACAATAAGGATTTCCCCCATGAGCCCTGGCCTGGGATCCAAAACCATATCAAATCCTGTGAGAACTAAAGGGCCTATGTAAAAGATGGGTACTAACAAGGATCTAAGGGAGATTAGGTATGGTTGTATTTTACCCAACAGTAAATCTCGTAAGGTTACAACCTAGTTTCTGATACTTATAACAGCTTACAACAACCCAAGGAAACCTCCCCTCCCAAACCTGTGGAAGGGTGTTGAGAACTTAAATGTGGTTATTGTGCAGTCAGCTACGGGACCTTAAGATGTAAGACAGAAAAGGTATATTAGGTTCATTGTGAGTCAGAGGTGACTGATCCGCTAACGGTGGTGACCACAGATGGTCTCTGGGGGTCATCTTATTCTTGTGAGTTGATACTTCCTTTGTCTAAATAGAGGGGATGCTCTTGGTGTTATTGTCCTCTTCCTCTTACATGTACATTGACAGTAAGGGGTCGTCCATGCTGGCTGGCTGGTTCCGAGCACATTCACACCATGAGGCTCCTGGTTGTTTCTGTTGCAACCGTCATTAGCTTGTCTTATCCCAAGGGGGCCTGGCTTCAGTAGGTTAATGTGTATGATATTCATCTTGTCATCCATATCAATGAGGTATGTGATCTCGGTAACTCTTCTGTCCACGTGGAACAGTCCTTGGCTTATGGAATTTCCTTTATTCTTCTGACTTGACTACTAGATCCTCCACTAGTTGTCCAGGGCACACATTTCTCAGTTTTCTCTCTTTCAATCTCTCACCTCTTGTTGGCCTTGTTCACATTTCTTGCAGCCAGTTCTTGAGGTCTATTAGAGAACTACTTTATGGTGACACGTCTTTCTCACAATATGGTTGTTGGTTGCCTCCAAGCAATAGAGGGTGAACAGCCTAATATAAGTGCCAATGGGGAGTAGCCTGTGGAAGAATGTGGCACTATGTAAGCAAAGACCATAAACCGTAGCCACCTATCTCAAGCTTTTCCTTCACTGCATGATGTGGTCTCTTAGAGTACAGTACAAATGTTCCTGTTACTCTAGGGACGGTAAGTAATGCTACTATATATGGCAACGTAACACCAAGATGGAGTATCCAGTTGTTCATGAGTATCACATGTCTGTTTCTGCTTGTCGGTTCAGAATGACGGTTGCTCCCCCAAACCATGAAAAATGATCCATAACACTGAGGATGTATTCATTTCTGTAGTGACTACTTCAGAGGGGGCCCACTACATTGAAGATCTGTTTGAACGAATGTTTATCTAAGTAGGAGGGGCTATGCAATGGAGCCTTGAGTGCCTTCCTGCATTCTTCACGCCCTCGCTTAGCCTAGAATTTTCTTTTCCATACTGGGCCAAAAGTGATTTATTTTGTTGTATGGCATGGGCAGTTTGTTCTACGGACAGGTGCCCTGCCAACAGAAAATCGTGAAACCAATTTATGACTCGTGTTCTCAGGCTGGGCAGAATTAGTGCTCTGTCCTGAGTTTTAGTGCAGCTGGGTGACTTCCAATAGATGGCACCCCGATCATCTGTTCTATATGTCAGGCTCCAATCGAACCTTTTGACATTTGGCGTCTTTTCTTGTCCAGCGAAAAGGTCCTCCATAGTTAACGGATCCCATTAAACTTAGCATACATCAGAAGGGCATTGGCATTTGTATGAAGCTGACCTGGTTTGTACTTGTGCTACCACACGTTACCGCTAGATGCCACTACGACTTATGGAATATTCTCACCCTCCACTCTGCAGCCAATCAGAGTAGAGCTCTTCCTTATATAAGCAGGGGCACTGCCTCGCTGGAGGTAGACTTGTCAACCCGATGAGATTTCACCAATCACTAATGTAACCGACATCGGCAACAATGACAGCAGACTCGTCAACCCGACGAGCCATCACTAAAGGAACACCGTTGACAACAGTAAGTACTCGCAGCATTAGCCTCATCTTGCCTTCTAAACAGCCGACTTGGCCGTAAACGCCAACTGCTGCCCCTCGGCTAATTGCTGTACTCCAATACCTTCGGCGGAGTCAACCGACTCACGGCCCCCGGACCTCAGCCAACGGTTTACTCATGGTCACAGACCACCACCAACGGCGCCACACTCACCATCTCGGCCTCGATTCATTGTCACGCCTTCTCTACACAACACCCACCTCGATTCATTGTCTCGCCTTCTCTACCCAACACCGGCCCTTTTCAGGGCCACAAAACTCCCAGTCACTAAAGTACTCAACGGTAATTTGTGGAAATTCTGATTTGATGAAAGCATGCCAGCGTGCTTCAGTCTCGATGACCTGTCCTGTAATCCAAACAACCACATTAGCATAACATGATCAATGATAACCCAGAAGGGGTGTCCATAGGGAGGAGCTTCTGTTCTGTCTCTGAATAGGCTGGGGCCATTGTTGGCTAGCAACAGCCGGGTGTTCCTTGCCATTTAATTCCTGAGACAAGACGGCTCTAATCGTCGGATGAGTCTGTCACGAGAATGAATGTGGTTTCTTAAAGTCGGGGTACTTAAGGATCAGTTCTACTATCTAGACCTTCTTCAGGGACTCGAAAGCTACCTGCTCTCGGTTCCCACAACTGAACCATGCTTCATAAGTTCAGTCAGAGGCTTTGCTCTATCAACAAACCATCGATAATAGGAGGCCAATCTGAGGAACCCTCAAATCTCCTTTACCGAACTTGGTGTAGGAAAACTGGCTATACTTAATGACAGGCCATGTCTATTTTGGTAGCCCACCACTTATCCTTCGCTAGGTCTCCCGTTTTCCTTCTGAGTTTCTTACCCACAATTTGTACCTATCCACAAACTCCATATAGGTTCTTCGGCGTGCAGGTGCACCTCTTATGATTCTTGGGTTGATACATCTGAAAATTGTGCTATTAATTTGTGCATCAGTTCGATGTGAGTGATGGGGATAGTGTTGATGAAAATAAGGACATGGACCCTTCGAATATGTTTCTCAAGGCCATAAGTTTATCCAATTCCTCTCATCAACCACAAGTAACTGCTTCTCCCAAGAGCAACAAATGTCACCGTTGTTTTTTCCTTGTGCCCCTCCATTCCTGGATTTCAATCCTATGTCCTTCCTTGCGCCTTCCCTCTTCTCACTCGCCTGCCTTAATACTTCTTCGTTCTGAACTCTGTAGCCTTCGTTCACAGTCTTCAAAGATGTACGTTATGAACAACTAACAAGTAATGTTTATATGATAGGATTGAAATTAACGAACTATGTTACTTTTTTCTTTTTCAATCTCCTTCAATTACTCATTCCACAACACGCCAAACAGAGAATGCTCGGCATTTTAACCCACCTATGAACAGGCTCTGTGAACCAACGGGATAAGGCTATTAACTATTTAAAAAGGTATAGTTGAAATGGGGGGTTCTGGAGTCCACATTTTTCATTTAAATCACAAATGAACAATGCTCAGGGGAATAGTTAAGCCCAAGAAAACGAACTGGTCATTAGAGGTGATCGCAATGCCCTACCTGTCTCTGGACCCCCTCTTGCTCACATCTCCCCTTCTGCATCTTCTCTCTTCCAAGCCCATTCAATTAATTCATTAAAACCTTTAAGTAAGGTACATAAAACAGCACACAAAAAAAAGGTTTCTCTGTGATTTCCCACCTTAGAAAACTCACTTCTATGTGAAATAATATCCACAACTGAACTTAGCTTAGTCACATTCTCCATTTTATCCCACTCAAATGCCATCAAGAAAAGTGCAATGCTTATCACCGAACCCTGAGGGTGGGTACCATTTTCCTGAATGTGATCCCTGGAGAGCACAATTCTCAGCCTGACTCGGGCCAGTTTTCTAGAACACCCCAGAGAAACTGAGACAATTTCTCTCTGACCAAAATTGTGGCATTCCTGCAGAATGAACTTAATGTTAGTAATTATTCTAGGTATTGCACTAAATTTGGTTTCGTAATCATATGTACAGAATAAAGTTTAATCTTTAAAGATTATTAAGTCGTGAGTCCATGAAAATTATTGTAAAAGTTACAAAAGTTTTTATTAAGCAGTCTTGTTTTTTTATTATGATATAAAATTAATCGTGGTTAATGGTAATTAATTATGAAAATAAAATATTAAACAAGTCATAAGGGTTATTTCGGTAGGTGCATAGAAATCAATATAATTCAGAAAGATTTCAAAATGTTTGAAATATAATGCAATACTAACATCGTTTGACAACTCATTCATTTGTGATTAATATATGGAGTATATCAAAAAGTTTTACTAATTTCAGATATTAGATTGTTTTCATTACAAAATAAAAAATGTGACATTATTGGGCAGCATAACTATATTTATAAAATGAACATACATAGCCATTTAACACAATATTTTTGTTTGTACTAACTATTCTAAGTTGTGCTTTTGTGTAACAATGTTACAATGAATCCAATGCAATTATGTTTTTTAAAATTAACTTTTAAAAATTGTTGCAGCAGTTCGAAGGGTGTTACCAGGTTGGGGAATCACATAGCGGTGTTGTTACTGTTCAGTCTGGAAGTGATTCTGCTGGTGTGATATCATACCCTCAGTACTATTTAACTCATCAACCATCTCAACCGGATGTGGCTTACTTCCAGCCTCAAAACTCTGTGCAGCCTCTTTCTATCTCTCAAGAGCCTGTTATGTATACACCTCCAAGAGGTTATGATTCAACGACTGTATTTTATTCGGAGGTAATTATAATGAACTAACTTAGATTCCTGAAAAATTGCCTTTAAAATGTAGGCTGCATCGATTTCAGTCTTTAAAAAAAAATGGTACAGGTTTTTTCATTTTGAAATTATTTGTGTTTAGCAAAAGATGGCCGAGCCTTCCACGCCACCGCCACAACAGCCACCACAACAACCACCCCATCCCCACATTCTTCCACAACATCCACTACCTCACCAAATTTCACAGATAGTTCATCCCAATATGGAAGATTGTCAAAAGAAAGACAAACAAAGCAAATTAGAGACACCGGTTGTGTCCTTGTCGAAAGTTTACCATGAACGAAATGAAGATCATTTGCATCATGCTAGAATAAAATGTCAAAGTCCGGGTAGGAAAGTAGTTCAGAGGCACCTCAATAACAACAATCCTGATGTAACAAACCGAAACGTTGGTAAAAAACCCCATAGGTCCTCTCCTGTAGTTTTAAATTCCGGCCCAAGCCCTAGACCTTTCCTTGTTCCTAGTCATAACCAATCCTCATCTCTACAGGTACCACAGTTTCCATTTTACTCAGCGAGACAGTATCTCAACCCAGTGCCGCCGGCCCCGTCCTACTATCCAGCTCCACCTAGAAGAACATACTATCATAGGAATAAATACGTAAGTCGTTTATTTTCTTTCAATTCATTTTATTTGGTTTTTAAATAATTCATATAAAACATTAAATTCGAATTTCATCAAATTATCAACAGTTATTTAGATTATATTAGCTTAGGATCAAATTCTCCCACTTTCCGTCTGAAAAATGAATTTCCGTTATACCATTTTATCATTTATTTTTATTTTTAACAACTCGAACATACTTGAAACATTACTTAAACCTGTTTCCAATTTGTTGTTTCTTTTGAATTCTTTAGAGTACAAGATCAAAAAATAGTAACACTAAGTGGTTCAACAAAGACAATGCAGAAAGTGGAACCGAAGAAGGTAGCTGTGTAATGCCAAATCCACTGACACCGCCTATAACACCTAGGTCACCTCAGGATGTGGACATCACTGTACCTCAAGCAGATGACATTGTCCAGTCAATGCAAGCTTTAGCGATTTAGAGAAAACAATTTTGAATAGTCAGTGATGACGTTAATAATTTTTTTGCTACCATTACCTAAAACAACTTTAATATGTTTCATAGATCAAAATAGAAAAAAAAATATTAGATTAGAAATAATGTCGTCCTGAAAAGGACCCCTTGATTATATTAAAAGATAATAAAGATATTTCGGGAAAACCTCTGTAATTTTTCTTGTTTTTTTTTTTTTTCTCTTTTTCAGTTATTACTTTTCTTATATAAAAAAACTTATTTTCTAAAATAGTTAAATGAAACTTGTAAGATAACTTGTTTTTGTGCCAAAATTTAATATGGACTTGTGATAAATTTATCTTGTGTAACTTATGAGGCCTCGATGTATATGTAACAGAATACCTCATATTTTTGCTCAAAATGTTTACAAGAGAATACTTATTTAGGACTATGGATTTGTTATTTCTCTCTACTAAGTGGAAAGAAAATTCACTATTGTGATTTTGTTTACAAATTGGTGTTAAATAATAATTACTTATGTAATATTTGTTGGTTAATCAATCAAGTGACAACCCAAGCTTGGATACTTGATTGTATATTTTAAAAGTTTAGTAGATAATAAATTTTGTACCTGTGACTTATTGTTGAAGTAAAAAGTATATTTTGTATATATATATATAAAAGACAATGTTTAACACGTACTACGATTAAGTGAGCTTTGCCAGACAGATGTGTTCATAGCACAATTTAACGGATAAGGTGTCTGGCACGATTTTGTACAAAATTTGATGCAATAATGTGGCCTTAAGAATTATATTTAAAAAAATTGGTCATTTATCTTTTTGATGTAAAATGCTAGCACAAATAATAAGTGTTAAATTGATATTTTTAGCATTAAAAAGACAAAGATCTCATCTCATTTACCACAAGTGCTTATAAGAAAATTATATTTGTACAATATATAATTTTCAGAAGGAAACTTTGCTTAAACCTTTAAAGTTCCTAATCGGATAACTTAAGATTTATTTAGTGTGTGGTAGACCAAAAATGACTGAGCTAATTGTGTAAATGTGTTGCTCCACCTGAGCTCAGATACTAGTCAAACATTTACACAAACTTCAAAACGTTTAAATTATATTCTGTAACGTCTATTCTAATGGTTTTGTACTCAATGCAAAACCAAAAAAACATTTACTCTGATAAGACTATTTATTTGTTGAATTAGCTGCTAATTTTTACAAAGATATAATTTATTGTAGACTTAAGGTAGTTTTTGTTAATTAAGAAAATATGGAGAACCAATTGATGTTTCAGATTTTTTCTTTTTTTTTGGAATTATACGTTTTTCTATAAAACTGTTATCCTGGGCCGTCATGTAATAGAACTTTGTTATTTCCATATCATTAAAGTGTTTTTTTGTAATTCTTTTACTTGGAACTTTGTAATGAGATTATTTTATACAAGAAAAATTAAAACAAATTATATTCAAGGAAATCGCAATTATTCCATTGATTGAAACATTGTTTCATGTAATAAATGGAAGCTTGCTGAAAATAAAAGGTGTGGAATATCATTACATATATATTATTTATTTCCCTGCTTCCTCGACTACCAAAGTTATGTGCTAGTACAATAAATTAAACAACAATCTATGTTCTCTTAAGACCAATCAATTAAAAATGTACTTCAGTCATATCTGTTCACATTGGTATGACAATTCTCACTGGTTTGCCAGACGCGTTTCAACATTGCTCCATCTTTAAGCCTAGTACACATGAAGTGTTAGAAACGCGCGTTAGTGAAATGTTGCAGTTTAAACTAGAATGTACACATGGCAAAGCAGGTTTAAGCCATATGAACACGCAATTCGAGATTCCCTTCACTACGCGCATTTCACCACCCGAGTCGAGATACACAGTAACCAATTGGTCTGTTTAGATCAACACACGTTTTACCAGAGAATATTATTATTTTTACATCATGATGGAAATGTATCCTATTGACACCGATGCCCTGATCGACGAAATTGAAAAAAGACCTGAATTGTGGAACATAGCGATTATTATATTTATTACAGCTCTTTCATATCTATCACAAATGACAATTTCTCATCAACTGCTTCTTCTTTCTGCATGTTCTTCACATTCCAGGGATTTAGAGGTGGTTTTACCATTGAGCAGTTCTGTGTCACAGCATGATACATTAGTTATTTAAACTTGTCTAATTTCTGGAGTTTTAACTTGCCCTCCAATATATTTTTAAAAAATTCAGTAATTTCATGGTCCGCTTGACCAATTAATATATTACAATTAATTAGGGTTTTTAGTTTACATAAAAAAGTCACTGGCACGAGTGGGATTCGAACCCACGATCTTCGGCTAGATATGCTGCTGCTCTACCACTTGAGCTATCGTGACCTCGATCCACTCAGACACCAACTCCTTATCAAAACCCGGCCATTTCATTTGTCGCCGAGATTCCAATCCGATTACACAACATTTGAAAAATGGCAAAAAGGAGGGAAAATTCAAAAGGTGCGGTTGAGATGGGAAGTTGGTGTCCGAGTGGATTGAGGTTACGATAGCCGAAGATCGTGGGTTCGAATCCTGCTCGTGCCAATGACTTTTTTAGCTCAACTAAAACCTTATTTAATTGTAATATTTTTAAAAGTTGATGCACGATCTGCAATGTCAACATTATCGGTGTTTTATGACGAGTTTTTCTTCTGGCGGGATAGAATCCCTCACTCTGATGTCTTGATGAAATGTCGTCCTTAATCAAGTACAAAAAATCGTCACAAGTTAATTGATATTCTAAAACAATTGAAACATTTTGATTTTGGGTAGAGAGTAACAAATATAATATTTCCCCTATCGGGAAGGGGTCGCAGCCTTCTTAGTTTATAGAAGCGATAGAGAAAAATAATGCCACAGACAAACGACAACTTCCTTCATAAAATTTCTCTTTTCGCCACAAGCACCCATTTACACGCAATTCAACGCCCCTGTATACTAGGCATTAGAGAAGGTTTGGTCGGCTGAATCTTAGAACAGTCAAACTGTAGGTTCATCAGCAATCATTGTGGTCTGCTTATCCTTGCTATATTGATCAAGCGTTTTAACATTTTGCCATTTTCTGTGCTAAGTTCATCATCTTATGAAGCTGAAACACATCTGACAGTTCAACCCAGCAAGGAAAAGCAGACCAAAATGATTGCTATCAAACTATTGCAGCTCTGCATCTTCACGATATAGGTTTATCACCTTCAGACCTCAAGAAATAATACAAAAGTTAGTTAATATTTGGTAGTTTCTAATCATTTTAGTCTGCCAAACCTCATTGGTTTTGTATGTAGACACAAGTTGATATTTTGTAATTGACAGTTTCTTTTCTTTTTTTACGAGGTTTCGCAACAGCAGAGGTCATATAAACCCTCAGGGTGCCGGTGTTTTTGAAAAAAAGCCCATTTGTAAGTATGTCGGGTTCGAATGCAGGGCCGCTGGATTCGAACCCGGGACCTTTTCCTTACAGTGTTGAGCGCCGTGTCAAAGACTAAACCTTGCGGCCACCGACGCCCCTAATTGACAGTGTTGTTTTTAGAAATGGTGAAATACTGAAATATCTGAGACTAATTCAGGGAGAAAAGGTACACCAGGAGCACATATGGCAAAACTATTAGGTTATTTCACTAAAGACTTCAAGAAATCAAACAAAAATTAAAGTATATTGACCTGCTTATCCTCGCTGTTTTGGCATTTTGTCTTTAATGTTTTTTCATTTATCCTGTTCAGCCTAACCTCATTGGCTTTTGATATATCAGATGTGTTTCATCATTTTCCTATCATCGGTGCTGGGTTCATCCGGTTAGGTATTTACGCAGATTGTGACACCAACCCAGCCGAAATGTGTCTGACAGACCAACTTAATGAGGATAGGCAGGCCAAACTGATGGTAACGACCAAACTACAGGATTCACCTCAAGAAATATCACAAAAGTGTAATTTGGTAATTGCTGATCTGCCTATCCTCACTGTTTGGCATTCCATCTTCAGTGCTTGTTTTTAATTCAACTATTTGACCTGACAGACAAAATCTCATATTTAAATCAAGATCATTTATATCATCAAAAATTTATATTTCCGATCCTAAATGTGTTGACCGTTGACCCCGTCAGATGCATTTCATTTCACCATCTTCAAAAACCACCACTGAGATGATGCAAAAATGCTTCTGATAGGAGGATTAGATATTTAATCACCCCATGTAACCTAAGAAATATATATAAAAGGGATAGTTGGATTTGGTCTACCACTTCCTCTTGTTTTGATCTATGGTTTAGCAAATCTCCATTTTTTTAAGATGTCTGACAGACCAAAATTAGCTGGCCAAGATTCGAAAAAGTACAGGTTCATCATTTTTCCAGATCTCAACAGGGGGACAAAAATGACAAGTATGCAAAACCACTGGTTGTAGTTATATTTTTCTGAGAGATTGGAAACAATCCGAATTGGGCCATTTCATTTAAATTTTAATACCAGTGGACAAATCTCCATTTTTTAAAAACCACTGAAGATCAAAACATATCTGACAGACCAAAATTAGCTGGCCAACATTAGAAAAAATACAGGTTCATCATTTTCCCATTCTCAACAGGGGGAAAAAATGACAAGTATGCAAAACCACTGGTTGAAGTTATATTTTTCTGAGATTGGAAACAATCCGAATTGGACCATTTCATTTAAATTTTAATACCAGCGGACAAATCTCCATTTTTTTTTAACCACCACTGAATATCAAAGACATATCTGACAGACCAAAATTAGCTGCCCAAGGTTAGAAAAAGTACAGGTTCATCATTTTCCCAAATCTCAACAGAGGAAAAAAAATGACTAGTATGCAAAACCAGCTGGTACAGTTAAATTTTTCTGAGAGATTGGAAACATTCCGAATTGGACCATTTCATTTAAATTCCAATACTAATGGATGTACCAAGTTATTTTAATTTATTTGTTTTCGTTCATGGCCCAAATTGTTGGACAGAAAATCTAATTATACCAATAAAATCGAAAATAGTCAATACAGTAAAACCCATTTTAACCAAACTCTCGCCTTAACCAAAAAAATTTCATTAAAAAAAGGTGTGTTATTGCAAAATGTAGCCGCTATTGACAATGTGCATGGGCTGTACAGATTCAAGGCGAATATAACCGTGGAATGCAGTTTTAAAGTGTTGAACCGCAAAACAATGAAGTAAGCTGATCATGAAACACTTAATGAAGCTCTTTTTCTCTAGTTTACATTTCGGATAAAATATACTGTACTTCGTATTTGTATGTAAAATACATAGACCCTTCGGTTTTTATTTGGAAATGTTTCTTTTTTTCATTTTTTACTGCAAGCCAAAAGCCTCCATGGATTATCTGAAAAATGTCGTTATTTGAAATGGCTCCATCCCTTTTAGTTTGTTTAAAAAAGGGTTCGAATGTACTTATAAACAGGCAAACTTACTTTTATGCGAATAATGATTTATTGAAGTTATTTTTTTAATTTGCTATTGATACATAGAAAATAAATTTGAATTGATTTTAAGAGAATCGAAAAGATTTGAATGTGCATTTCACTTCACCAGTCAGGAGAGGAGGGAAAAATATAATAAATGTGTTAATATATATAACCTTTTTGATGTTAAACCATGAAGGGTCTAATATAAAATAAATAAAATAAAAATAAAAAACAAGACAAGTTATTTATTAACAACATATAAAATTATGCCAATAAAATTGTAATACAATCTTTAATGCGTATCATCGTAACAAATTTAACCAAAGGTACTTTTCAACCAGATGTCTAATTCCAATGTATATATGAATATAAAAATATATATCGTATCTGTACATACTTAGGATTGGATTTGACCTCTTATATACACAAGATCTGGGATTATCAAAAGAATAAATATTTATTGTTTGACACCTGGAAGTCCTAGCTTCACCATCACCATCTTAGCGATATCTGTTTATTTCTTTTCTTTTCCTTGAACAAAAATAAATAAACGTTTACAATATGATTGATTTTAAATGAGAAAATTACTCACTTTTTCTTTTTTCCCTGTTTTTTTCTTTTGGTCAGCAGTCTACTTGGTCCGCCTGTTCAAATGAGTCTAGCGTGTCATTTGAGCTCGAGTGAGTCAGGTCACTCAGTTCGTCTAAGTGTTTTTGCCTTTTCCTCACATTCCAGTGAAGACATTCAGCCAGGGATTCAAACCAGTCCGAGATCTGATCCTGGGCACATATCGAAGGTACAGGGTACACCGAAGTTGTAACTGTAAGGCTAGAAACAAAAAGACCCATGGTTTTTATAAATGAATACAAATAAATACTTTATGTAAGTATAAAGAGTTATTTTCTTTCATTATTCAAGTACTTAAAACTGACAATGTAAAGAAAAATTGTGCTTTGTTTTTTTTTAATTTTAAATTTTTTATTTTTTTATTGATGAAAATGTTTAAAACCAACTTAAACGGTTAAATTTTATTAGTAAAAAGAACTTGGAACTTATCACTGCCCGAGAAAGTATCAACTTGTTCAGTAAATTAGGATTTAATTGGATGTGTAAGCCTATCAATTTTGTTGATCAAAATCAAATAATTTTAAAAAATATTAGGATGTTGTCCTCTTTGACTGTAAACTAAAACGGATGTTAGAACTCATGGACTTTAGGCATAGAAGACCAAAAATGTATAAAAGGATGGATAGCAGACCTATCTCCAACTTTCAGCTCCTGTTGATTTCTCCCATCGAAACTAACCCAGGCAGTGTTTCGGGCTCCCGAGTTCAACATGACCTGAAAACATCTCCATTCAGCCAAAATAAAACAAAAGGAAGAAGAAAAAAAAACTTGCACAATTTTTCGTGTCATCATTAGTTGTACCATGGTGTATTTTATCCCAGATTACCTTCACTAATTAAAAAAAACTTGAACCCACTAAAGGTTTTGGTTTTATAATTACATTACAACCAACAAAAGAAAAGATAAAACACCAAACAAAAATTAACCATTTTTTTTAAATATGAAACAAAACAAACGCTCATTCATAAAAAAAAGTTGTGATTAGGTACCCTGGACAAAACAGATAAACCATAAAATAAAAACAATCAACAGTACTTGGAAAATATTATGTCAATCCGAAAACATACCTATCCCCATGGAATAACTCCTGCCGGTTTCTCCCATCGAATGAAACCCAAGATGTATTGCGACTATCTGGAGACACAGAGATCTGAAACAACCCAGGGTACCGATCTTCTGCACTTTACAATAATCAAAAATCATTCATGATACATAATAAACATTTTATGGCTAATTTATTGTTTGAATGTCATCTGACAGTTCCTCTAAAAAAATTAAATTTCTCTTTTGAAGCCGTTCAATAATTATGATCAAAAGTGTAAAAAAAAGTACATCTATTTAAATAATTGATTTTTTCTGATTATTTTGGCCCGTTTATCCTTGCTGTAGTGGTGTCTAACAGTCCACTTTTGCTTCTCAACATCTTCTGTGGTTGGCCAACACTAATTTTACTAAGATTTCTTCTTTTTAAGGTTTGCTGGATGATGAACATGTAGTTTTGTTTTTGAATCTGATCTACCGATAGTTGCAGTTTTGGCCTATCGGTCACATTTTCCAATTTTGTCATTTTCAGAAATGGTTTTTGAAAATAATAAGAGGCTGAAACGTATAAAGAACTAAACAGGTGTAGGAAGAGCCAAACTATTATGTCATTACCCTGCAGACCCCAAGAAGAAATGTCTCAATTTATTTAATAATCATAAAACGAAAATCTGAATTCAGAAGAAAATAGCAACCTTCATATTTTTATACGTACTTCCAAACTTCTACATGAAACTAATACTTATTGAAACACAATCATAGAAAGCTAATAACAAAAACCTTTGATTAGGATCATTTGATTTGACATTGTTTTCTGACTATCTCACTATTATTTTTTTTTTAATTTGCCAATTTTATTTTGGTTAATTAACTACCATTATTAAATAAACCTAATGGGCTATTTATACAATTAAAAAAGTTAAGGTAAAAAAAGGTATATGGAAATTTTTACCTTCAATTCAACACCTGCTGGTACAACTATGGGCCTAAAAGAAAGAGAATGTGGGCATATGGGCGTCACCATTATAGCTGGAACGCTCGGATGGATCATAGAAGCCCCTGCGGCTACAGCATAAGCTGTGCTTCCTGTTGGAGTGGAAACAATCAGTCCTAAAAAAAAAACTTTATGAAATAATGTATAAAATTAAAATAAGCAGGACAAACTTACCGTCTCCTTGTACTGAAGTGATGAGTTTTCCATCTAAATATAGATCTATGTTTGATAGGTAAGGTGACGGTCCTCGATCCACAACAACTTCATTGAGGACCAATAAATTAGTCGGTGGTTTTTTAATGTCATCCTCATTCTTTCTGACTATTATGCATCTGAGCCTACTCCTGAGAGTGAGAGCGGCATGTCCTTAAAATAAAAGAAACCAAATCAATAAGTGAAATTAAATACCCTGAAACTAAAATATTTCACCTTCCAATACATTTGTGACTTGCTCTTGAAAGTTGTCAAATCGGAACGGTGTGAGAAAGCCAAGAGAACCAAGATGAAAGGCCATGACAGGTGGTACTGATTGCTATAAAAATAAATTCAAAATTTTTACCAAAGCATTGCCTCTGTCAAAACTTCTGTTAGCTACAAATATTATTCTTTTGTAAATAAAATTGCACTCGACTAACAAATGAAATTTGCTTACTTGGAAAAGTAAACTCGCATAAAGCAATGTTCCATCACCTCCTAAACAAATGATGAAGTCAATTTTATCAGTTAAGTCATCTTTTCCATCCCGGAAAGTCATTAACTTATCCTTCACCCTTCCGAATTCTCCATTATTAAGTAACAATGTGTCTTCCATTACTGATTGCTCCACAAAGACCACCATACATTTCTCCTGAGGAAGTAATTAGTGAAGATTACATATCGAGATTTTATATTATGTTGCAAACGCAACTTATTACCTGTATGAGCCAATGAACTAATTGAACAAATGGCTGCAATACTGATACATCCCGCACTTTCTTTATGACCAGTACGGTCAGCGGAGGCTTGTACCAGGTTAGCCTCTGACTTGCAGGATCCTGTATTGTGCTAAAAGAACAACAAACGAATAATTTTCAACAACAAAAAACTGATTACTTGTTTTATACATATATCGTAATGTGAAATCAGGATGGTGTTCAATTGGAATTAATGCATATTGTGGTCTCATGTTGGAACACTCTCAATAACTGAAGCTTAGCTTCAATAAACTGAACTCTGCTTTACTGTTTTACATACAATACAACTATGACTAAGCTGGACAATGCATAAGGAGAATATTCGATTTAAAATTAACTTTTGCAAAATAAAAATAATAAAACCTTTAAATACTTACATGACCATTGCGGAATTTTTTAGAATGCGGCCGCAAGGGCCAAATTGTGGAACCGGGCTTGGAGCATTCAGAGATCTTGTTCTCCTAAAATAAATATATAGATTATGACTTATTAACGAGGAAATAATATATAATTATGAAAAAAATATACATATATGCATAATTTTCATAAAAAATTCTGACTTGAAGTAGCGTTTCGTTTCAATATGCAACAAATACACCCACACACATTTAAAAAAAAATTCAAATAGTTTTAATTCACAATTGAAACAAACATTAAACTAGAAAGGCTGATAAAATGATTGAAAGTATTGTGTACACATAAATAAATATCTATAGTTTGATCACCTCTGCACTAAAATTAATCATGAAAACAAACATACACACTAATATAATAATATCTACATATAATGTGCATATATATTTAATCCTCTATAGAATTAATCCATGTACAAACAAATGTGTGTGCATCATGCATTTGTGCAGCACATTGAAACTCAACTTATAATAATTTATAATATACAGGCAAATATTAAAATTAATAAAGGTATTACTACAAAGATAAAATATTAAAAAAATAAGCCCATGGCTCACAATAAATAATTATACACATATATATGGCAAATAATAAGAAGGTATGCAGTGAAATAGCAAAACTACACAGATATACACAAAAAAACTTATGTATGTTATAGAAATATAAGAGGAATGGACAAAACTAGCAAACAATGTCAAACTAAAACAACAACTGGGTTAGGGATAAAAATGGAAAATGTTATAATTCATTTAATGCATGTAAGTACGTATATATTATACACTTTTTGTAAAATGTTGACTTTAAGTACAGAAATCCATAAATGAATTTAGTACATAATTGTCCTATTAATTATTTATTCTACAGTGTCACGAGTGGTATTCAAATCCATGATATTCGGCTCAATAAGTTCGCTGTTCTAACCTCTTGAGCTATCATGACTTCAAGTGTCTCGTGACAATTGCTTTTTCATCTCAACGAAGAGGTTAGATTAAAAGTATAATTAATTAAATACAGGGTTGAACTTATCACTTCTTACCGCCTGCTTTTGTGTAATTTACAATAAATTAATGGCAGACCTCTACAATAACCCAACCCGGGTTTTGGCAATCTGGGGTCAGACGCAGTCTGATGGGTCCGGGGGCTAGATCATTTCAGCCCCAATGTAATCAGTCTCAATCCAAACCCACTCACACCCTCACTCATTCTTAAATACAATCTATTCTATTTACATGCTATTCACTCACTTGGAGTACTTGGTATTTCTTTATCACCCTCTACACATATTTTATAATGAGCCTAATTTAGGGTCGATGAGTAATCAATATAATCAAAGTTTTTCACTGAAGATGGCGTAATGCCGAAACGCGTTTGAATAACTCAAACAAAAAACCCGCGAGTGAAGACAGACCCAGTAGTGCCCGTGTGCCAGTTCAACATGAAACAATGTTCCACCACTGGCCCTTCACTACATGCACAAAAAGATTAGATATCTGTAAAGTATTAAATACAGTAAAACAGCTCTTCTTCCAAAAATCGTAACAGGGGACCCAGATACTCGCAGCCGTGCTTAAGTACACATCTCATATCTGGTGGCATTCTAACACGCTCTCTATATGGAGCCAGGTAATGCCACCATCAATTAAAGTGTTGACTGACATATAGTCAAATTTTTGTTTAGCTTTTGCTATTTGGTTTACAGTAGGCTCTTGTTATCCTCACTTTCACTCATCTGTGGTTGCTCCCCTATATATATTTTTTAAAATCTTAAATTTAATTAATATTTTATTTATTATAAATTTTATCTTTTTTTAGGCCTCTAATAATTTTTACACATTTGTTTTGTCAATGTCATGCATAGGTTGATGTATTTATGTATGTATTGCTTTCCTGTGAATAAACTTTGTGTACGTTATTGTACATTGTGTTTTTCTTACTGGAAAAATCCTGAAATATGTGTACAAGTTCATTTATAACATTGACGATAGGCACACACAATACAGAAAGTGACTGATTGGTATGCAGATAGAAGAAAATTCTTCAAATGGTGGAATTCGACGTGTTTCTTATTATCTGAGAAGATGCTTGATGATCTCCTGTAGATAACGGGAGTCCTATACCAATTAAGCCTACTGTAATATTTTCTTTAGGATTAATTTAAAAAATAACTTATTTGTTCCACCAGGTTTAGTGATATTTTTTGATAAGTACTCCTTTCTTTTTCTTGAACTCTTACACCACTTTTTACTTTCTTGTGAAAGCTTTTGGACCAACACTCGACCCTCCTTAATCTTTTGTCCTCTATATTAAAATATTATTTTTATTCAGAGAAAATTAACAATTTACATTTATTGGGAATAAAAATAATAAAAACTTGCAGTGAGTGCAAAAACTAAAAAAAAAAACTTTTTTGTGAATATGAGTTTAAATTATTATTTTAATGATTTACTATTGTTTTTGTATTTACATAATATGCATTTAATTAGAGGAAAAAAGGCCGAGGAGGGGCCTGGTATTGGTTCATTCCATAAAAAAATAAAAATTAATGGAAGAATTCAAGGAAAAGAAAATATTATTTGAACATATAAAGTTAATGAAAATTTTGCGCCCAGACAATGTGGAAGAAATGACAGTGCGACAAAGGTTTCCCCACAACTAGATCTTCAATCAATCTGCATCAATAAAGGATGCATTTCCAAAAAGAAGTGCAGTGCAAATAAAGGCAAAAACTTCAAACTGTTATGACTTATGGTAAATAAAGTTCCAATAAAAAAAAATTATTAGTCATCTAAATTTACCGTAATTATTTAGATTATTTTAATATTTCAAATAAATGATTACAGCATTGTGTTAAACCCAATACCAGATAAACAAAAATTCATTTTTTGACTTTATAACAATGGTGAAGTTTTTTCTTTACAAATTTAATGTGTTATTTTTGTAATATTTAACGTTTTTTTCCATTTTTTCCTTACAATTTTCCATAAAATCGAATGAACTTGATGAATCTGCAATTAAAAATGTAGGTGAGAAAAATTTTTTGAAAAAAAAAGAATTATTGCAATGTTTGAAAGTATAGCTTATGCTAAAAAAATAAATATAAAAAAATTAGGTTTAGTTTCTGAGAAAATATAGGGGGGCAACTATAAAATATTCGTTGACTGTTATTGTATACTATATTAAGTTGATTTTATTATGCCAATTGAACTATTCATTATTCACACAAAATTATATACAATATATTGAATTTATTAAACATAATCTGAATTAAATTAATTTTTTATAGAAGGATCCACGAAATTCTTAAAAATAAAAAAAACCTACATGAACAATTTCTGCCAAATTTTCATGCATGTCGAGTGGACCGTTTTAGTTTTTCTATTTCCTTTTTTTAATAATAATTTCCCATCCACCAAAACAAATGATATAGTGGCCTGATTCGAATTCAAGTCAAATACGGTTGTAGAGGTGGCACGCCCCTAGTACAACAATTTTTGCCGCGTCACCAAAACAAAACAAAAAACGGAGGATTTTCGTTTGTCCTATGAGTTTGGGTCTATTTCCTCGCAGTTCGTATTAAACGATTCCGATCCAATTTCTCTAAATGACTCGGCGGTACATGAACTTTGGGTCGATGTCCGCATTCAATTCAACGCCTTTCCTCATTTATTGTCGCTACTTTTCATCCACGTTGTTAATTGTTGGAACGAGCATGGACTCTTCTGCATCAGCTACAGTGACTGTTTTAATTGTAGGCATTTTTTATGGTGATAAAGTATCGAAACGGCTAATAAAACTCAAAAGTTTCTATAAATGGGGCATTTACAATCTTGAACCGAGACAAACAATTCTATTCTTAGCATACTGCTGATGATCAACATTTTCATTTAACCGTTGTCCCTTAAATCAACGCAAAACAGCAAAAACTGTATACTGTTCCTTTTTCAAAAAAAAAAAAAAAAAAAAAAAAAAACAAACCTAAAACTATTAAACTGACTAGTATTTGCAGTAAATGTGAACATAGTTGGCTTAGATAATTAGCACTTAAACAATTCTCTCGAAGTTTACCGGCCAATAAACGTCAGACCAAGAGAAAATCCTATATTATTTTCTTGTCGAGACTTATTTCGCGGGGTCTTCGTGAATATTGTGGATAGAATTTTAATATCCGATGTCGAGAAAAAAAAGTTCCAAGGTCCTACATACACGATCGTGACCGCCGGATTTATTTATTGGTTTAATTGAGCATGGCATATCCGCCAGGTGTCCGCCGATCGGAACATCAAACACAAATAGTAAAATATATATTATAAAAATTGCATTTTAACAAAGAAAGATATGCCTGTATAAAAAATTAACCCTGAAACAACTGTCCTAGAAACATCACTTGTTAAATGTATTTTTGGCTTTCATCAGGTCCGCACTGTCCCGCAGGTTTTCCCTGTTTTGACCGCTAACAAAAGATATTCTTTGGTAAACGACGACTGACAGCGAATGAGAAGGGCATTCCTTTATTGAAAGAATACAAACGGCGTAAGATTTACTACCGTGAAAATGATAATTAATTTATGGTGATTAATTAACGCTTATCTTTATTAAATGCTGCAAAACAAATGGCAAACAAATTTCTCCCACTTTCTTCTCTCTATGCTTACCCCATTTTATATAGAATTGTTGGCAATAATCGGTAGTACTAACATCTGCCTATATTTATCTATTTAAATTACTTTTAACTGACAAAAAACTTTCTTTTTTTTAATTTGATTAACACACATTTTTGAGATTTTAGTGCACTTTTCAGTAAAACTCCTTCCTCAGTTCCTTTTGATTTTATATTGTACAGTTGAAACAGACTGCCAAAATTGAACTTTCCATTACGTCTCGATTGCTGCTTTAATAAAAAATCAATTTGATTTTTACGTTTCAAACGTTATTAAATTAATTCTGATGAATTTTTTGACAATTTTTCACCGGCATCGGTATTCTGTCTGTCTCGTTGTCTCGTAGCACTGTTTGTCTTCGATCTTTATCTTTAATCTTTTAAAAAAAGGAGACCCGTTAAAAAAGACACTAGATCAGAAAATCTGACGAAATCTTAAAATCTAAACAAACGTTTTTGGAGACAGAGGAGCTCAAGATGTCATACCAATTATTCACAATTCACTGATACATTTTCTTATGCAAATGTATTATATTTAATTTGTTAATAGTTATAATGTAAGCTGCCGATTTAACGAAATATTCAATACTTAAGAAGTCCCACCTTTCCTTGTTTTGATTCCGTATGTAATATTGTATTGTATTCCATATGTAGCAGATTACTATTCTATTAAAAATACTTATAAAAATAAGTCAATTGTTCTGTTGCAATGTCTTTTATTTTCAAATTATATCTATAGGACGTGTGTTTTGTAAGATGAGAGTGGAAAGATATAATCTAATAGATAATAGATATCAGTGCAGATTTACGTATAGAAACTGGCTTAAATCTATGAAACGTTGAATGAAAATATGAAAACGGTTCCTTTTAAATTTTCCAAACACTGAAAAATCATATATGCCTGTTTTACTCATTCGGTCGGGCAACTTAAAAAAAAAACAACACATAAAATAAATCTAGTAATACAATAAGTAAACAGTTAATTTTATTGACAACATTGTTAAAATGAGTATATTTAGTATTGTATAAACTGTATTCAACCTTGATTTATTCTATGACTAGTTTAATGTTTGTTTTATATTTTGTGAAAATATGCGTATAGTAAATAATTTTTTTTTACTTATTTAAAAAAAATAATAATTGTATTCATAATGACTTTTATTTTAGCAATAATGATTTTGAAATAAAAAAGATATTTACATTTTTATATTACTGAACTACTGGATTCTTTTAGCCATATCTTTTATAAAAGTTTGTCTTTTTGTCACTACTCATTTATTATTGATTCATTCAGCCTTAAATTTGTCAATGAGTTAAGCTAAACATATATATTTTTAAAAATTAAGAACGACGAATTTACTAAATATTGTATTTCTTTCACATTCAAAAGATCTTGTAAGTTCTTTGTTGAATTTAATCAATATTGCGATATAAAGTCTTCAGCCCAGCTTTACAGCCTGTTTTATTATTTTAAAAAGTTTTATCCGAAAGTGGAAAGGTAGGAAAAAAGTAGTAGATCCGTTCTTTCGACTATCGCCCTAATTGCTATAGTTAACGAGACTTAGAAAAGTGTGTCAGAATCAAGTTTTGTGATGAAACTTTAAATGTTCGGCTTGTGGCTCGAGTTGGCAAAAGGACAACACGGCCTAACCTTTACGAATCGAGGATACACTTATGATTAATTACGTTTTTTGGAAAATAAGGACGTCCGATATGTTGGTTTTGAATAATAGGCCGATTAGTTTTTAGATTTGATCAACATTTTTAAATCTCACCTCGCAACAGATCGGAACTGATGCTTATGCCATGAAACCCTGACCCTGACAATACCAACTGACAATATATGAAGAAATAAAAAAAAACTTATTTTCACTTTTTTTATTTTTGAATCGACGAATTTTATTAAAATAACTGGTCGCACACAATTTTTTTAGTTTTTGTCAGATCAGAGATAGTTATAGTGTTTTTACTTTTATCGGCAGCCTTGTCACTTTAAGTCGGATCCTTGAGAATTGCTTTACGAATTCTAGACAAATAAAAACTTTTTTGGAATATTTGAATATTCTTTTTTTACCATAATCGTTTGCTTAAGGTCATCGGAATGTAAACAATTAATGTTTCAACAATTTTATGTTACTATAGTGTAAGTTTTTGTAAACATTTTGAGGGAAAACATTGGCAGAGTGTGAGGTGAAGCTTTGTGAAAATGTGCAACCAAGTTTACAGCCTTTGCAAAAATGTCTTTCATTCTGAGTCAACGGTAGTTTTGGTTCAACGGACCGAATATAAAAAGTTTTCTCTTAATTTTATGAATAAACAAGTTTAGAACTTGCAATTTCTATCGTGGTGAATCGACTGTCGTTTGAATCATTCATTTGTTTTTACTTTTTTGTCAAGGAATCAAAATTTTCAACCTGTATGCCAAGCTGAACACAAGAAGGAATGTGTAGCAGCGATGGTGCAGCCCGTATGATTGAAAGTTGAACTTTCCCTTGGAATAACGGATTCAAATGAACCCGTTGACAACGTTCCGTGGCCAAATTTCTCAACCATTTACTAACTGCAACTACACTTTCGATGTTGAAACGACTTCTGACATTTGAGATAGGAAATTATTGTTTTCCCGCACAAGAAAGTGGGTCATGTCAAGTTTTTTTGAGTATAATTCCTCGCCACTCTTTTCATCTATGCTACAATAAATTTTATACAAAAGCTCGGTGCACGTAATAGATACGATCCCATTATGAAACCTATTTTATTGTTTGAAGAAAAACAATAAGAATTATGTAATAAGCAATAATAATAATTTTATGATTTATTAAGGCGTGAATTCGTCATCCAGGCGTGAATTCGGCATTTAAAGGACACCGCCTCAAGGTCTAGGTTTTAAAGAAAACACTAATTTACTCACGTAGTCGCCCGTTGTTCCCTATCCATGCCACACTGTGGGTTCTTGGCCACATAGCCTCCAGGCTCAAACTCACACTGCTTATAATTTCTCGTGCTGCCCCTCTCCACGTCACGCCCCTCCATTATCCATCCCTCACCTCTTTTTAATTTAATAAGACTTTAATTGAATTATTCTATGAAAATCTACAGCCAAGAGGCAGTCGAAAGGAAAAGCATTTATTAACCGGCCGGTTACACTCGAGAGATTAATGGAAATGAAGACGGTACGTACAAATCGACCAAAAGGTCAATCAAGGTCTATCGACCAGGAGGAAACATTACTTTTGTATAAGGTGACTGACTACAATAGTGTTTATATTTTTGAAAACAGAAAGCACAGTATACCAGCAAAATCATTTTAAAATTCAAGTCAAACTCCATAGTTTTTGAAAAAGCCACAATAGTGTTTATATTTTTGAAAACAGAAAGCACAGTATACCAGCAAAATCATTTTAAAATTCAAGTCAATCCACAATAGTGTTTATATTTTTGAAAACAGAAAGCACAGTATACCAGCAAAATCATTTTAAAATTCAAGTCAATCTCCATAGTTTTTGAAAAAGCGACCAATGTTTTATTTTTAATTTATCTATTTTTTTAAATATCAATGGCTTATGCTTTTGCATATTAGGCAGATTCCATATTCATTAATATTCTAAGTATACATATTTTTGGGAGAAGAGAGAGAAAATTCCAGGGGCGTCGGTGGGAATCGAACACATGACCAACTTGTACGTTTTGTCTTATTTAATTGATCAAATATAAACTTTTTTATTTAATTATTTTTTATTAATGGCCTTAATGTTATTCATATTTGCCAGACTCCATGTTCATTAATATATCCAGTATTCATATTTTTGGGGGAAGGGGAACGTGAAAAAAAATCAGGAGCGACAGTGGGAACCGAACCCACGACCAACTTGTAGTCCGTTTTGACAATTTAATTGGTATAATATAAACTTTTTAAATTTTTTTTCTGACGGCATTAAGCTTTTCAATGTAGGTCACATATCACATTTCTTAATATTTCCAGTATTCATATTTTTGGGGGCAGGAGAAATTGAAAAAAGTTCCAGGGCCCACGGGCGACGGTGGGAATCGAACCCAAAACAACTTGTAGTCTGTTTTGACAATTTTAACTGATCTAATATAAACTGTTTTTATTTAATTATTTTTATTGAAAACAACTTTCATGGGCGACGGTGGGAATCGAACCCACGACCGTGGTCCCGTTTTGACAATTAAATTGAACAAATGTAAACTTTTTTATTTATTGCCTTATAATTGTACATATTAGCCAGATTCCACGTTCATTAATATTTTACAAACGTATTCACAATTTTGGAAGAAGATTCCTGGGGTGACGTGGAACCGAACACACTATCAACTTGCGGTTTGTTTTGACTAATTTAATTGATCAAATTTTGAACTATTTTGTAGACTTGTATACATGGTCAAATCAATAGGAAACAAGAGACGAATGCTTGCTCAGCTAAGTAAATATTATCGACTAGAAATGTCCGTGTTTACTTGATGAAATTTAAAGTTTAAGTCGATCTCATTGATCATATTTTTTTTAGAGAATATTCTGCACCCCCCTTTGATCTGGTAACGTTTAAAAGGAAGAATGAAACGTTTTGATAAAAATAGATAGATCTTTGGAAGATTCCAATGTTTCATTTCGCAGCAAGAGTAAACACAATAAGAGATTGGAAAGCTTTCAAAAAGAGTCGGGCATTATTATTATTGTCAGATCCTTTAATCGTTTTCAAGTGTATTGGTTCATTCAATTTTAATAGTCGATATTATATAATTTTTAAACCCGTCAAAAAAACAATATTTCGTAAGAACCACGGCAATAAAGCACCGGTGACGGAATGTATTGGGCGCTGTCCAATTCAAAACAGCGGAAAGTGTATTTTCTTTGATTTATTCATAGAATATCTTCTTGGACGGATATTTTAATTGTAATTCATTACTAGAAAATTAACGCGACGAAAAAACGTTTTCATCATGTTTTATATGATTATTTTCATTTGTCAAATAATTAAATATGTCAAATATTTTTACTGTTTCGCGTAAATATTTTTATTTTTATTAGCAGTAAAAAATCATGGCATTATAAAAATAATGGTGATAGTCATTAATGTAAACCTGGAAATGTCTAAAAATTGTTGCTTTTATTTTAGTTATAGAGATATTTTGCATAGACGAGACATGAAGGTATTAATTATTTAGGGATATTTCTTGTCGATTTATTGAACGGTTTATAAAACGAACGGCCTCAGTGGAATAGAAAATTATAAATAAATTAAATATGTGTTGTACCAGAAGCGCAATTCGATACCGATATCGCGCATTTGAACAGAGATAAAAGACGGATAATATTTTTAATCCTCCCCCCCATGCAAAAAAAAATGTAATCGCCTTTTAGTATCATTTAATTGTAATCCCAATTGTAATCCCACCTGGGAACGCATGTCGGATTCCATTTCGCCGACAACCTGCTGCAGGCATAGTAAAAAGAAACGAACTTCCATTGAACACGCATTCTTCAATTCATCGTCATGCACTATCGAACAATTCGGTCTCACATTAAGATAGTCCCCCTATCAATGATTCCTAATCTCACTCTCAAAACCATTTACACGATTTGAATTACTAAGCTAATTGTGTCGAATCGATATATTTCACCATTTTGTCGTTCGGTTTGAATATCGCACTATTAAAAAACTGGAGTGGTGATAAATTTTATAAGAGAGTGACTTTTTATCAAGATCAACATTGGCGTTCAATGTTTTAAAAAAATGTTAATTTAAAAAAAAGAAAAACTACCAGTCATAAAATAAAACTTCACAAACAAAACAAAATCATGCAAAAAAATCTCATGCTAGTAAATTTTATCTAATTATCAGACATAATAAATTCTGTAACATATAAATATATGTGTAAAAATAAAATGTATTAAACAAAATAAATTAAATAAAACAGTGTAAAAATAATTTTAAAAAATTATGAAAATAAACGGACAAGAAAGAATGTATACACCTATTTACAAATGGCATGCAAGAAAGAAAGATTAGAAAAAAATTGAACTACAAAAACAAACACAATACAAACATCATACAAAAACTGACAACGGACAAAAATAACATGCCGGTCAACAGGTTTGATTAAAATGCACCTTGAAGTATCTGGCGAAGCGCCTGAAGATCCGGAGCTCTCCTCTTCTTGGTTTGGTTGAGGAGGTTGGGTGCCGCTGTGAACATAGAATCAACTTCACAACCTCCTCGGCAGATCGCAACACTAGCTAGACTTTCATAAACTTTGGAAGAATAGAAAAAGAGATGAGGGAAAAGGCCAAAAGATGTAACATAAGGGGAAATGTTCTCCGGTTGTACAGGGTTTGACTTAGAACAGCCCAGCCCCGCGGTAAAAATATGCATATATATATAAACATATGGTCTACTGTAAAAAAGAGTATAAATTATTAAAATATATAATGATAATATGATTCAATAAAGTGAAAGTTTATTTTTATTCTTAAAAATTTAAGTATTTCATAAATTCAAGAAGTGTGTTTAAAAATCCCTACTTTACACAATAGAGAGAAAAACTAGTTGGAAAAGCTAAAGTAACTTTATTTTAAAACCTTGAAGGACTTTCCAATCCTATTATAATAAATTAAATAATTTAACAAATTTCTTTTTCTTCTCAACTCAAGAAAAGAAGAGAAAGTACAGATTTTAAAAAACACCAATAATTAAACCGCGGTCGATTTTTCGCCTTCTGAGAAAAATTTCCCCATTAGCCCTTTTTAGTAGACGTAGTTTAATTAATTTTTTGGGTACCATCAATTAATGACCTGAAAATAATCCTAGATCACAAAACCAACATTTTTGAATATAATATATGCAGGGTGTCCCGTGTCAATACTTGGCGGTCATTCTACATGTCAAATTGAACTGAAAAGTATTTTCCAAAGTCTGATTCTCCATTTTATCCAAGATATTTCATGTAACTCGTAAAATGTTGATCTTATTGTAAATTAGAACTCTACAATGAAAACAGCATTGAAAACCGTAGGAGATTCATTATAATCTTAAACAAACTCAATATAAAATTACTTAATAAGATTTCCGAGTTTCCTAAGTTCCTGTCTAAGATTTAAGAAAGAATTTTTTTGATCTGTAAATACTAACAGATGTGGTGCTTGCAGAAAAGTTGACCCTACTAACGAGCAATAATCTCATACTCATTTGATCAACCTCATTTCTAAAAGGTCATCTATCAACAATGTGAAATTAATGTTTAATTGCTAACAAAATGATTTTTAAGTTACAAACTGTTTAAAAAAGTGTTCATGAAGATTTGGAAAGTTCTATTAAAACATGATGTAAACGATATAACTTGTAAACAAAAAAGACTCTTTGGTACAAAATTGAACATTAGAAAAAATAAAATTAAATCCATTATATTTAGTGGTCTATTGACCAAATTACTTCTTTCAATTAATTAACATTTTTATGTAAGGTTTTGGTTGAAATGAAAAAGTTAGTGTCGTGAACGGGATTCGAACCCACGACCTTCGGCTAAATACGCCAAGCGCTCTAACCACTTGAGCTATCAAGTCACAATAGCTCAAGTGGTTAGAGGGGCGTATTGAGCCGAAGGTCGAGGGTACGAATCCCTCTCGCGACACTAACTTTTTCATTTCAACCAAAACCTTACATTAAAATGTTAATTAATTGATAAAATTAAATGTCAAAATGTACACCTTCTTGAAGAACTCAAGGCTGGCCCTGGTTAATTTAATTTTATTTATTTACGCTTTCGTAGTCAATTGATTAAGTTACTTCTTCCAATCAATTAATTATTCTATCTACGGTGTTGATTGAGATAAAAAAGGCAGTGTCACGAGCGGGATTCGAACCCACGACCTTCGGCTAAATACACCGCCTGCTCTACCACTTGAGCTATCGTGACTTCGATCCTCTCGGACACCAACTCTCCATCTCAACCTCGAATACCGCCGTGACACTGACTTTTTTATCTCAATCAAAACCTTAGAAAGAATAATTAATTGATTAATTTAATTTGTTGATGCTTTGTAGCTTGATTTAATTTTGTACCAAAAAGTAATTTGTAATACTTTCATTATTATATATATTTTATTAGAAATTTCGAAATCTTAATGACTAATTGTTTAAACTGTTTGTAACCTAAAAATCAAATGTTTGGAATTAAACGTTAATTTTATATTATTAATAAATGAACTTCGAGAAATTAAGTACATACAGCTCAGTAATAGGGGTATCTATCAGTTTTTACAGAACAAAGAAAATCTTACTTAACTTAGACACGAATTTTGCATAGTCGTAAATGCCTTAGTGATTTTGTATTTTGGTTACGTAAGGATACAATAAAAAAAAAAAACTTATCTCATAGAATTTTTATGCTCTTTCAATTTATGTATGTATTGATGTATTTACTGTAGGATAATCATTTTGTGAGATACGGGGGTTTATGTAAAAAAATTGTGAAAGGTCGAAGTAAATCGAAAAGTTAAAATATTCCGAATACTATTGAGATTCAGACTTTGAACAATAGAAACTATTCAGTCGAATTTGACAAGTAGGATAACCTCCCGAAATATTTGACGTCCATCCACGGCACACCTTATACATTCATTTTGAACCAAGACTGCAGATTTTCTTCCTTGAAAAATCGCGATCGTTTGTCTCTCCTGAGCTGGCTTATCCTCTCCCGAAAAAAATTCCTTATACGTTTTTATTTATTACGTAGATATATTATAAGACATGAATGTACTGGATTTACAATTATAAAAACGAGTATTTTTCAATCACTTAGACGAAAGGGGATAATGAGAAACGCCATTGAAAACTCAGTTTTGTATTTTGAGGATGAAAGTGCAATAGTTTTATAAATATTTGTTTTTGTTTTAAAAATGTGAATACAGTAATGATTCGGGTTAAGAAATTTATTATCAAACTGGAGTGAGTTTTCAAGCATAAGCGCGCGCCTGTCACAAATTAAAAAAAAATCCAAATACTAAATTATGAACAGTTATTTTTATGTAGCGAAGCATTTTCGCAAGTATAAACAGTCAGTTTTCCTTTTCTATAGCTGTTAAAAGGAAGAAAAAAACAACAACAACATTTAAAATGGTAAACAACCTTTATTTTGTACGTAGATGCTAATTTGAAATTCAAGCTGGACCGACCATTTTATTTGAAATGTTGCTCGACGATATGACAACAAAAGTGTTCTATTGTCCGGAGCACGGAGGAAAAAAGAAACAGTTTCGAATGGACACATTCAGGTGCAACTTGTACATTTTTGTACAGGATAATCGGAGTGGAGAGTTGAAAGCTTTTTATAATTTTCTACACTGATAACGGCATTGTCTGCTGTTTCAATGCCAATTATACATTTAAGAAGGGAAAGTGCACGGAGTTTATTTTATAGGAAACGTATGTTACATCGATACATTTTAAGCTCAAAACCGATTTATTCAACCATAAATATCTCCTACAATCAAACATTGTGCTGATCATTTATAACCAATTCAGTTTTAAATACATCACATATTCTCTTGATGCTATATCATTTTTAAATGAGTGAATTACAGGGCAATCGCGAAGAAAAGTCTACGATCGAAGAAACCTCGTAGTTTAACGAGTTTGGAAAGAAATCGCTTTCAGAAGGGAAAGAAATCTCATTCAGAAGGACAGGTGATGATGAAATGTGTGATTGAACAGAGATCTTCCTATGAACCGCTTTCTAAAAACGAAACGGTCAATTGGATCGCTGTTCTCAAATCGACTATCTAAATACAAACAAGAAAAAGGAAAAGACATTAGTGAGCAGAAAGGGCCCTGACAACGCTACTCATCATATTTCGTTAGTGACGCAGCAAAAATTGATGAACTTGGACTGTATATCAAATAATCATGGCATATGTGGCACAATGCCAATGTTCTACTTGAAAGAATGAATAGTAGCATGAAATAACTGACCGTACAATTCGTTACTTAGATGTTTTATTTCTTGCGAAAGGTTTTTTGGTAGGAGTTTGAATAACGTTAGTGCTGTATAATAAATAAAACATAAATTGAAACTAAATATATCACAACAGTTTCATAAATTTTTACAAGTTTGTGATCTGTTTTCACAGAATAACGATATATTTAGATTAGTAAAGGATGATGACAAGTTGGTTCGCTATAACCCCCAACGGTACATAAGGCAAGACCAACACTGACTTCCACGCAGTGCCCCCTGGGAAACACCTCGATGCAGCCGGCACCCACAGGGAGAGCTTACTCTTTTCAAGTTGGATGTATAAGAAGTCTATTAAGCAGCTGTTAATTGCCAGTGAGCGTTTGTCAAGTTGAAAAAGAAGGTTTTTCTCCTTCGCTCAAGACGTACGACAACCTAAGATTAATGCTTCAGACCAAACCAGCGTAACCATTACCAATAACTTCGTTATGTCCATGTCTGTTGGTGATTTGTTTCCAAAGCGACACTAACGATCCATTTCTTAGAAGACTATCGATGCGAAGTGAAAAGAGGTAAATGCAATTTGCTAGTAATTATGGTAAATGAACGTCCATTACACTAATAAATACAGCGTAAAAGTATCCATTCTATAGGATTATTAAACGGACGATTCGATCCAACTCCTTTTTAAAATCAACTATTTAAATTCGTCTATAAAGGAAAAAGCCATTAGTGAACACTAATGTTTCTCTATGGCATACAATTTCGTTAAAGACGCAGAATTAATTATTCACCGGTGTAAGAAATCAATGGGTTAATTTTTTTCTATCAAAAGAATAATGTTACGAGAAGAAATGAGCCTCATGCAAGTCTTTAATTCTTATGGTCGGTCACGCAGCGACAATGGTCAAATTTGGACTTGTGACTGCTCTAACCTGGCCATAATTCGGAAATAGGAATTTTGAAAATTTTAATCAAAAGCGAAACGTATTTGGGAGAATGAACTAAGCAAAATTGTTCTTCATCCTACTCTTCATGTTTGATGCATGACGCAGTAAAAATGGTTGAACGAGGACTTGTGCATCGTAAAACTTAACCATAACAAGATCGTGATTTCGTGAACAACATATAAAGTTTAGGATCAATGAAAGAAAACATAACGAAGAGAATGACCTGAAATGTCCTTCATGCTATCGAAAAATTATCATGTTTAGTTGGTGACGAAGCGACAATGGCCAAATTTGGACTTGTGACTCTATAACATCATTCAAACGTGTTCGAGTTACGGTCAATGTTAAGTCGTTAAAACTACCACTTTTACTTTTACACCTTTCCAACAATTTTTTAAACAAAAACAAGAACCAATAAGAATTACTAACAGGTTTTATCAAAAACCAAAATATTTGAAAGGAACGGTCGGAAATAATTCTTCATGCTAATGCGAATCTTCTTGTTTCTTTAGTATCTCAGCAAAACTACCCTAGCCATCATACCAACATGTTCGCGATACAAGCAATGTTAATTTGATAAAAGAAGGTCACGAGGCCATCGTTGTTCCGTGGAGGTTTTTGGGGTGAGACGTTGAGGAAAGATTTAGGGCTAGTGGGTTAGTTGGAGGGATAGTTTAGAATGGAAATCGAGGAAGCGTGTAAGATCTTTCACGAATGGATTTTAAGATCGTTATGGATTGTTTGATTGGTGGCGTAGAAGGGAGGATACGCGGAGAATTTTAGTTGAAAAAAATTGAAATCGTTGATGTTGGATGTCCAGAAAGTCCACAGTCCAGAATGGTCTGATGAGTGAGCTGTAAGCGGTTTGTTTGTGTTGATTTTGGACTCAGCATGTGTCTAAGAAGTTCATAATCTTTTAAGTTCTTGCCGTTTTAAACTTGAACGTGGGTTCCATCTCAGTCTGCTAAGTAAAGCACAAGGTAGCGGACTTGGTTCAATGGCGGATCTTGTCTTTAATGTGCACTGGTGGGCAGGTTTGACGTTTGAGTGTAGACGTAACTTGGCTTTTTTGCTGGTACAACCTATCAGCCACCGATTGCGCCAGTCGGTAAAGAGGTTCAGACGTTGCTTCTCTGGCTAGAATAGGATTATTGTTAAAAATAAGTTTATAAACAATCTAAGAGAGAAGAAAGTTATGCTATCATAAGCTAAACGTTATTAGGAAGAGGAATCGACTTTTATTGGTTCTCCATGCTATTGCCAATTCTATTGCTTCGTTAGAGGCGGGTTTTCGCGCAAATAAACAACATATATCGTTTAGGATCAATATAATCAATAATAAGAATTATTCAATTTTTATTAAAGCAAAAATTTGTTGGAAGAAAGGAAGGCATGAAATGTGGAACGAATGGAAACCTCCATGCTATTGAAAATGATTAGGACTAAACGGACGATTCGATCAAACAGTTCTTAAATCGCCCATTTAAATTCTTATAGATATAAAGGAAAAGGCCATTCGTGAACTCCAATGGTTCCTCATGGTCGTAAATCTTCATGGTTTGTTAGTGTCTCAGCAAAAATGGTGAAAACTTGGACTTGTGACGCGTATGACCTAACCTCAATACAGACGTGGTTTCGCGTATCTGTATCAACGCAAAGTTATTAAAACAAACATAAAATTGTTAAGAAAGAGTTATAATAGTTGGATTTTTTCTGCCCAAAGATATCCGCAGTTGTGAAGCGGTAATGGCCCGAAATGGTTGAAGATGATATTGCAATCTTGTTGGTACGTTAGAGACGCAGCAAAACTGGTTGAACTCAACCCGTAGACCCGAACCATAATTCAGACGTGTTTTCGCGTTACGATCAATGCAAAGTATTATACTACAACTTACAAACATGTCTTAATAAATCAATGAAAGAAAGAATAGGAATGTTGAAATTGTACTGACAAAAGACGAAGTTGTTGGGAGAAGGGAAAGACATAAAATGGTTCTTCTTATTACCCAACTACATTTCGGACTTGTTTTTGAGTTACGATCAATACAAAGTCGTTAAAACTAACAACTTATAACCTTGATGTAATAAACCAATGTAAGCAAGAATAGGAATTTGTTAAAATTGTACTTCAAATGGCAAAGTTGTTTGGAAAAGGAAAAGACATGAAATGGTTCTTCGCATTATCCAACCATAATTCAACTTGTTTTATCTTACGACCGATACAAAGCCATTAAAACTAACAACTTATAACCTGACTTAAGAAATCAATGTAAAAATATTAATTTTTAAAATTTTATTTATTATATTTAATTTTTAATCAAAAGTCAAAAACTTTTGGGAGAAGGGAATGACCTGAAATGGTTCTTTGTGCTATCCCAAATTTTTATGTTTGATTACGACGTAGCAAAATGGTTGAACATGACTTATGCAGTGACAACTAATATACTTGATGTAAGGGAGGATAACAATTGTTCAAAATTTTCTATTAAAAGTAAAAAAAAAATTTTTTTGATGATAGGAAATATGGGAAATAGTACTAGGTAGAGGTAATAGTAGGCTATACCTGGACTTGTGTCTATGTAATATAACCATTATAACCATTCATAACGGGCAATAAGAATCCCTGGCATTTTTCTATCACAAGCCAAACAACGTTGGAGAAGAAACCGACCTAAAATTATACTCCATGCTATCACACAGGTTTCGTTCGTGACGCAGCAAAAATGGGTTAACTGGAACCTGGTTTTCTTATAACCTAACAATTCACGGACGCGTAAATATGCATAATTAATAAAAATAGCATCTTATTAACTATCTAAAAGGCTATAAGAATCGTTGGCATTTCTGTATCACAAGTCAAACACTGTTGGGAGAACGAGCCGATCTTTGGTTATCATGTTACCACAAATCTCCAAGTTTGGTTCGTGATGTAGAAAACAAATTGAGGAATTGTACATCGTATAACCTAACCATAATAAAAATGCATTTTCGCATAATTAAACCAACAACTGAATCGCAAAAAGTTGTCTATCAATGTAAGGAAGAATAACATTTGTTGAAATTTTTCTATCAAAAGGTAAAAGTTGTTCAGAAGAGGAAACGACCTATAAAACGGAAGTGTTTTTAAGTTATACGCGTTATATACATAGTTTGTAAAAATGTAAGAACAAATCACGATTGCTCATATTTTTTTAAATCAAAAACCAAAATTTTTTAAAGGAAAAACCTTGCTGTAGAAGTGCTTCTTCATGCTATCACAAATCTTGATGTTTCGTTAAGGGCGCAGAAAAAATAGGTTGAACTTAAAGTTGTCGTACTGCGCAAATTTAACGCCAAACCATTTTTCAAAACGTCTGTTCTAAAATATATGAAAGATAAAATTAAAGATTTTAATCAGCGGAAGTGTACATACTTTTCTTGACGACTAAAGTTCTTAGGAAGATGGCGTCGATAAATGTGTTTTTCAGATGGCACTAATATATCAATTAAAACGGAGTCGTTGAACAAAAATTTTTCGTCAGGAATTCTTTTAAGGATTTATTGATTTGAAATTGGAAGAGTTTTGGTTATAAATGATTTATGATCATTCTAAGTGGTGATTTTTCGTAATTACACCCCTAGCAAAACTGCTTTTTTGGTTCATATTTCAAATTTCACTATGAAATAAGTTTCATAATTGACTTTTGAAAATTGACATTTTCTAATTTACTGTTACAGTTAAATATGTGTCGAAGACCTTGCCAAAATTACAAAACATGTCTTGTACAACTTTATCTTAGTTCAGATCATATCGGCAATCTTTTTAAATCGGCGTTGTCTTGTAGCCTTTCTCATTTTAAATGTCATGGATTCATCTGTTCGACTTTCCCATCATCAAAACTGAAATCGAGGGATACACTCTTTCGATTCGTGTATTAAAACTGTCCACTTTCATCGTCTTCCAACCGGCTCGGCTCCGACTCCGTTCTTCAAGAAACGACAAAAATCACCGTCTGTGATGCAAGAAGGAAGTTGCAAACAACCTGAGCGGAGGACGGCGTCATCACCACGTCCTCACCCTTTCTTCTGGAATTATTTTCTCACGTTCGCCTCAGGGGCTGTTCTTGAACCCATCCCCTCCCAAGAAGGCGTTTGTCCCATTTTCTGAAACGAATCTCACTGCCCTTGTACAAGCCCTACTCTATCTTCGTCAAATTTATCCTTTCCAAATAATTCTCTAATGATGGAATATTTGCCAAGTTCCAGGAGTGGAATTGTGGCAAAGAACACATCATTAATCATAAATTTATATTGAAACCATACTTTTTATTGCCTGTACTTATCAGTTAACTAGCATGAAATGTTTTATTTTTTAATCGTTTAACACCTTTACTTAATTTTTTATATCAAACTTGTATTTTCATTTAATAGGCTTATTTGGAGAATATCAAATAAAGCAGGATTATTCTATCTAACCCAAATTCTGAATTTACACCATCTTACTTCAGAACAATTTATCTCCGAAAATAGTTTGGGCTGTAGTTACCTTGAATACATTTTACTCTTTGATTATACAGTTGAAATAACTATCTGATTCAGTTTTGAAATTTTGTGTTTTAAAAATCACAGGTTGTATTGTATAGATATGCCATTTAAAGGATAAGACGTCGTGAGGTTCCTTCACGACGTGACTATCGAGTGTTCAGCCCTATATTTTTTATCCTTGAAGTTTACAAACTTCAAACTGACAAACTAACGTTCAGCTGGCATATAGTAAACCTTCAAGAGGCTCCGTGACCGTTGAAAACCCAAGTTATGACCTTCTGATATAAAAACGTGGAGATAAAATTGGTACTTTTTATAGAGAGATTTAGAGTAGAAGGTATCGCATGGCAGTACCATTCTGTACGTGTTCCAGACAAAACGCAGTCGATTTTATAAATTTTGACTTGAAATGGTTTTGTGGTGATATGAAAATTATTCATATAAGAAAAATTACAGTTCCCCAGACTAAAAGGACTAAGAAAGTACAGGGCAAGGTAGAATTGTATTGCATCATAATACGGAAGCGTTTTTACTCAGACCTTTAAATATCTAGAACACTCGATCGGGCCCCCCGCCTTTAAGTTGTGTACGACGATGCTGAATTACACAAGAGTTTAGGCCATTATGCTACAACGCGCCGGTATCTTTGAAAACTTGTTGACAGGAATATCCGGACAAGATTAGATCTTATTAGTCATAGGCCCAGTCCTAACATTGACTCGTCGTCCTCTAAATTTTTATAAAAAAGACAAATCATGCTGAATCGATACTGTATCACTTATTGGGTCCGTCTTCACTCGCGGGTTTGTGGAACTGCTCAAGCGCGTTTCGACATTGCGCTATCTTCATGAGGAACTCGTCTCGCGTTTGAGAAGTTCGACAAACTCCCGAGTGAAGACGGACCCAATAAGTCATCCAATGCCGGTTCAGCATGAGATCACCGACTCGCAGACCAACACCCACCATCATTTTCTTTAAACTTCAAATGATGGAATCTTTACAGGCAGTGAAAAACAGAACATTTTGAAAAATCCAATCAACAGTAAATGGATTGGAAAATAGAAAAACTCATGCATTGGGTTTGATGTTAATATAAATAATTTGCGCTTTAAATTCATCATAAAACATTTAAGGAGCTAAATACATCACTTTGATCAACAAGATTAGATAACGCGAGTTATGGCAGGTAAATGACGCGGAAATGGTATGATTGAGTCTTGCTACCCTGCTTATAGGCCTGGCGTCACACGCCATAACGGAAGGGAATATTTGAAAGGATTTGAAATTTACTTAGAAGCAATGAGTTTTTGCTATAGCCATCAACAGATAGCATTACGGGAAGTAAAATTAACATAAATGTTTTATGTTAATTTTAAACCAAACTTTTTATGCACAAGGATTTTTGTAACTACGCAGTGCTGAAACTTGAGTCATCGGTAAGCCCGATGATACATCGTTTGACAGATCTGAGGTGGAGAAAAGATTATGGATTGAAAATTAAAACGTCTTAAATGAACCGTCAAAAAACCCCTCGTAGAGAAAAGATTCTAAATTTGAAAGTTAAAATGACCTAAATGACCTGTGAAAAACCCCTTGTTGAGAAAAGATTCTGAATTTGAAAATTAAAACGTCTTAAATGAACCGTCAAAAAACCCCTTGTTGAGAATAGATTCTGAATTTGAAAATTAAAACGTCTTAAATGAACCGTCAAAAAACCCCTTGTTGAGAAAAGATTCTGAATTTGAAAATTAAAACGTCTTAAATGAATCGTCAAAAAACCCCTTGTTGAGAAAAGATTCTGAATTTGAAAATTAAAACGTCTTAAATGAATCGTCAAAAAACCCCTTGAAGAGAAAAGATTCTGAATTTGAAAGTTAAAATGTCTTAAATGAACTGTCAAAAAACCCCTTGTAGAGAAAAGATTTTGAATTTGAAAGTTAAAATGTCTTAAATGAACCGTCAGAAAACCCTTTGTAAAGTCAATTTATGATGTTAATGGGTGTATTCGATATTTTATTGATTGTATATCAATACCAATGATCCATTTCAACATAATCCTGCACCCTGAGTGAATCTGATATTGCTGTAATGATAGAAAAGATAGAAAAACTAAAAGAAAAAAAAAGTCAAAATCAATATTCAATCTTGTAATTTCAGCTTTTCTTCCAAACAATTCAGGCGAAATTGTTTTAAAAAGGAAATTCGCATAGTTTGCAACAGGTGAATTTAAATGATGATCCAATCTATTCCAGCACTCACTAAAAATCCATTTAAAAACCAAATTAACAAATTATTACAACACAGGCGTGAATAAGTCCGGGTACTCAGCAACTTTTAAATTTGTGATAGCAAGAAAAATAATACACGATTAAAATCAACAAAAAATCTACTTTATATTTGTTACTCTTCTTTTCCGGTTGTTGACTTTTTATGTTTCTTGGGGTTCTTTCCAGGAACTAGACAACCATCTTCTTTTTACTGATATTGATTTCGGGGGCATCAATCAGTCTCGTTTTGTTTAGGAAACGCCTCCGAAATCGATATCAATAAAAAGAAAATGAGTATGATGGTTGTCTCGTTCCTGAAAAGAAACCCAAGAAATATAAAAAAAATCTAGTGAATTCTGATTATCTTTTATACAATTCTTAAACGGATGTTAATGAGTTAATTTTATCTATTATTTTAAATGATGCAAGGATGTCCATGAAATTAATTGTTGGTATTGGAGAATTTCCTATGATGCTGACCAACCATAATTTCTGTAACTTTTATAATAAAATTTATTTTTAAATTTATAAAAATATTCAACAAAAATGTAAGTAAAGTAAGAAACAGAAAAAAATTCAAAAATATAAGAAAAAAATATTCGCGTACTTTCATGCGAGAACCCCTATTCTAAACGTCACAACAATGGTTGCAAAATTACTTTATTGTGCCAATTAATCGGTTATGTTGATTCGCGTAGGTACCAGAAGAAATATCAATGAGTCAATTAAACTATACAACTTTACAACAAATTATTTACTGTGTGTCTTGGTGGTGATGTGTCAGTGACAGAATGATGCTGACAACCTGCTCGCGAGCTCTTAGTAACTTTTAACACTTTTTATATTAAAAACATTCTATATCCTAAAAAAGAAAGCTTACAATCTTTACTTTCTTATATAAAACCTATTAAAATTCAACTCAAGATAACAAATTATCTGGTGTCAGTGAAACGATTAATGTGAATGAGTCAATGTTGCTGTAAAACCTTGTCCCGCGCTTTCTCAGGAACTTGTAAAACGTTTTTAATGAGACGAAAAAAAACCAATATGCAAAATAAAAATAAATAAATAATTTTACAACAAAACATGTCGAAAAATTTACTAAAATACAAAATTTTACAAAATATTTGCTGTTTATGATGCTGTATAACTAACTGTTCCTGAGCACTCTAACGTTTAAGCTAGTACAAAAATGAAATTATTCGATATGATTAAAATCAGCACATAATCTCATATTTTTAATATTTTTTTAAACGACACAATAATTCTTTAAAAAATAAATTTAATAAGCAAATGAAATGGGAATTTTGCCTCTTGTTAATAATTGATAAATATGTCCTCAGTACCTTTTATCGCTCTTCTTTATGTAAAATATTCAAAATTAATTAAGGTTTTGGTTGAGATAAAAAAGTCAGTGTTACAAGCGGGATTCGAACCCACGACCTTCGGCTAAATACGCCACTGCTCTACCACTTGAGCTGTCGTGTCTTCCATCCACTCGGACACTAACTTCCCATCTCTTGCCATCTTGAAAAATGGCAAAAAGGAAGGAAAATTCAAAATACTGGGGTTGAGAAGGGAAGTTAGTGCTCGAGTGGATCGAAGTGGTAGAGCAGCGGCGTATTTAGCCGAAGGTCGTGGGTTCGAATCCCGCTTGTCACACTGACTTTTTTATCTCAACCAAAACCTTAATTAATTGAAAAATATTTTATTTGGTCAAGCGAACCACGAAACCTAATAAAATATTCAAAATGCTGAAAAATAAAGCTTAAAATGTAAATCTTCTTCAATAAACGACTTAAAATTCATTTAATATGACAAATTATCTGTTGTTTGGTTAGTGTTAGTGACAGATTATGCTAATGAATCATTGATATTGCCAATCCTATACCGGCGCTCAGAAACTTTAAACACTTTTTAAATTAAAAATATTTAATACCCAAAAAAAGCTTAAAAGATTTTCTTTTATAAAAGGCCTTAAAACTCACGTCAAGCCAAAAATTATCCGTTGTGCCTGTTGTTGTGATAGTGACGATTAACGTAAATTTTTGTTAAAGCATGTGTTCAAGTCGAAAAGACAGATGCCAACGACGAAGGTCCGTTCATAGATCAAGTCCTGGGTGTACCGAGCTCTACCATCCAAGATTGGTGTACAGCGGTTTAGGGCCATCGGAAGTCTCGATGGAAGAGCCACTACGTTCTCTTCGATCGTTTTATTGCTCTTGCGGTACATTTAACGGCTCCCTTGATAGTTAGTCGACTCCAATCGGACCGTAATATAAGGATGAGCTCTAAAACAGCCATCAGAAGGCTTCGAGAGAATAGCCTAGCTCTAAACTCCCACATCAGCTTCCCTACTACTGGAGAGGCATTTATGGTACCCAAATGATTATAATACAAAATAGAGCTTTGACTGAACTAAGCTACATTGAGGAAGTTCTGGAAGCAGTGGTGGTTAGCTCTATTTATTGGTGACAAATTTGTGTTAATGCATGATAATGCTCGTCGGCTCGAGTTTCACCCATTACTTGAGTCCCATAAATATAAAATAAAGAGACGGGTTAGATATCGTTCGGCCTCCTACAAGCGTTCTACAGCTTCAAACCGTTCTTTTGAAGAAGGGGATTTTGTTTCACAACATTAAATTCGATCTCTAATTTACTCGATGCCTAGGAGACTTAAGGCCCTTCACAAGGCCTGAGGCGGTAAGACGCGTTATTAAGAGGAAAACTAGGTAATAAATTGTTAGTTAAATTCTAATCTAGCACTAGTTTTCGAGTATTTTCGTGTATTTTCTATCAAACCATCATAATTAAGTCTTTTTTAAAAACTCATTAATTTCTGATCACGTTTAGTTAGGTTTATATTAAAATATATACATTATGTAACTAATATGACAGTAAAAATATATAGTTTGAAATGAAAAACAAAATACAAGTGACCGGTTTTTGTCTTAGAGAGTATAAAACATTTTTAAATGCACTTGAATATAACTAATTATTTGTTGTGTCTGGTGTTGTGTCATTGACTGATCGGTGTGAACCAGTCAATGATGCTGTCAAACCTGTTTCCGCGCTCTCAGTAACTATTAACACTTTTTGAATGAAAAATATTCAGATGAAAAATGAAGCTTAAAATTCTTACTTGGTCTTATAAAACGTATTAAGATCCATTCAATATAACAAATTATGTTATGTCTAGTGTTCTGTCAGTGATAAATTAATCAGAATGGGTCTGTCGAAGTTCTCAGTAACTGTTGACACTTTTTTAAATTAAAAAACTCAGTATCCGAAAAAAGCTTGAAATCCTTACGCTCTCTTATAAAATGTATTAAAATCCATCCAATGTAATAAATTAACTTTTGTGTCTGGTTTTGTGTCAGTGACCAATGTGAATTAGTCCGTCTAACCTGTACGTGTGTGTGATCTCAGTAACTTTTAACACTTTTTAAATGAGAAATACACAATATAAAAAAAAGGTTAAAATTCTTACGTTCTCTTATAAAACCTATTTAAAATCCATTCAATGCGATAAATTAACTATTGTGTCTGGTATTGTGTCAGTGACCAATGTGAATTAGTAGTCTAACCTGTTCCTGTGCTCTCAGTAACTTTTAACACTTTTTAAATGAGAAATACTCAATACCAAAAATGCTTGAAATTCTTACTTTCTCTTGTAAAACGTACTAAGATCCCTTCAATTTGACAAATTATCTGTTATGTCTGGTGTTGTGTCAGTGACATATTAATCTGAATAAGACTGTCGGACCTGTTCCCGCGTTCTCAGTAACTTTTGACACTTTTTTAAATGAGAAATACTCAACATCCATAAAACCGTTAAAATTCTTACTTTCTCTTATAAAAGGTATTAAAATCCATTCACTGGGATAAATTAACTAATCAATAAAATCAACAAATAATTAATTTGAATGGGTCTATTGAACCTGTTCCTGCGTTCTCAGTAACGTATGTAGTGATTAGTGACCGTTAATCGATGATTATTCGGAAATCGTGAGATGCGGTCTGGTGTGATGTAGGTTTCAGAAAAACATTTTCTTTGTCTTGCCAACGTTTCGATCTTTATAGAGATCATCTTCAGGGCCTGGGAGTTACAAACATTGTTTAAATTTAACAAATACATGTAGGGTGTGGAAAAAAATGAATTTATACAATGCAAAAAACTTTTCAGCAACTTTAAAATTAAAAATGTGTTAAATTAAAATTAATTAATTAAAATTAAAATTAAAAATCGTTTAAAAACTCACTTCATTACAACAAACTATTTGTTGAGTCCTGCGTTGTGTCATTGACAGATTAATACGAATGAGTCATTCAATACCATAAATTAAACCTGTGCCCGCGCTCTCAGAAACTTATAACATTTTTTAAATTAAAAATAATCAATATAAAAAATAAAAAAACTTGAAATTCTTACTTTCCCGTATAAAACGTCTCAAAAATTCAATTCACTTATCAGTTGTGTCTAGAGTGTCAGTGACAGATTAATGCGAATGAGTCAATGATGCTGTCAAACCTGTTCGCGCGCTCTCAATAACTTTTCAACTTGTGATAATGTGAAAAATATTCAAAACACCGATCGAAACCCGATATATTTTATGAAGCGGTTATAAATTCGTTTAAATGAATAGCTTTAACTGATATATTAGTGTTGGTAACGGGGGGAATGTTAATTATTCTGTCCAATCTATTCCCGCGTTTAGATTAACATTTAAATTCGAGAGAGAACTTTCGCCGTTGAATATAATCAACTTTTTTTATTGGGGTTGAATTGATACTGACATGATTTTCCGACGGTCGGTATTTTCACCTATCGTCACGATTCACGATTAATCTCATCTTAGGGATTTAACGTATTAAGATATCGGAAAAATTTATTAAATTTTTTTTTTTAATTTGTTTTGTCTGTTGAATAACCTTCGTCCCCCTGGGCCCGGCCTTGAACTAAAATTCCCTGAGTTTAGATGAAAAGTTCGGGAATTGCCTTTAATTACCTTGGAAATTCAAAACGACACGGAGAAACCGGCCGGGCATTATTTTATCACGCAAGCCGACGAAAATGTACGTTTCGTAATGAACTACACGGATGTTTAGGTGTTCTAACGAAATCTGTGAAAGGTTTTGAAAATTTGAAGTTTGAATTAAATAAGAAATCTGACCTGAAGTTTTGTATTTTCTCCTGGACCCTGCTGACAAGGGTCTTCTTCGCGTCGGGCGGATCCGAGGAAGGTATGTCCATACTGGCAATCGCTTTGGCCAAGTGTAAATCCTCTTCGTTCATCTCTCAGATCTATTTATGGAGAGAAAAAAAAACGTGTTCAAAAAGCAGACAAAAAAAACCCTAGGCTAGGCGACAAATAAAACATTTTTTCAGTGTTTATACAAATAACAATACAATTACTTGATGGATTTGTATTTTAAAAAAATATAAGAGACGATTCCCGAGGATGTTAATTTACCTGGTGTCAAGGTTTAAACAAAATAACCGAATGTTTATAACCTTACTGTCTGACAACAAGGTATCGACTAAGAGGAGCGACGTTCACAGACTGGCGCTTCTATTTATTGTGGAGCGGCCAAACGGACGGAACGGTCAACTTTCCCCTTCTCAATAAAAGGTCTCGACGACCTGATCAACAATGCCACAGTCACAGTTCCACAATGCCATAAAGGCAATCGCAGACACAATCTCTTGTTGACCAATTAAAACATATACCGTGGATAATTTCCTCCTAACCCAATTTATTATCCTGACCGACTTTGGCCAATATCTAAAGTGTGTTACCGATATATTTTCTCCTTTATACTCTAAACGATAATTTTCAGGAGACTCCTTCCCAAGAAATGGGAATTAAAAAAAAAATAGAAATGCACACACAATTTATCAAAATATATTGCTCTTTAAATTATACACAATCAGCAAACATCTAAGAGGGCAGAAATATATATATTTTAAAAAAAAAGAAATGTTTATCTTTTTTGCTATAATGACAATTAATTTGAAAGGATATATTTTGTCATTTATGTTCTGAATGAAAACGATCAGAAAATTCCTGTGCAACCAGTTGAATTTTTTTATATACAAATGTAAACACAATTTATCAAAATATATTGATTTCTTTCAATTATAAACAGCCAGCAAACATCTAACAGGGCAGAAGTATTTTATGACAATAAATAAATGTTTAACTTTTTTTGCTTATAGTGACAATAAATAAAAAGGAAATACTCTAAATGAAAATGTTAAACAAATTTCTGTGCAGACAATACAATTTTTTAAAATACAAATTTATCAAAACATATTTTTCTTAAATTATACACAGCCAGCAAACATCGAAAGAAACAGAAGTATTTTTTAACAATAAATAAATGTTTAACTTTTTTGCCTATAGTGTCAGTTGATTTGATGAAAATGTTCAGTAAATTCCTGTGCAATCAATGGGATGTTTTAAAATACAAATTTATCAAAATATATAGCTTTTTAAAATTGTACACAGCCAGCAAACATCTAACAGGGCAGAAGTAATTTTTCTTTTTTAAATAATTATTTGTTGCCTATAGTGTCAGTTGATTTGATGAAAATGTTCAGTAAATTTCTGTGCAAGCAATGGAATTTTTTAAAATACAAATTTATCAAAATATATAGTTTTTTAAAATTATAAACAGCCAGCAAACATCTAACAGGGGAGAAGTAATTTTTTAAAATAATTTTTTGTAGCCTATAGTGTCAGCTTTTTTAAAATTATAAACAGCCAGCAAACATCTAACAGGAGAGAAGTAATTTTTCTTTTTTAAATAATTTTTTGTTGCCTATAGTGTCAGTTGATTTGATGAAAATGTTCAGTAAATTCCTGTGCAATCAATGGGATGTTTTAAAATACAAATTTATCAAAATATATAGTTTTTTTTTTAAATTATAAACAGCCAGCAAACATCTAACAGAGCAGAAGTAATTTTTTGTTGCTTATAGTGACAGTTGATTTGATGAAAATATTCAGTAAATTCCTGTGCAAGCAATGGAATTTTTTAAAAAACAAATTTGTCAAAATATATAGCTTTTTTTAAATTATACACAACCAGCAAACATCTAACAGGACAGAAGTAATTTTTTTAAAATAATTTTTTGTTGCCTATAGTGGCAGTTGATTTGATGAAAATGTTCAGTAAATTCCTGTGCAAGCAATGGAATTTTTTAAAAAACAAATTTGTCAAAATATATAGCTTTTTTAAATTATACACAACCAGCAAACATCTAACAGGACAGAAGTAATTTTTTTTAAATAATTTTTTGTTGCCTATAGTGGCAGTTGATTTGATGAAAATGTTCAGTAAATTCCTGTGCAAGCAATGGAATTTTTTTTAAAACAAATTTATCAAAATATACAGCTTTTTTAAAAATTATACACAGCCAGAAAACATCTGACAGGACAAAAGTAATTTTTTTAAAATAATTTTTTGTTGCCTATAGTGACAGTTGATTTGATAAAAATGTTCAATAAATTCCTGTGCAAGCAATGGAATTTTTTTTAAATACAAATTTATACACAATTTATCAAAATATGTTGCCTTTTTTTCAATTGTACATAACCAGCAATCACCTAAGAAGTAGTATTTGTAATAATAAATAAATATGTCTTTTTATGTCTTCAACTAAGGAAAATTGATTTGAAGAATTTTTTTTCTTTGTCTGTAAATATGTATAGAAATAATAAAAATAATAAAGGTAGGATGAGGATGTCGATTCATTCTTGTAAATGATGGTTCAACTCACAGATTTTGAGTAAAGTGTTCAGCCTTCCCCATGCAATGGAATATATCAATATATAAAAATATTTGTAAATTTTTTATGTATTGATTATATAAATGTATACACTGTTAATAATATATTACAATTTGAGTAAATAAAATATATATTTATTTCATTTATACGTAGCTTGTAATCATTTAAGTGGGCAAAAGGCCCTTTTTTTACTACAAATAAATTTTTTTTAACCATTAATGACTTGAAATGACATTTTTTCTACATTTTGTTCTAAATGACAATGTTCTGCAGATCCCTCCACAACCCATGGATTTTTTTAGCATGTACATTTATTTTTGGTTTTGTTAGAAAAAATTTCTGGTTTATTTTTTTAAAATAAAAAAGTAAATAATTACTTATTTACATAACAACAATAATAATAAAAGAATAATTATGATAATATTTACATAATTTAATTGTGTAAATAAGTAATGTTTTTACTTTTTATTTTTTATTTTTTATTTTTTTTTTAACCACATGGAAATGTTTTCTGATATAAGCCAAACACAACATAAATGACAATCTTAAAAATTCCACGTTTTAAATAAAACGTTTTTATATAAATTTACATACATATAATTAATAATAAAAATTAAATATAACTATATAACAATAACTTTATTTTACAAACAAGCCATTTTAAGAATATTGGTTAATTTTTGTCAGAAAAATGTATTTACATTTTTTGTATTCTTATGGTGTTATTCAGAGACAAAGAGAACATATCAAGATTTTTGAAGCTAAGGGCTCGGCAGCCATTTCAAGAGGTGTATAGAAAAAGATTTTTTGAAAGTAGGTACAGTGGTATGACTATTGAATATTTATATTTGTTTTTCTGATTCAAGTTTAACACGAATTTAAATATTTCGTGATATTGTACATATTCACTGTAACACTGTGATGAATGTTTGGAATAAATTAGGCCAAACTATTCAGTAAAGAGGTTTGCAATTTGTGCTTGACATTTGATTGTTGTAGCTACAAGTGATGATGGAAGCATATTTTGCTCTTGTTTACTCTGCATGAAGGACCTAAAACTCTTGGTTCATCAAGAAAATCATGTAATACGTTTAAATAATTTGTTGGGCAAGCCGCTGCTAAAGCATAACAGATTATTCTTAACTGAGAAAATGTCTGAGAAAATACACTTTAATAACATTTCATAATTCAATCAACCAAAATATGTTTTTACTTCTCTTATACACAGCCTGCAAACATCTAAGAATGTTTTAATAATAAGTAGATATATGTTTTTGTCTCTTTATCAATAATGACGATATGAAAGGATATTTTTTCTGCTTTGTACTCTTAAATAACACAGTTCTGCAGATTCCAAAGGCATGGATTTTGAAAAAATATATAAATTTATATAAAATTTAAAAAACTTATTACTAGAGTCCAGATTTGTCATGATGATAACATATTTATCCAAATCATCCTGTCCTGGTACAGTGATTCAAATTTTGTTCTGCATATTTAAAAAATATTGCATAAATATCGCAAATCAGAAATATTTTTGATTACTTAGATAAATAAAAATGTAGAGGCAGTATAGAACGTGAGAGGAAAAAGACAAGAAAACCCCCCCCCCATTTACAAATCTTCTGGTGCAGTTTTTTTGCCTTTTAAATTAATTTTTCTGATATAGTCAGGTTGTGGGAAGCACTCGAAATAGGGGTCTAATTTGAAACACAAAAATAGTCAGTGTCAGTCCTCATTGATATTTAATAACTCTAAAGAAATGCAGAAAATGGGATCTTTAACTTTTTCTAAAATAGCTGGCTGGACTTTCCTTTCAATGCAAAACAGAATTCCCTGGCGATGTGATGAATTTTCTTTCACGCTATCATTATATTATGGCACCTGAGGGTTTATATAATGTAAAATATATTAAAAAAATATAGCATATAAAAAAATATTTACATTAAAAACATGTAATAATAACATTTACAAGACAAAATGAATTACATGAACAAAATGAACAAAATTAATGATGAAATTAAATGAAAATAATATATTCTTTAAAAAATTCATTATTTATAATCAAATGATGAAACCACATTAAAAAAAATATTTATAAAAATAAATTTAATTATTTATTTGTAAAAATTCAGATGACAATGACAAGAAACAAACCAGTGAGGAAGCAAATCTCATAGTCTTGCCCCTTCTGAAGGATAAGGCTAAAGTTTTACAGGTTGAATGGTTGAGATTTGTGCGTTTTGATAAGAAAAGTGGGAAAAAGATGATAGATAGAGAAAATTTATTTGATTTAATTTGAAATATGTACATTAAAAACTATAAGTTTATTAGCGCTCAGAATGTTAAGATTGCTAAAGGCAGTAATATAGAAATAAATGTCTATTATTTAGTTGAATGATTATTTAGAGATCATTGGAATGGTAAAGAAAATATTTTTCTAAATCTTCACCACACCAGACCACATCTCATGATCTCTAAATAATTATTAATTAATATTTTTATGTAACGTTTTGGTTGAAATAAAAAAGTTAGTGACATGAGCGGGATTGTATGTTGAGATGGGGAATTGGTGTCCAAGAGGATTTAAGTGGTTAGAGCAATGGCGTATTGAGCCGAAGGCCATGGGTTCGAATCCCGCTGGTGACACTAAATTTTTCATTTCAACCAAAACCTTACATAAAAAGATTAATTAATTGAAAGACATAATTTGATCAATCATACCACTAAATAAAATGGGTATAGTAATAAATATGTTCTCTTGGTTTAAAATCATATCAGAATTTAATGCAGGAATTATTAGCAATTTCAAGGTAATGAGCAGATTGACAATCTAAGGAGAGTGAAAAAATAGCACTACAGTAAGAGAATAAAGGAATTATTATCTATATAATAAGAACTCTAGTTTTCTGTGGAGGAAAAAAGGCTAGTTTTAAAGAGAATAATTTGTTAGTGCTCCTCAAATTATTATTATTAATATGATTTTAATAATTTATTTTTAGAGTAATTATTACAAAAATCTATGGTACAATTAAATGCTTTATGTATTATTCCTACTATTGCTCAACTAATATATAAGATTTTGACTTTCATTCAAAATTTTGATGTAATGTATTATGAAGCTTACTTGTTATGTGTGGTGATTAGTGACCGTTAATCGATATTTATTTAGAAATCGTGAGATGCGGTCTGGTGTGATGTAGGTTTCAGAAAAACATTTTCTTTATCGTGCCAACGTTTCGATCTTTATTTAGATCATCTTCAGGCTCAAAGTGTTTTTCTTCTGTATAATTGTGCCATTCTTGCGTGTCGTGCTGAGAGTGCCACTGAAGATGATGTCAATAAAGATCGGAACGTTGGCACGACAAAGAAAATGTTTTTCTGAAACCATCACACCAGACCGCATCTCACGATTTCTAAATAAATACTTAATTGTTATGTGTTTATTAAGTCGTTTAATTTTCCTTAAATTTTATGGTACTGTATTAGTACGTAGGCTAAGTGAGAATTATTTTCGTACGTAATCTTAAGTAAACGTTGTGTTTTATTAGCATAAGATCCCAGGTATGGTAAATACAAGATTGGCCAGTAGAGTGGCTTCGCCCATGCATCGCACAATCTTAACTTACAGGTTACCCTAGTTTCAGTTTGTCATAGTCTTTTGATAAGAAGACTTCAAGTTAGAAAGTATGTGAGCTGGTTCTATTTTTAACAGTTTTAATTTACCTAGGAAAAGGTATTATAATTTCTATAGGCTGTTCGACCTAGATATTTTGTCGGACTTTAGGAATACAACAACAAAAAAATCTTTTCAATTTTCATTAATCATTATTGATCAATCTAGAGTTCTATTTTTCTGATTGTCATTAAGGGATACAAATCGATATCTTTTAATTTCGTTGTAAAGTAATAAAGCTTTGAGTTTTGTTTAAAAAAAAGGGTGACGCCCAGCAAGGTAAATTTCAATAAAAGTTTTGTAAAATGTCAATTATGTAACTCCTCATGAGTTGTTACAGATGAAGATATATCTTGCCTTCGTTCTCCTTTTGAGCGCTACGTTTGCGCTCAGCCAGCCGGCATACCAGGAAGAGGTCGATGCGAATGAATTTGCCGAGTTTGAAGATTTTGAAGAAGAAGATGGGAAAATGGTCGAAGCAGAAGCAGCGCCGAATCTACAAATGGTGAAAGAATCCGCAGAAGATGAAGATGGCGATGGTTACATAGTTGAGGTACTTTTTAAAAAATTTAATATTTTATTCCTCGTCCTTGAATGGAAAGATTTTATTTTATTTATGACTTAGTGTAACAATAGTTGATTCTAATTGGTAAAAAAACAGGCTGTCAAGTATTTGTACTGGTGTAAGGGCCTGTTACACGTTCATGCTATTTGCGCCAAGTACATTTGCACAAATAAATCGTTGTGTGTAAATGGAAGCATGATGTACACCACCTGAGATACAGTTGTTAAAAAAATTAATTCGCTACACCACGTACAGAAAAGAATTAAAAACAGTGGGTTGAGTCTGAAAGATCTGATGCGGGAGAAGAGGACATTTATGTAGATAATTAAAAAATCATCAGGTTCACTGCGTAATTCGTTAATTAAATTCGTATATGAAAACAAATTTATTTTTGATAACCAGGATATAGACCATCTTTTCTTTTCATTCTTCAATTTTTGTTTTTTCTTGATAACGCATATCGCAACCTTCGCAAAAATTAATTTGTCAACATTTTCCATTTATGTAAATCAATAAATAAGTCACTCAATACAAATGCAATATTAAATAAGTAAATCAATATTTATACTATAAATTTAGACAATTTATAAGTTAACAATAATGATGCCGATGAAGAACTTCACAAACTAGTTTGAACGGCCTGTTTAGTTCAGTTCATTTGCACAAGTTTGCTTGCACAAATCAACTTGTGCAAATTTCATGAGGGTGTAAATGGGCCTTAAGTCTCTACCTGGTGCCTGTAGTGATTGGCAAGATTGACCTTCGTACGAGGAAAGACTTATTGTTGCTTTAGTCAATGAACTCGATACACGTCCTGTATTTCTTAACCTGCGGATAGAAAATTTTGAACAATGCTAAGTTGACTATTGTTAATTTGGATTTCTTGATAATCCGAACTCCTCAGCAGGTCAATAGGGTAAATTGAAAAAAAAAAATCCTGTGTATTTTGATACACTCGGTAATACAAAATATTTTTTGTAACATGGGGGGAAAATGCATTCTATACATCGAAATGGAGCCTTTCCCTCTTTATAATTTAAACTTTTTCTGTGTAATGTTCCTCTAAATTTCAATGTGTAGTTTACTTCCTTGCAGCATAATAATTTTCTGTAGATTGATATGATCAGCGGTCAGTGTTTTGCCAATGCGTTATCAGCACTGGTCTCTTTAGAAAATCATTTAGACACAGGACGTGAGGCCACATTCGTACAAAAACCATTTCATGATTTTTCTTAAATAATGCATAATAATATTCACTTTCACAGTTGATCTAATTCCATATTTTTTCATTATTTTTATGATATTTTAATATATCGCATACCCACAAGAAAACTGGCACAGCTCAACAAAAGAAAATTTTACAGGAGAGACAAATGGAAGTTAACTTTTTTGACTTATGTATTAAGCACATAGTATGGTTGTTGACAATAAAAACTGTCATGATGCATCAATATTGTCTTTCGTTTCTCCAAAACTTAAGCGAAAACACAAAACTAACCCTTTTTGAGTTGTGACACTTTTCTTGCATATATTGGCTCTCAGTAATTTAATTTGGTTTGTTTGTTCTAACGATAATAGTGGTCAGACTGTAAGGGCATCAGTTTTTTGTGATAGTAACAGACGTACAAACTTAAGAAACGGACATAAGTATCCATGTATTAAGTTTTACTAGGAATTATTTTTGACTCAAATGTGCATTCTTCTGGTGTCAGGGCTAATCAGTAGTTAGTTAAAATACAAAATTAATTATTGAAATAAAGATTTTCTTGATTATTAAAAACATTGAAATTAAAATATTAAAAAAATCATTGAAACTAATGTAAAAGTTAGAAGATAACATTTTAAAAAAATATGATAAAACAATATTATAATTAAGAATGTCATTAAAAGTAATGAAAAAGTACTAAAAATTCATGAACACTCTAGTTCAAGATCTTGAAGAAAAAAGCAAATTAGTTGTAATTGCCAAGCTTTCGACCTATTTTAAGGTCATCATCAGGGCCTGTATTAATTTCACATTATGAAAAACATTTGTACAATTGATTTAACAATTGTTTTTCATCATATGAAAATGTGACTCTGATACAACATAAAATCCGTCTTAAAAAAAAACAAAACCTGATAAATACTCACGCCGATGCTGTAAAGCTCGACCCAGGGCTAAGATATGCCACTTTTTGTGAAAGGTGATAGTACGTGCTCGCCAACTCAAAAGTGGTACATTGTGCTGCCTAGCAGCTAAGAGTCCACCTACAGTTTTGTCATGTATCATCTCACACCCGAATACTTTACAAAAACTAAATAATCCGGTTTTTAAAATTTTTTTACTTATGTCACTTCTCTTGTGGGTGTGCGATATGTACAATTCAAGCAAGAACTTTTAACTGTCCAACACCTATTGTCAAAATAGTGTTTTATTATTCTTTATATATATTTTTTCTTTGTCTTTGGCATTCTAATAATACAGTAAACTTAGTCCCCCCCCCAATACATAATATCATGTACAACAACTTACACCTACAGGTGATAGGGCATTGTGGGAACTCAAGAACAAAATATATGACAATAATTCAATTTATTATAATAACACTTTAATATTTATAATAATTCTGTTGTAATATTTTTCATTAAAATAATCTTTATCAAAATTAAATATTTTTGTAACGTAATCATTAAAAAACCCACAAATAAATACAATTAAATAAATAAAAAATCAAACCAAATCAACTGTAAAAAGAAATAACAATAAAAAATATAGATCCTTTATAAAAGATTTAGAAGAAATAATTCTTTTACTTATAAAATTTTAAGCAGTAGATGATGCAAACACACTACAAGTATGGTAAAGAAATAATTAGAAATACAATAATAATAAATGTATGTAAGACTAAGAAAAACGATGAGCTAGATTATCGACCTGCTGGAAACATGAAGTCTTTTCGGAGGATCTACGGAAGAGGTCAAACACAGAGAAAACTTCCTTTCGGTTTACGCCGAGCTTTTGACAGTTTTTATACTGTCATCTTCAGGGCCTGTTTTATTATCATATAAAAAAACAATTAAAACATGAAAAGTAACTAAGAAAAATATTACAAAAGAAACAAAATTGACGTTCAAACCAAAAGAGATACTGACAAAAAAAAAAAAAAAAAGGAGCTATTTTGAGGAGTGATGTGCAAAGTCCAACAAATGGAGTGACTTTTAATTATTTTTTCCATTGTGATCACATTTTTTTTTTATAGAGAAATTAAAACTAGAATTAAAGAACACTTGCCTAAATCGAGCAAATTTTCGGAATTTAAGGACCATCTAAATGAAACAAAGCACAATTTCAATTCAAATTTAAATACAACAGTGTTACACAGTTTCAACAAAGGGAGGGAACTAGATTGGTTTGAGAAATTTGAAATTAAAAAAATGTAAAATCAAACGGAGATAAGTGCATAAATAACATTATAGTTTTTGATTTACCTCCTATTTTAAATATGCACCTAAATAATATTAGTCGTACAAATTAATCAAATGAATATTTTTTTAAATTTTATCATTAATTTACTAATCTATTATTAATGTATTATTTTTATTTTAATTAATAAAATAGTTAATGTACTACTACGACTAAACTTTTCTGGAAGATAAACCTTGTTATTTACAAACTGCTTATTACTTATTAAATACTTATTACTCTAATGCCCACCTGGAGTTGACACGAGATTTCAAATACAACTTACAAAAACACAAAAAGATTATTTTTACCTTTAATTGTTTAATAGTGATACCCATAGATGAAAAATGTAAAAAAATAATAATAAAAAATGGAATAACATACTTTTTTAAATTTGTTCTACAGTCAAGCATAATCAAAGAGCATTTTAAAAAAACTGATCAAAAACCTAGTGTTGTAGGTCATAAGAGCAATATTTCCATTCCTCTGCTCAGAACATGTGACAAGAATTAAGATATATTAAAATTACTTTGTTAAACAAAAAATGTTAACTAAAGTATTTTACAGGATGAAGACAATGAATTTGAGCATTTTCAAGATGAAGAAGAGTTTGAAGGATTCGATGGTGTCGGAGTGCCAACCAAGGTTGATGAAAAAGAAGCTCCAAAAATTACCATTACAAAGGTTTTTAAATTTTATTCTCTGATTCTTAAGTTATTCATGATTTAAAATATTTATATTGGTTTAGGTACCGCTTCATTTCCGTTCTAATTGGGACAGTTTTTATCTTGAAATGTTAATGATCGCCGGTTTAGCAGTGTACTTTATCAATTTTTTTACCGGCAAAGCCAAAAACAGTAAAATGGCGAATATTTGGTATTCCACTCATAAATCTATGCTCGAGGAAAACTTTTCCCTCGTCGGTGAGCCTTCGTTCATTTTAATAAGTGCTATTTATAATTTTCTTGTGTATTAAATATTTGTGTATGTTAGGTGATGATGGAAAAATGGAAATTGAATCCAGAGGTTTAATTAAAGAGTCAGAACATCTTTATACTCTCTGGTGCAGTGGTAGAACTTGCTGCGAAGGGATGCTGGTGGAACTTAAGTTTATCAAGGTAATTTTTACATTATTACAGCATTATTTCTCAGTTCTAAAAATATATATTTAATATAAAAAAATTGTTCTATTCTAATATTTTAATTAGAAAAATTATTATTTTTTTTTATTTCAGAGGCAAGACCTTGTCGCTGTAATTGCTCAGTTGATGAAGCCAGTTATCGATCAAGTTCATATAAAAGTAGAAATGGGTAAAGACGATATGGACTCATTTGTATTTTGTGTTGCGTCTAAGAAAACTGCTGCTCGGTTTGCAAAAGATATGGCAGATTTGGTAAAACAAAAATCCTAACTATTTGAGAGATTTCAAATTAATAAATGTTTTAAAGTGATATTTTTTTTTTCATATTTAGAGTGTATACTGCGCAGAAAGGAAAAGTGGCGAGAAATTAGGTTTACCAAGTCAATTTAGCGTGATGTCCGAAATCGGCGAAGTGACTCAAGCATTGCTGGATCCAAAAATTACAGCAATGCTTACCAAGCATGTAGATCTAATTGATTACATACACTTTTCTGATCAATATTCTGGACCAAAACAGCAAGAGTAATCATATTTATTTTAATTGAAATTTAATTTTTTGTATTCAACTAAAATTTAATTTATATTTTATTCATTTATATTATTTATATTTATTTTATTATTATTGCAGAGACACCAATGTTACTAAGTTACAAGCGACTGAAAAAGTACTTCTTTTTGGATTTAATATTCCCGTCAAGGGTCACACTACTCAGGACGCAATCGAATCACTTAAGCCTTTGATGCATTTGGTTTTCTACTGTATGGAAAAAATAAAACGTTATAGATTAAGCAGAGAGGTGATTAATTTCTATATTAAATTTTAAAGATCAGTTTAGGCAATGCAGTATCATTGCAGGGAAAAAATAAGGCTGACAAAAATAGACTGAAGGTAGAAGAGGCCTTTTTAAAGACCACACACGCAGCAAGAGCTGAAGCAGCAGCCGCAAGAAGGGAACAGAAACGCAGACAGGAAAAAGAAAAGATATTACAAGTATAGAAATTTTATTCAAATTTAATTTTTCATTCTGTAAATTAACTTGATTGTTTAGGAAGATGATCCGGAGAAGCAAAGGAAATGGGAAGAAAAGGAAATGAAGAGACAGATGAAGAAAAAAGCTCCCAAAATGAAGCAGTTAAAAGTGAAAGCTTTGTAAATTGAAACTTTATCCTGTTATCTTCTTTTGTTATAAATATCTTAATTTGTAATAATAGTTAAGAACAATCTTCTCTTTTAAGTGGTTAAAATGTTATTAGTTAAATGCAATAATGGCATTCATCAGTATTTAATATACAACCTTGTATAGTGAAGTTGTATGAATGTTCTGTATGATTCTTTATTATATGTTTTCAATTTTAAAATACAATTTTAAAATGTCAATAAATGCTTTTTGACCATTAAAGATATTCTTTTTAATTTTATTCTCAATGCCACCCTAGAACATACCTGGAATGTATGATTGATGACAAAAATTGAATGAAAAATTGAACAATTTTAAGGGTTGTAAGTGAGGGGTCAGGACACGTTACAATAGTTTTTTTAATTAATAATTTTCCTACAAAATTCCAAGGGAGATGCTAGGATTTGATTCTAGAACCAGCGCCATATTTTCAGCAGTTCATCACCTTGATTTGGGATGTGTATTATTTATTGGCAGGTATTACAAAGATATACATACATATGCTGTTAACTTACAACCTTACAATGCTTGAAAGTATAGGAGAAAAATAAGAAGAAAAAAAAAGCAACAATATGCACATTGTCCAAGTTTAAAATGGATATGCCCAACTCTGCACATACACTGTGAGGAAAAAGAGAAACTCTTAATATTTTTTTTATGTCTTAATTAAAAATATTAAGTGTGACTTGTGTAACTTCTCGGAGAGATGATCATTTTAGTGTTTCAAATGTACTCCGTAAGTGACATTCTACCGCTGTTGGGATCAAGCAAACTTCAACAAGTTAGAAATGTTAAAGTCAGTTTATACGCAGTAAGGCGAATACTTTCAGAAGCTGGTTTATGTGTGAGAAGGCCTGTCACTGGTCCAGAACTTCTGACAAAGCACAAAACAGTTTGTTTTGTAAAAAAATCACATCAATTGGTCTGAGCAAGATTGGACTAAATCTTGTTTTCAGATGAGTCAAGGTTCTGTTTGAAGTCTTCTGTCAGTCGAGAGAGGGTTCGGAACAGGAGTGCGATATATCCTTGCAACATTTTTACTCTGGAGAAGCCAGGGAGGTGGTGGTGTAACGGTTTGGGCAGGCATTTCTATGGAAGGTGTCACAAACTTGATTTTCATCAAGACTTCCCAAACTGCAGTACAATACAAGATATATTATCAGAATTTGTTCCTTATATGCCCCTAATTGGTGACCGCTTTATTTTTGTGCATGACACTGCAAGGCCCACATAACTGGAATTGGTAGTGATTACTTGGAATGGGCTTCAATTTAACGTTTGGAGAGGCCAGCATGTAGTCCCGACTTAAACCAGAAATGGAAACCTATGGCGAGAGTAAAAAGTCGCCAGTGATACCAGCGAATTTGCAGTCATTTAAGAATGCAGCTATTGGAGGAATATGAAAATATTCCAGAGCATTAAATTTAAATCCTCTTTGAATGCTAGTAGTGATCAACACAAGAGGAGGAAATACTCCATTCTGAAATGAACATTTTTGGTAAAAGTGTTTTTCCTTTTAATGATATTTTAAGTTGCATTTTTAGTGTCAGAGGGTTTGATCATAGTGTGTTTATATTCAGAGGTTGAAGTTACTGCTGTCTTTTTTGCCATTTCATCATCAAAATTTATCTATTTTATATCATATATTACATTCACATTAAGTAGGCAAAAGTCAAAGTAGCGTTCTCTATTCTCATCCTTGAACCTTGAACCCGAAAACCTTTATGTTTTGGTTTATAGCCTTTACAATTACATGAGGCTTCTCGAAAACCCCTTCCTTCAAACTCGTTCTGGCTACCCAAACCAATTCTATTTTAGGTTAAAAAGGTTAATACTATGAAATTCTTTAAATTTCAAATATTTGTAAATATGATTCTTGGCAACCTAGTTAGTAATACAGAAGTGTATAAAATATTATTTATTTATCCTGGCAATATATTTGACAAATACATAGGTGTAGTTTTTATGTGTGTGAAAATTTATTTAGTTTATGGTAGGTGTTATTAATTTGGAGGTCATCAGATCTTAATGAAGGTTTTGTCTGGCTTTTAACATATACATCTTTACATCAGTCTAGAGCTATTTAAACACCATCACCATTCAGCTTGAGACATACAGGTCATGAACACCAACTTTTACTAGATTTTTCTAATTTTTAATTTTTGTGGTCTTGGAGACAACTTACCTTTTTTCCTTAAAAGAAGAGAACCTAAAAGTTTGAATTCTACCTTGCTCAAAACGTTATGTTTAAAAATTCTAAGTGATGGATAAGTTCAGCTAAATCTTGAGATTAAGGTAGATATTTAGAATTAAAAAATAATAGTTGGTAAAAAAAGAGATAAAAAGTTTTATATATGCTGATAAAAGAAAATAATGTTTAAATATTGACTGATGATCTTAAGTTGTAAAAATAAGTTGATTGTTGATTCTCACTTACAATGCTGAATAACTAAAAAAATTATATTTGTATATCTGTTGTAGTCCTCAGGAAGGTGAAATAAAACTGAAAGCTTGCATAGTTTCTTTTCACCACATTCATTGGACCACATCCCCGATTCCACCGAATATATTGCGAATAGTAGCAAATCACCTTTACATAATTATAGACTTAAGATAAAACTAGCACAGACTCCCTCCTGAATCTGTCAACTGTTGGCAAATGCAAAACTAGGAAAATATTTTAGATTTTTTGGAAATCCTGGTATGTATAAGTTGGAATGTTAGCTTGTGCAATATTAGGGATAAATATTAAATTTTGTATTTCGTAGAATTCAAGGTGGAATAGAGGTAACATTTGATTCGTGGAATTAAAAGAGGAATTATTTCCTATTTTAACCTTGTACCTAAATAATATTTGGCGTGCAAATAATCACTAATTTAAAATTATTTTCTTACAATATTTAGTAGGATAATATTTAGATGTGTTGTAACCCGCGTTTTTCGTATTTTCAAAATTGAGTGGCAGTAAAAACCACCTTCTCTTTGAAAGTCGCAATGGCTATGGATAGGCGGATTAACGCTTACAATTTATAATTTGTTGAATTTGTGAGAAACGGTTAAGAATGAGGTAGTTTACAAAACACTTTTTCATTTTTTTGCCGACGTTTCGACCTTTATACGGGTCATCTTCAGGGCATGAAGTGCGGTGCTATTCATGTAGTGTGTATTTTTTCCAATCAACATATGTTTTGTAATTCACCCAGCCCCTAAAGATGACCCGAATAAAGGTCGAAACGTCGGCAAAAAATGAAAAACCTGTTCCCTAATAAATGTAAGAAAATAATTTTAAATTAGTGATTTATTTGTAATTATTCAGTTAATCAAATATTATTTAAGTACATGTATGGAGTACGTATGTGTGGAGGTAAATGAAAAACTATTATATTATTTATGCATTTATCTCCATGTTTAATTTCAAATTTTTGATTTCAAATTTCTAAGTATTTAAAATTCCAATCTAATTCCATCCCTTTATTGAAACTGTGTCACATTGTTGTATTTAAATTTAAATTTAGATAGCGTTTTGTTTCATTTAGATGATTCTTAAATTCCGAAAAAGTGTTCGATTTAAGCAAGTGTTTTTTCGTTTTAATTTCTCTGCTGCTTTGTCGTACATCGCAATAATTACAATTAAGTTGGTAAACCCCGCTTTTTGACAAGTTTTCAACTTTGTCTTTAGATTTTGAGTAGATGTTTCTAAGTGAACACTTACCTCTAAAAGCTACTCCTAAAACCTTCTCGTTTAAGAATTTTACCTACTTTTTCTGATAGTTCAATGTATGGAAGCAACGAAAACCTAATGACGATAGTGGCTGAGTCCGACTGTTGCCTCATACAGAGTTAATTATTTCATTATTTTTACTAGCAACCTATCGATAAATATTTCTTGATATCCATTGTTTTTAGCTGTTTTTAATTATTTGTATATTTTTATAATTAACAGGTGTTAATTGGAGTTTCAACGTGCGGTCTATGTGCCAAATGAAACCAGCAGCTTTTTAGCTCCATGGGTGAGAAGAATCTGCTGGCATCATGTTATAATGGTATCTGCAGTTGTGGGTTTTCTATATATGTCTATTTCAATTACGTTATTTATTTTACAGTTTTAAGCTAAAAAGTGTAAATAACCATCTGTATTTATTTCCAATATAAAATTTATATTGGGCTGGTGCAAAAACAATGCCGGTTTTGAAAAGTCATGTCAAAAAACTATTTTTGGTCTTTATAAAATAAAGAAAATTTATTCGAAATATTTTCCATCAAAATATACAAATCTTTGCCAACCTGTAATTAGCGTTTTTATTCAGCTGACATAAAAATCAAATTCCGGCTCACAATAAAGATTTGGAAGACGTTTTCGGCTTCGCCGCGTTCTCTAAAAATTTCATCCCTCAGGAATCTAAATGCCTAAATAAGTAGAAGCCTGTAGGCGAGAGGTCGGATGAATATGGAGGGTGCAGTAAAAGATTCATATCCTAAAGTCCGTAAGTTTCCGCAGACTTTGGGACTTGTGGTCTGACGTTATAGTGAAGAAGAATCGGCCCCTTACGGTTTACCAATGCTGGACAAAGACTGCAGTTTCCCGTGCATTTGATCAATTTCTTGGAAATATTTTTCTGCTGTATTAGTTTCACCATAATTCAGGAAAATAACAACCCTAGCAGTACACCACCAAACACTCACCATAACCTTTTTAGGTGCAGATTTGATTCGGGAAGTTTTTTGGCGTTCTATTCTTGTCCAACCACCTGTACGCCAACTGTTATCGTACACAATCCATTTCTCATAGCACGTGATGATTCCATTGAGAATGGATAATTTTGGTTGTGCAACAGAACAGACGTGCAAATTTCAAAGTGTCGATTTCTGTGGGCTTAGTCTTTGACTTGAGCTTATTTACTTTACCAATTTGCTCCATGGCAAACAACGGTTCTTCCGCACTTTCCTGTGTTGTCACGTGAATTTTCTTCAATAAAGTTTGGAGTTGGTCGTCGTTCACAACAGAAGGCCTACCCGCGGCCATCAATGTCTTCGAGATCGAAATCTCCAAAATGAGACTTCGGAAACCATCCCTGCACCGTGCGGTAATGGTTCCCTCCACAACTACCTCCACATTTTCCATTTCACGGTAATGTTATGCGCGGTTTGAGCCGCACTTCGCACAAGTTCAAAATATTTATTATTATGTTTGAGGGCTGTGTTTACATAATAAGCACCTGCGAAAATAAAACAAAATTTTCAAAACCTGCATTAGTTTTTGCAATATTTAATATCACAATAATAACAATGAAGTTTGTAAACCCCGCTTTTTGACAAGTTTTCAACTTGGTCTTTAGATATTAATCCATTTATGCTTAGTGGTCTAATTGACCAAATTACTTATTTCAATTAATTATTTTTTTGTAAGATTTTGGTTGAGATGAAAAAGTTAGGGCTAAATAAGCCGAAGGTTGTGGGTTCGAAACCCGCTCGTGACACTAAGTTTTTCATCTCAACCAGAATAATTAATTTATCTTTAGATATACCTATTTCAGTTAGGTTATTTATTGTGGAAGTTTTAAGTCTAAAAAGTTTAATCAACCATCTTTATTTATCTCCAATGTACAATTTGTACTAGGATATAAAGAATTATTTAATTGGAGGAATTACTTTAGCTCCTCTAGAGTTTCCGACCATTTATATAAAATATCGTCTACAATTAATTTGTTTTTTGATTTGAAAAAGTTGAAAGTTATCCATGAATAATTCGGCACAAAATGGGGACATCTTCATAATTTCTTTTAAAAGCGATTTGCAAAGTTATCGATAAAAAAACGAATCGATACAAAGTATGGGTCATGTACCAAAAAAGTATCGTTACTTCGATGGTATCGGGTATCATTAGTACTAGTTGGAGGTGGATCGGCGGGTTCTTGTCATTCTTGTCGAGATACAAACAAGAATTTATTATTACAGTTTTGCTTTTATGTTTTGTCTTTGATGTGTAATAATATTAAAAAATGAAGAACGAAAATGAAGCCGAGAGCTGGCTAGACTTTTTAAAATTTACTTAGGGAACCTAGAAAACCTAGAAATGAAATGAGTCCTCCAGTGGGAGAACCACTTTTCAACCTATTTGCAGACACCTGCTAATAGGAATAATACAATTGTCCATATATAATATAAGACGTTTTCTCAAGACAGAATTAGTTAAATATTAGAAATTGTTCAAAACAACAACTCTTCAGACTGGGACATAGATAAAATTAATCATGGCACATAATAAAAATTGTTACTAAACAAATATTGAATAATTAAAAAAAGTAATTATTTCACTAATAGCTCCCTGTGGCCACTTCTTATGTTGTTGAGAATCTAATCTCGATTGAAAATATGGCAAAAGAGGGAAAATTTGAACGGTTGTAGGTTGAGATGAGTTGTTGTCCGAGGGGATCGAACTCACGATAGCTCAAGTGGTAGAGCAGCGGCGTATTTAGATGAAGGTCGTGGGTTCGCATACCGCTCGTGACGCTAATTTTTGATCTCAACCGAAAACGTTGGATAAAAAGAATAATTAATTGGAATAGATAAAAATGCTCCAGTCTTGAATACGATTTATGTAATTTGGTCATTACACTCATTTTGGTCTGTCAGACGCGTTTCGGCATTTTGTCGTCTTCAGTGGTGGGTCTGAGTGGTTTTTTGTTAAGGTTAACTCCGAAGATGGTGAAATTCTCAAATCGGAGGATAGGTAGACCAAAATGGTAATGAGTAAATTACAGGTTCATCACTCCACAGACCACAGCAGGCAATCTCACAATTTAATTTTTAGGGGGAAAAAAATCAAAAACTATTCCTGAATAACAGCCCATCTTTTCAACAAATTAACACGCTACTATTAACAGATTTGATACAACTGTCTATGTATAATACAAAGAGCTTGTGCCAAACCAGTACTAGTTAAATATTAAAAAATGTTCAAAAATGTAACAGCTGTTCAGAATAGATCGTTCGATAGACAGAAAAAAAAAACGATGTAGTTATGTAGGATTTAAGGCTTAGCACAAATTAAAAAAAAAACTAACCTGAGTGACCTTTAGTTTAAAATCATTCAAAGTGCAATTGTTAACTAGTTTGAGTAGTTTTTTTAATCTTGTTTGTCAACGCAATCGAGAATCAAGGCCTGGCATGCTTCATTGAAAGTGTTAATAATTAATTACATGGTTACATTTCATGGCTGAACAGTGACTTGGCTTTTGCATTTCTCAAAAGTATAATTTTTATTTTAAACAAGTCAATTGTCAATAAAACGAGGTGTGCATCAGTCGTCTCAATTGGCAAAATTCGTCTCAATTTGTAGAGTAGCTAAATAGTTAAAATTACATTGCTCAATTACTTGTTAAAATGTCATGCAATAATTTTATAAAATTTATTCAAAATTAAGTAGTTTTTGTTTTTTTAAAAACCGCTACCTTGTTCAGAATGAAAAAAATCTGGAAATAACTTTGAATCTTGAGTAATTTTGTAACTGGCGAAGTAATTAAAAGTAAAACAAAATAACATTGTCGATGGCAAGTTTACTTGTTGATTTCTTATCTCTGCTTATTTGTACGGTAAATTGTTTAACCATAGATAAAATTAGGCTTAATCATATGCAAACCTTTTTGCGATAATATTAAAAAGAAAATTTTTTCGTTTTTTTATATTTTTTATTCTTATACTTTTTCTAGCCATTTTAATATTTAATCGTACCAACAGGTGTCTGGATTGATAAAGTGAATATAACATTTCATAGTACGCTTTCGTTTTGTAATAAATCATTCACATAAAATAAATTATTTACAAGGTACAATTTTTATACGATATTTTTTTTATGTTGGTAATATCAATGTTTAATTCTCACAGAATATCAAAAATATCATAAATACTATAACAAATTAAATATCATAAATATATAATTTTGTTGGATGTGAGATTCACATATATACAAACATGATGTGAGACATTTGATTGTAATTTAATACAAACACAAAATATTACTTGCAGTTGACAATTTCACAGTTTCCTTTTTTTTTAATGTACATTTGAGAATTAAATTATTAAAAACGACTGTAATAGATGAGGTTATCTAACTAGCGTATTTATTTTACAAACAACTTGAATGACATTCTGATCATTTTTACAACAAGAAAATAAAAAAGTACTATACATTTTTATAACTAGTTCAACCAAGAGCTTGCACACATGTGCATAAGATTACCAAAGTTTTCAGTGGCGGTACAAAAATAAAATGAATATGATCACAAAAACTTATTTTATAATGATGATAACAATTTCTTTATGTAAAACATCCTAAAGTAAATTGAAAGAAATGATGTTTCTCAGGATGAATTGAATTCCTCACACACACACCTGAAACTTTGCTCACCTTGCTCGGCATAATGAGGTTGAAGCAAGGATCAGGCGATGCGTGGAAACATGATGAGGAGGAGAAAGATAATTTTGGAAGGTAATTAAAAACGATGAATTCCTCTCTACTCGATGCCCATGGCAGGCAACTGAGACACATCGCAATGCTCCTTTTGTTGACAGTTGTATGCCACAAACACACCTGAAACTTTGCTCATCTAGTATAAGTAAGGCTGGGCAATGATCCAGGCGTGTCTGTAACACATAAAGTTTTCTCCTTGAGGGTTGAACAGAAGCAAGTCCTGCTAAAAAACAAAAACAAAATACGTAAATTTAATAAATCAAAATTTATTAATATATAATTTTTCATAAAGAATAAATCTTATGATGAGTTAAAATCTGTTTTTGTTAAGGATTAAGCATTATTTAATTTAAATAAAAAACCTTTGATCATTATAAGTTTACACAACAAGCACATTTAGTGTCTATTTAAAAAAATATTATTGCTACTACAAACAATAAATCAAGAAATCCATCTTAATTCCAGGCTTTTTAATTGGAATTTACTAAGCTGATTAAAGTTTAGTCTGAAAAAATAAAATTTCTAAAAAATAATGTTTTAATGAAGAAAATTAAAAATAAAATAGATTTGAAAATAGAATAGGGAGTGAGAGATTTTTTATTTAAAAAATAAACTCCCAAAATTCTTACTTGAATCATTGTTGTAGGTTTTAGTCAGGCACTGTTCAATCTTAGAAGTCAATAAATGACTGGACTCAAATGTATTACGATATGATTTGCCAACAGAGCATGAAATCCTACTACAGATGATAAGCCCCTTTGAAGGCAAATTTATCACAAATTTAATTAATATGCAACTTCATTCTATCAGGAATAACGCTAAGTTTTACAAAAAAAAAAAAAACGTTCTGTAAATAACTTTAGAGAAAGTAGCTCTTATTTGTTTATTATTATTACTTAAATGAATTAAGGTTTTTAGTTGAGATGAAAAAGTCAATGGCACGAGCGGGATTCGAACCCACGATCTTCGGCTAGATACGCCGCTGCTCTACCACTTGAGCTATCGTGACCTCGATCCACTCGGTCATCAACTTCCTATCTCAACCCCACCTTATGAGTTTTCCCTCCTTTTGCCATTTTTCAAATGTAATGTAGGAAGGGAAAATTCAAAAGGTGTGGTTGAGATGGGAAGTTAGTGTCCGAGTGGAACGAGGTCACGATAGCTCAAGTGGTAGAGCAGCGGCGTATCTAGTCGAAGATCGTGGGTTTGAATCCCGCTCGTGCCACTGACTTTTTATCTCAACTAAAAACCTTAATTAATTGTAAGATATTAATTGGTCAAGCGGACCACGAAATTAGTGAATTATTATTACTATTGTGTGGTGTTTTGAGCATTCTCAACACAACTCGCAAGAACGAACGGAAAACAAACACTTTGGGCACTGAAGATGATCTCAATAAAGATCGAAACGTTGGCATGATAAAGAAAATTTTTTCTAAACACTACGTCACACCAGACCACATCTAACGATCTCCAAATAATCATTATTACTATTTATGTACCGCGGTGGTAAAGCGATAATGATGTCCGACTCGTATTTAGCTTTTTAGTTGATAATTTAAGAAAAATATTTTGTAATGTGGCTAGACGCCTTGTCCGTGACACCCAACAGGTAGTTGGATTTTAAGCCCTCCTGTATGACAGGAATTAATTAATTATTTTTACTATTTTTGTATTAAAAAATTATGACTAGAGAGGCCAATCAAAAACAAAAACTCAGTTCCTTCGTCGAGCTTTTGAGTAAAACATCCTCCTTATCAGGACTATGAAACGGTAATTAGTAGATTAACGGGATGACAAATATAAAAATATATTCATAATTTTGACACCTATGGTTTCATGAACAATTAAATTAAAAATCGAAATCATATAGAACCAGATCAAACAAGAACAGAGATTTCCATCTATCTATTATTTCTGAAACATGTAAGTTTATCAAGTTTCAAATCTGTTGGAAAATTACCTTTTACATTCTTAATTAATCAATGATTGCTGTTGATGATTGAATAGTCTGCTAATTCCGATAATAATATAAATTAAGAATACGCCCAAAAAAGTTTATTTTTTGTAAGTATAATTTTAAAAATTTGGTTCTAGAGCGGCTGCAAATTAAGAAAGCCTGAATTTAGAGGAATAAGCTCACCCTCGATTTATTTAACTCTAATTCGTCTGAGGGTAATTTAAAAGGTTGACTTATAACCCTGCCATCTGTTACCTAAATCCACCACTGTCGACTCCCTACCATTTCTTCATTACTTTCTCCTTCCACACTTGTATATATTTTTCAAAGGGGAATTAATTAAATATAATTGTTTTAATTTTTCAGCTTGTGATTTGTAATGTCTACGTTTCAGTTGTTCTCCCGAAGAAATACTTTTTTTCAATTGTTTCACCGTCTGTTTTTTGTGAAATGAAGAATTTCGCGCGAAAGTAGAATGTTCCGTTTCCTAGGGACTATAAAAATAGTTTAACATCCGGCCGTGAAAGACAAATAACAATGGGGGATACACCTACAACCATTAACACCCCTACGATAAGAAAATTCCTCTGGGACACGCTAGTTTACATGCTCACCGAGCAGGAGAACGAACAATTCAATTCGAAATCTCCTTTTTCCCATTGGCGAAGCTAAATCAGAATTTCATGACTCTAACGCTCACGGTTTTATTTTCATAGAAATGCCATATTTGGGAAGATACTATAATTACGGTGACTTGGAAAAACGAATCATAAATTTAAAACAAAGGAATTAAAAACAATCCCAACGATAATCCCAAGTAATAAGATTGTTGGATCTTTATAAAATTCCTGGATGGATTTGTTTTATAAATAGTGTCTCTTTTTTAAATTTAAAAATCCCCAAAATAAATTTCTCGACAATATAAATTATAACAATAATGAATTATTTGTGTACTATTTTTATTTGCTACGAAAGCGAACAGAAGAAATAAAATATAGAAAGAAGAATTTCATGTTTTTCATCAAACCAATGTTATAAAAGCAACCCGAAGAAACCACTTTAAGATATTTATAAGCAAGAAACTCAGTTGTTTGTGTTTTCCCTATCTGTTTGTCCTACATGTGCCGTCTAAAGGAGCAATAATTCAAAAATATTTACAATTTTCTGTAACACTGACGAACAACGTAGGTCGTATGTACTCTAATAGGACAAGAGTGAACAGCTCCCTAAACGGGAAAAAGTTGAAAGATAAAATAAATATCAAGAACAGATTTGTTTTCCTTACAAATTAGAATTGACCTTTTGGGTGTATCGACCCTTGAAATGAGCTTTCCAGATCTATTTCACGTTTCTTCTCCGTCATGTAGTATCCATTAAAGCGCATAAGCTAACTTTGTAAGTTACAGACTCTGCGAAAAGTAATTCAATCCAGTTTAGCCCGTTGACGTCGGATCATTGAAAGAGATAATGTTACCTGAAACAAAAAACAAATTATCGATTTCTTGTTTGGAACTTGATTTAAAAAATAAATAAAAGTAAACTTTTTTAAAATTACAAACTAGTATTACGACTTTATAAACTTCTTCACACATAACTTTATTCCGAAGTGTTGAAACATGAGCTTAAAATTCGAGGCGTCAAAACTGCCATCAATGCCAAAGTAAAATTTAGTAAAAACTCTAAAATATCCTTACGATAACCTAGACTTTTTACCATGTCTGCGGGTATTTAATTTTCCATCACAAACACATCTAAATATACTCCAACGTTCTCGCTAATAAATACATTCGCTCAAATTAAGGGTATCTGCTTCAGGTATGGAAACAACTTATTTTTATAATCCTGTGTGTCATCGATTCCAAAATAAAATTTAGTACCAACTCTAAATATACCATTTCGTTCGATTTTAATTTGCATTAACATATTTTATGCTATATGATAAACAATACACCAAAAATTACATATATTATCTAAAATTTTATATTAAAAATTAGGGAAAGGCCAATTAGAACGACTCACAATCAGCTCCTTCGTAGAGATTTTCAGTAATTCATCACAAATGCTGTTACTAATTTAAAAAGTTGACAAATATGAACAGTTCACAACTTTCACACTGAAATGTACAATGAAATTAAAAATTGAAATCATAATCATGTAGAACCAGATCAAACACGACTTGTACATCCTATCGTAAGATTTTCAAGTTCCACGTTGTCTGCGAAATCATCTCATACATTATTAATCAATAATCAATTTATAATATTGAAACCTATGGGTGCATAATTTAATTTATAGTGGACGAAATCAGACATCGAAATGCTTTCATACCCGATTTTAAACGTAAAATATTGAAGATTGATGTTAATTATACCGGAGATATACATATTATCAATGTCATATGTATGCAGACAAATTATATATAAGATAAATGATGTACACACAGACATAAATTAGTGCAAACATATAGATTCTACGTATGTAGACAAATGGTGCAAATTTTTACAGTTTTTTTTTTACTTCGACGAAAAAATGTGATTATAATAGTTTCATTTGAAAAACATTTATTTAAATTGGTAAAAAAGTAAGCTGAAACTGTTTATTTTCAATTGCTTATTCCCAATTTTTATGGAAATTAGGACCAAAATGGTCTATTTCAGTCGATAGCTATAAAATAAACAGATCATTATTTCATGTTTTTAATTAAGAAATTTTGTATGAATAAAATCATTATACATCACTTTAGCTAGTGATATTCGATTTTTAAAAATAAATAATCAATTATTTCCAGCTTAGGGGAAGTTGAAAGAATGTCTGATCACGCCATTATTATATATTTAAAAGGAAAGTCATGGCATTTTATATAACAGTTATTATTGTGTAGAATTGAGTCATTACATTTTTTTTTTATTAAAGTCGTTTATTTATAATTGAATGAGCTTGGTTTTTTAATTAATTCTAAACTTCAAAGAAAATAAAGTATATTATCACATTAATTTATTATTTATGGATTTTGTTGAGAGTAATTAGTTATTTGATCAAAGTGAATAAATATTTATTTAGAAATCGTGAGATGCAGTCTGGTGTGACGTAGGTTTCAGAAAAACATTTTCTTTATCGTGCCAACGTTTCGATCTTTATTGAGATCATCTTCAGGGCCTGGGATTTACAAACATTGTTTACATATAACANTATATATAGAAATGACGGGGTTTGACAACTACGAGGTCATATCGTCCCAAAGGGTTTCGGTTATATTTGAAAAAAAAAAAAGCCTATTTGTATGTGTTCTGTGTTTACGACTGCTGTGATTCGAACCCGGGACTCTAACCGTGTCCTCCCTGTCAACGATCGAATACGTTAGAAAACCACCCATGTTTCTTTATAATTTTGTAATAAATTATAAATACCAGAATAAACAGGGGTGAGAAGAAAGTGTTACGTTTCATTTGGGGAATTGAGTTTTTAATTCGTACACTTCTATGTATTATTTAATTCATATTCTTTAGCATTTTCCTGTAGGGATAATATTATGACATTTGTGGTTTGAGCCAGACGTGGAGTGTTGCCTACATTTTACCACATTTCATAATAATTTACTTTGTTATTTATGCTGTGGACATGTTACAGTTAAAAAAATAAAATAAATCACGGATTGTGTGACAAAACATGCTGAAACGTCGCAAAAAGATTCTATTAAAAAAAAAAAAACCCTTCATAAATATGCCTAACCTCTAATTTCATATTTGTAATGTAAATATACTGATTATTTAAATATGATTTTAAACAAGTAAATAATGAATTTATACATTATCTAAAAGAGGAGTTATTGTATAAATTTTATTATTGTTAATGGAATGGAGGTATGGAAAATGACTTTATAGGTAGTAATAATAAAAATAAGTATGATTTATAAATAAATCGTCCATAACATAATCCACGTTGTTAGTCATCTCTTCATTTTTTGTTTTCATGGAATAAAAGTTTTAAAAGCAGACCAGTAATTAACGGGTTTTATAAAGAGACGAAGCTCAAGGGCCATGGAGGATAAAGAGAGCTTTTGTAAGGATCACGACTTGACTTTCTCGGGGTCAACGGACTCACCCACACTGGCCATTCTAGTTCAATCAGCTGCATCGCCGCACTATTCAGAAGACGCTTTACAATTAGAAGGCTTTGTTGGTTTGGAAGTTAGTGGCTGCTAACCGATCCGATTGGACTAATGTTGTGATTTTCAATTATTTATCGTATAAACTATTGATTTAAAGGGATCTTTTGATGTTAATGGTTTATTCTTTAACTTGAATAAACCATTTACTTGCGATGTGAGCTTTTATCTACGTCTGAGCGGTGATAAATTTATAGTTTGATCGTTTCCGATCTACATATTCTCCAGAGAGAGATATATACAAATAATCTTCCAGGTTTAAGAATCAATTTTCAAAAACCTAATCAACAATCGAAAAATAGTATCAAATTATTTTGTATAAAAAAGTATATATATTATAATCTCAAATTTTAAAATTGTTTCTAAACTATTTTTAATTTGGCCAGTAGTTCTTACAAATAAAACCACTAACAGGACTGAAACTTCCAAATTTTCCTTTGATATGACGTTATGTTTATAGATATAACTATAGAATCAGTGATGTGATTTAAAAAAATATGTAATTATTAAATTCATAATATCATAGGGTTAAATCTTAATTACATTAAAAGGAATTTTTTTTCGGACGGCTAGCTACTAGAGTCATTGCCTCTTGTTTGTCCTAACTTGTATTTTTGACTCTATATTTTATGTTTAACCATTCCACACGATTAAAATGCCCTTAGCCAATTAAGATTCACATTCATACTATTAAAACAATACTCTAATCTAAGTTTGATTTACTGCTGAGACCCTAAAATTATGTACAACCTGAACCTACGGTTGATGTCGGTGAGGCATTTGTCACCAACCTTCATTCACGCCAATAAATACATTCACACAGAGTAATAATCACGAATTCACTATTTTAAGTTAACTTTTTTGGTTCGACAGATATTGATTTTGCCAAACTTAACCACTCATGCAAACAAATACGTTCACACAATCTCAAAGGTTTTTGATATTTCGACAGTGACAATCTCCGTCACACTGCAAATAAAACTAACCTTGAATACTTTGGTGTGCCTGTGGGTATTCAATTTTCCATCACAAACACATGCAAACATATTCCAACGTTCGCGCTAAAAAATACATTCGATCAAATTAAGAATATCATTTCATGCAACGTTCGGCTTAAGGTATCGAATCGACTTCTTATTTTAATCACTACAGTAATACAGCAAGCCCAATGCTTCAAAAATAGTTTAAAGTTTGCGCGCAAGCTATTCCTTATTATTTGCGGTGCTAATCTCTCTGATAATATGTGTTTTACTGATTCATAAAGATACCCTTTCTTGGCGAAGAGATGGCCATGTGTCAGCCTGGTGTGGCCTATCGGCCGGCGAGTTATATGAGTCTTTCTTTTTGCTCATTTTCTGTCTGATTCAAGATTTTTTATTAATATATAATTAATAGTTATAATTTATTTTATTCTAATGAATTACACATAAATGGGATCAAGATCTGTGTTTGTTCCCATCCTAATAATAGAATGTAAAGACTGACAATATTAAAATATAAATAATAAAACTTATAAACTTATGTACAACGATTAAAATAAAAAGTAATATAATTTACTTATTATTAACAATATTATTTACTTTGATTACTCATGTATCTTGGTCTATGAAAGGTCCAAAAACATATTTTGTAAATAATATCATTTTGTTATTACAGTGGTGATTCTTGGAAATAGTTTTTCACACAATGTATTTCGTTTATTTCTTATATGAATTTAATTGTTTTTAGTATTGTCTTGTGTTTTTGTTATGTCTAATAATTACATAATACTAAGTGTTAATTGACTTCGAACTGAAAATTTTCTTCTTGATCTTTTTAATATTTATGAGGGACGTGCTAGGTTATACAAACTGCCAATCTTTGTCTGGTGTTTAGACGTCACTTTATTTCTTTGTTTCAAGTTTCGGGGTACACTCTGAGGTGTATTTAAAGTTGATTGGAACAAAAGGTTTCTGAATCGTCTGAATATTTATCGAAGTCACGATAGCTCAAGTGGTAGAGTAGCGGCGTATTTAGCCGAAGGTCATGGGTTCGAATCCCGCTCGTGACACTGCCTTTTTTATCTCAACCGATACCTTTCATAAATATCAATTAATTGAAAAATGTTAATTAGTCAATCGGACCACGAACTGTAATGGTTTTAATAATTAAACTGAAGTATATCTTCACGAAAGCTCTCCGTGGCCATTTCATTTGTCTCCGAGAATCGAAGAGATTACACGAAATTTGAAAATTGGCAAAAAGGAGGGAAAATTCGAGAGGTCAGGTTGAGATGGGAAGTTGGTGTCCCAGCGGATCGAAGTCACGATAGCTCAAGTGGTAGAGTAGCGGCATATTTAGCGGAAGGTCGTGGGTTCGAATCCCGCTCGTGACATTGTGTTTTTTATCTCAACCAATTCCTTTCATAAATATGTAACTATACTTGTTTTTTACTATAGTTACAGTTGGATTCACGAAGAAACTTAGACAAAGAGCAGAATGAGATAAAACTTTTTTTTTTAAAGTAGGAGAATAACTTCTTCAAAGTCTGTAAAACAGGATGTGCCATTCAAACCGCAATTTATTCGAGCGTAAGTATCAAGTTGTCTCATTCAACTTGTTAAAAGTTATCACTCAGAAAATGTATTAAGGAGGAGGAATATTTTATCAGATATAAATATAGTGATATGATAAAAGGAGAGAAGAAAATGTTGATGATGTTATTAAAGTAATAAATTTTTGAGATATTGTTTGTATAAAAATCAACATAAATTGAAGAATTTGCTTCTTTATTTTATATTTTATATTAGTCATCTTTATGTGTAAAAGTTGTGCCCATGGAGGATAAACCAATTTAGAAAATATCGGCTTAAGATAAAAAAGAAAGTTTGACAATTTATTTCGATTTCATTAAAGTATTCCTACCGTTGCCCTAGTGGTTTCATTTAACTTGTTAATTTATTTTGGAAAATTGGAGTCTCACCGACGTGAATAGAGATTGGAATCGGGATTAAAGGCATCTTTTGGAAAGGCCTTGTCTATTTCTGTCTCACTCTCTCTCTGTCTCTCTTTCAAGCATACAGGCAGTAAGAAATTGGAAGAACCTGGTTAGATAGGGGTGTCTACCATTAGGGCGCTTCCTAATTGCACCCCCTTTCTGATAAATCCCATTCCCTGTTTCATCCCTCCGCCCGCACAAAAGCAAGGCATCTCTTCGGCCGATGCCCGAGTGGTGTTCGTAAATAATCACTTGTTTTTCACGTTACTACCTTGCATTCCTTTGGACGGTTTTTCTCCTTTAAAAACATCGGATGAATTATAGACATATTTTAGCATAAACCAATTAAATTGCTGATGAAAGAATCACGTTGAACTTCGGCCCGCATAATCTCGCTGTTGTAATCTTGTCAACCGTTTTATTCCCATCACCGCCATCTTTTCCGCTGGGGTTATGCACAGCGTAGATGATCGATTTTGACCATATCAACAGTTCATAGTCTGTATCGCACGGAGCAAACCCGCTACGAGATATTGTTTAAAACTCGCCCATCACTTTCTAATATTATTATTGATAATTATATAAGCAAACGTCTAGGCGCAATAAACTTATAGTTATCACCGTTCGCTCTGCACGGAATAAATAAATATTCTAGCACATCAGTTAAATAGATCATTATTTTCCGTCAAGGTTGACGCAGAACTTTACAAGAAAAGTTTAAAAAAGAATCTTAACACAAATGACAATTCTAAATTTTATCAGCTTCTATTAAATATATAAATACTCAATTAACTGTACACAATTTTTTTCGAAATGAAAAATCGGTGTCACAGGCGGGATTCGAACCCACGACTTTCGGCTCAATACGCCGCTGCTCTACCACTTGAGCTACCGTGACTTCGATTGCCCATGCCACAAACTTCTCATTTCGACTACCCGATTTTATTCTAATTGTAAGCTAATCGCGGCTTCATATAGAAAACTTTTTATTAACGATTGTACTAGATTAGCAGAGGACTGTGTACGATTCACAGGCTTCTATTAAATATATAAATACTCAATTAATTATACACAATTTTTTTCGAAATGAAAAATCTGTATCAGGCGGCACGTATTGAGCCGAAAGTCGTGGGTTCGAATCCCGCCTGTGACACAGATTTTTCATTTCGACAAAATTGTGTATAATTAATTGAGTACAAATGACAATTATTCAGAAATCGTGAGATGCGGTCTGGTGTGATGTAGGTTTCAGAAAAATATTTTCTTTATCGTGCCAACGTTTCGATCTTTATTGAGATCATCTTCAGGGCCTGGGGTGTAATCACCACACAAGTGACAAAATCTGTATAATTCGATGGGATGGTCAATATCAAATATTCGAAGTTTAGTATTGCATTGTCTTTTTCTGTAGATAAAGCGAAGTATAGCTGATTATTTAAATTAAATGGGGATAATTGTAAAATAATAATTTGAAGTAATAATAATATTTTGTATTTAAATCAAACCGTAAATGTTTTGATATTCCGATTCAATTGTCATAAGTAATTTAAAATCGATACAAGGGGTGAAAAGTTGACCTCTTTTGCTAAATTCTTTGAACTTGACACAAATGTCAATTATTCAGAATTACAGTTGGTATCGCAAGGCAATTTGGAGTTTTAATTAACAGAACAATTTCTCCATAATAAAGACTTCAGAGCATGAAGAAAATTGCCTCGTTCTGATTATATCCCTGACGCCGCGTCACCGGCCAATGGGATTCTGTTTCCCCACCATTTTGAAGTTTTTGTTAAATTCTTTGAACTTTTACCTGAAATTTGAACCTTTTAGCTGTTGGTATAGCAAGGTGACAAATCAGTTTGGCAGGAAATTTGGAATTTTGACTGACAATGCAATTTCGCCAAAAGAATTTCATAGAAAAACTTGCCTCGCCCTGCTTATATCCCTGACGCCATGCCATCCGCCGATGTGATTCTGTTTTATATTAACTAATTTTTTTTAATACGGTACTATTTTTCCCATCATTTTGGTCAGCCTATCCAGTTTTGGTGTGTAACAGAGAAAGAAAAACTGTAGGTTCATCGTCCCGTAGATCTCAAAAAGAAATCTCACAATTTTGCCAATTACTATTACAATTACTAAGCTGCAAATTATTAGTCTATTAAAAAATTATATTTATATTAAACCATAAATTACAATTTCGGTTGTACCTGCTATAATTTATTTGTTGATTTTGCTACTGTAAACATCAGAGAGTAATTCTTGTTATATTTATGCCGTTATTACTTTGATATTAAAAATTATGGATAAGGCAAAATGGAATGGTACCACTCAATTCCTTCGTCGTGCTTCCCAGGAAATTTTTTAAATTTCATCAGGACTTTGTAATTATAATTAATAATTTACAGAGTTAACAAAGACCTGGGCAGGGGGATAAATTTTTCGAAAGTCGATGAAGGAACTGTGAACTATCCAATTGGCTTTATCAGGGATAATAATAATAAATATAAATATAATATTACAAATATTGAAGGCTTCTTGGATTATTCTTTTTACTACGTTTTTTGATAAAGAGATAATTTGATGTATTGCTAGGGAAAATATTGAAAGGAAGTTTTAATTTTAAAGCAAATAGTTTTTGAGCTATGCCACCCAAGCATGTTAAAATAACTTTGGCGTACTATATTAGGCTTTTTTTAATAAGTCTAATTAACCAGAAGGAACACATCAATTAACTAGGTGATTTGAAACATTCGAAGACAATTTTTTAAGCAAAGGCTAGAAAGTCGTATTTGCTCCTGCTTCAAGGCTGGGCCTTGTTCGTTCCTTTTACACCGACAGGGTGAATTTATTATAAACAAGCCTCTTGAAACAGCCCCTTTGCCAAACTTTGCTTTCTGTAAACACCCTTTGATACGAGCGAAGAGAAAATTAATATTTTCTTTCCAACTCGGCCGAACCGACTTGCAAAGGATTGTTTAATGTGAAGTTTTCAGAGATTTATTCAATACTAAAAAAGGTCTAACTGCTAGAATTAATTTGAACCTGTCCGATGACGTTGAAAACTTATCTCCGAACAAAATAAGGGGATTTAAGATGAAAAATATTTCGATTAAATCAAATTAACACTTTAATGTATTACTTTAACCAAATAAAGTGTACGTACAATGTATATAATTCTGAAAAAATAAAATTGTTTCAGGTTTTACATTGTTAATGAAGTTTTCATTAATGATTGCTTTTAAATTCTTTGTTTTAATTATAGAAACAACCATATTTTGTTTTTTAAACGAACCACTGTAGCGACCTTAAGTCGAGGCAGGGGACGAAAATCAAACTTAAAATAAAAATAAATAAACGTAAAAAGAAATAACAACCATACTCAAGAAAGACCATATTGAAAGAAATATTGCATTTCATGATAGAACTTTTAAAACAGTTTTGTGTGCTCATGTTTGATATTTATCATGTAGAATTTGGTGTTTTTTAAGTAAGTAAGTTAGATCACGAAGCTGTAGAACTTCGTGAAGTCATCCGTTATAAAATAAGTATGTCAAAATACCGTAGTTTTTTAAACAAAATTTTGTTTTTGATATTGACTTAATAGGTAATCTGGCTAACAAAGGAAAGCAATTGCATACAATAGAGACGTTAATTTGGTTGTTGTTGTTATTACGCTGCATATTTTTATTTATTTTTATATTTAGAAGAAAAAAAACATTAGTACAAAGTGTTAAATTTTATTACAGCAACTGATTATTTTATAAGCGTATACCATGTATATTTGGGATAATCGGCTTGTTTAGTGATAAAAAAAATTGTAATATATCCGCCTTTAAATAAGTAGCTTTTCGTAACAAATTTAAACATTTTTCCGGCCCCTTTGCTGTAATGCTTCGATACAGATTTACCGAAGTAGGTAAAAGTTTGCAGAGGAACTCGTGGAAAGTTTCCTAAGTCTTTTATCTCATTCGGACTGCACGTTTTAAGTGGGGCCGGAGTATCTTGAAAAAGTCTTGTGCGACCCCTTTCAAACGAAATTGGGCAAAGGGGGTTTTCGGGGGGGGGGCTCGCCTCCACACCCACTTTTAACAAATTTAAAGTCGATTGTAGTATTTAATGCTTGCAAATAAATCAAAAGTCATTTGATCATTTTTTTCCACATTATCATATTTTATCTTTAAGAATATCTGGATAAAAGACACGTAGGATGATGGTTCCGATTATAAATTTTTTGACTTTAAATTACGATAAATATTTAAAAAATCACCCATACCAACAATCACCTTTAACACGATACTTATTCTGTCTAAACTTAATGGTAAATTTTTTTATCTGGGTTTGATAGTTCTGCGCATTAAAAAGCCAAAAGACAAAATAATTAGATATCCTAAAGTGGCGGCTAAGCATTTTTTAAATCCAAAATATTTTAGAAGAGAATCATAGAAGTAATGAAAAGTTGACGGTTTTGATATTTGAACTGTTAGCTGTTCGCAACTCATGGAAACTTGCCACGCCCTGCTGACCTGACGACGCGTTAACTGCCTATAATCTTTTCTGTCCGAAGTTGAACGGAATATACACAATTAGCATGCAAGGAAGTTTTTACTTTATAACGCGTATAAGTTTTTACTTAGATAGCGTGGTATCGCTAGAAAATTTAAATACTAGCTGTATGGAAAAAAGAAATGTGGAAAACACTGGTTCATACTGCAAGGATCAAAGTTCAATGAGTGATATTAATTTTTGAATAAAACAAACGAACTTAAATTTCAAGCATTTAATTAAGGTTTTTCAGTTGAGATAAAAAGTCAATGGCACGAGCGGGATTCGAACCCACGTTCTTCGGTTAAATACGCCGCTGCTCTACCACTTGAGCTATCGTGACTTCGATCCACTCGGAAACCAACTTCCCAATTGAAAAATGGCAAAAAGGAGGGAAAATTCGAAAGGAGGGTTGAGATGGGAAGTTGGTGTCCGAGTGGATCGAAGTCACGATAGCTCAAGTGGTAGAGCAGCGGCGTATTTAACGGAAGGTCGTGGGTTCGAATCCCGCTCGAGACTCTGAATTTTTTATCTCAACCAATACTTACATAAATATTACATAATATTTTTTTAAATATAGAGTACTTTGAAAACTGCAGTTTGTTCATTTTCCAGCATTTTGATTTTCCTATCAATAGCAGCTGTTCTATAATAGAAAACGACCAAAGGCCCCCCCACACGAGGCACTTTTTAAGAAAAATCTTAAAATTTTGAAAATTATTTTAAATCCAATATATTTTCTTCTGAAGATAAATTGAGTACTATTGTAAAAATATCAAAAATGATAGTGAATATAAAATTAATGGCTTAAATTAATAAATTCATTAAATGTTTTATTATTGTTTGTAAATAAACATATCTACAGCAAATGAAGGAGTAAGCGTATTGCTCTCACTGCAGATAACCATGACGTCGCTACATCTAACCGTGATCTTCATTTGCTCATTGACATTTTACGAATTTATGTAATTAATTTGTAATTTAATATCGGTTTTACAATTAACTAAATAGGTTACTCAATGGAGTTTTAGGAATTATCAAAATATAACTTCGAATCATTGATAGGAACAATTTCAAACTTATTTGAGAATAAGTTTACTTAATAAACAGTCTCCTCCAGTTTAAACTCCATGGTTTCACCGTCGAGCATATTGTACAATACACGATCGCTCTTTGACGGTGAACATCCCAATGAAGTGACTTTATAGGTGTTGTTAACGAGAATAACGAGAGGGTGGATGATGTTGTAAGAGGGTTGTACACTGCTTGCGGGTTGCTTTTGCAAATTGTCTCTTCCGTTCGAAGCGAAGGGTGCGCGGGCATTGCCGGGCTTAATGCCGACTTAAGGCAAGCGGGATATCGCCTGTTAAATAAAGGCAAGGGGGAAGATATAAACGACAGACTAGTTTAATCTTGTAACCCACCCCCGTTAAATGGAATAAAGCGTGTTTAATCGATTTAAGCCTGGAGAACCGGCGTATTTTATCTCCTTGGGTGTATAAACTTTACTGCTATTGTTTACTTACTAGTTTAAACAACAAGAAACCTACAGTTTGTACACTATACTGGATTGTTTTTTAAACTACAAAATATGTAACCGAAATCAAAGATAACTTTTCCTGAGTAAAGTAAGAAGCATTAGCCTCTCTTGATAATTTCTTAAACCAAAACAAACGACGGTATACAATACAAAGTCGACACAAGAAAATAAAAGTAGTTGTATATGCTGAAGCCATAACAAAAGTTGACTAATTAAAATTCTGATAAACTACACTAGTCTGATAAGGTACCAATTGAACCCGAACTACTTCTGGAAAATTTCAAACTGCCATAAAACAGGAGCACTTGTTGAACGGTGAAGCATCTATCCCACGACTTAAGCAGGCAAAAGAATTTCTCAAGGAAGTCTCGCCTAAACTTGTAATTGCTCTGGTGCAAGAAATCTGGGAAAAGGATTATTACAGGTCATTTGGAGACTCAATAGGCATGTGGAAACTTTAGGTTGACCGAGGCTATGTAGATTCTGCCAAACAGGTTTCTACACTTGGGGAAAGAAAATCTTAATTCAGCGATAATAACTGAAAAGCTAGTCAGGTTATTGATGTTGTTCATATAAAGCCAGAAAAATAATGCACATTTACCATAAATATAACAGCAATTATGGCCCCAACTGTTGGAACTAGAACTAAAGGTTGCCTACCTCAACTACAAATTTCATAGTCATTATTAATTTATGAAACCATTATTGATCTAATGGCTTTTCTTGCGGGTGTACTGAGAGGAGGTTGTTGACTCAATAAGCATATGAAAACATAGTTGTGGCAGAACCCTGCCAAGATGGGATAATAAAAAGAAGGTTTCTACTCTTGGGAAAAGAAAAGCTCCAGCCAATATAACTAAAGACCTAGGAAGCTTATGGCGATAATAACCATAAGTGGAGGAGCTTCATAGACCTTAACTGATGGACGCAGTGCACAAGGTAGTTTCTACCAAGGGTTCGTACTAAAAGGTTTTCTACTCTAAGGGAAAGAGAAGTTCAATCCAGCAAACATATCTGAAAAGTTACTAAGGCTATGAATGTGTATAGTTATACTACCTATAGGTGGAGGAGTATCATACTGGTACCTAATAGAGGCAATACAAAAAGGCTCCTACCTAGGTGTATTGCCTATCCTTGTTGGGCAACAGAATGTTAGGAAATGATCAAACTACTATTAATGCGACACCGACTCAGTTTTTTTAATTTTGCAGAGGGTTCTTGAGGAATGCTTCTGCAGCATTGGAAATCACTCCACTGCACTGTGAATGTAGAATTGAAACTTTATGGTGTTTGTTTATGGATCACCAGCAACGGATGGTTTTAAAACATTATCAAAGCTAGCCAACAGGAAAGCTACGGAGGTTAACGCAATACCTGAAGCTAGATAATAGTCATGAGTGGAGGAACACTATCTTTCCAAACTGATGGCCGCAGTGCAAAGCCCTAAGCAAGAAATCGCGTACCTTGATTGTAGTTCATTTCTGGTTGGCGGGCAAAAATATCCGGAAAGAACAAACACCTAATCAGGTGATATAATTTCAGAAGAATGTTACTCAATTTTTAACGGGCATTTCTTCAATCTTCGGCAGCAATGGAAACCATTCCACTGCGTTGTCTTTTTTTTAAGCAGTTACAAATGGTCGTAAAACATCGTTATCAAAGATACCACAAGGCCTGATTGTAAAATGTTCATGCTTTATTTTTGCTGGGCATTGCGATTAACTATGGTTGGCAATTTATGATAAGATTAAAATCTTTACTCTCCAGTTCACATAATTACAAATCAATGTCTTAAAATCACCTATATTTACAATATGAAACTTAGCCCGTTTTTGTATTTTTATAGAAGCTTCGTTAGTTCTTTCTGAATACACTTCATTATTTAAACAGCAAATGTTTGTTTAATTGTTTGGGATAAAAATAAAAATCCAATTAAAGCTAAATTGAGTTGTACTTGGATAAAACATGTTTTAGTAAAACGAAGATAAAACTCACTTTAATTATATCCTAGTATATAAAAACACACGAAATATATAGTTCATTTAGTTATGAAAGGTTTAAATCTCATTTATGCATATTAATTGGAACATTACCCAAAGTGCTTTTGTCATTCCAAACGTTTGTATAAGAAAGTAATTATCACCTGGGTTATGCTAAATATAAAACTAAAGAAAATAGTAGACAAAATACATTTTAAACACTTGCATTAATTATATATGCTAAAGCTTCAAATGCACTTTTGAACAAGGCAATTAAAATAATTAAACTGCTTTTAGACCATCAATAACACAAAAAGTTTGCTTTCAATAAACGACAAAAGACACCCGAGAGTTATTACAGTCCAGCTGGAATCTTCGAAACTGCTCTTCAAAGTGAAAGAAAGAATTAATTCAGTTTTAATTCGCTCATGATAAAATTGTATTTCCCTTAATGCCTTTACTTGTTAGTGTAATTACAATTAATTTTTGTAAATTTTGTTTTGAATAAGTGAAAGAATTTTATTTCTTTTAACTTTTAACAGGGATGAAATTAAATTAAATTTTACCTTGTACTTTTACTGTACATAAGGAAGACACACCAGTGAAATTTTATACCATTTGGTTTCTTTCCAGGGCTGAGAGGATGTTAAGAAATTGAGCTATAGATCACAGTTAGGTTTGTTTGAAGTCTACCTCAATAAGACGGTATTTCATTTGATATTAGTATTTATTGCCAAATCTTTGGAGACATGCAAATAGGATCAGACCTATTTCGAGAAACCTTTCTGTTACAGAACCAGAGTAAACCCTTCCAAGTTTCTTTATTTTAACTATATGTTTATTTTGATTAATATCCTATTGTAAATCATGATTTTTTTAAAATATATGTAATTGCAGAGATATCTACATTTATGCAAATTTACCAAAATATTTAACTTTAAAAATACAGGCAACTTCAAAAAGTAACTTAATAGTAAATGATTTTTTTAAAAAACATGTTTGATTTTTTTTGCAGTACATACAAATACTATCTTCAATTCAGGAACATAAAATAATAAAATATACACTGGAAATGTTGCAACAATGAAGAACATAGTGGAGAAAATACCATTGGTATCATCCCAGTAAAGCTAAAAATTGTGTGTTTGTTATTAAAATGTTGCCTGTTTAATTAATGTTAATCAATATCACTTTCACTATCATTTTGAAGGAGATCTTGTGGCTACTGTCTCTTCATGCGGGGAGGAGGTTCGAGAGAATTTGACAAGAATTGAGTTTTTGGATGTGGTGATTTACGGTGGTTGGGCGGGTTTTGTGAAACTTTCGATAAAGGGAGAGGATTCTTATTTCATCTTGGATTGAATGGAATATTTAAGTCTGTAATATTCAATCCATTAAATGGAGAATCAAGGATTTTTCGTAAGAATAATGCTTGGACAGTTTGGCAGCAGCGGATGTTGGAACCCCGTGAGTCCATATCAGCTTAACCGTGGTGTTGTAAAGCAGCCTTTTACTTTTGAGAAGTCAGAGCGTTTCTAAAGAATCGTGCAAGAGCCCTTTATCGTGTCATAAACTTCTTGACGTTTCAGTCGTGGGTAGGAGCGTTTGTCGATGTTCAGTCTGAGGTGCACCTTGTGCGCAGTTGGGAATGAATGTTATTTATGTAGACTAGAGGGGACATCTTTTTACGGAAACTGAAGGTAATGTGGGTGGATATGTCTGTGTTAAATTTGATTCTTTACTTTTCACACCAAGACCAAGAGGAGTTGGAGTTTTCGGGTGGAATTTTCAGAATCGGAGTCACTGGAAAAGACTGATGTATCGTCTACAAATGTGAGTGTGGTGGTTTGAAGATGTGATGGCATGTCAACTGTATAAACCTGGTATAGTGTAGGCCAGAATGCAACCCTGAGGAACACAAGCAGGAATAGGGAAATATTCTGAAAGGGAATTGCCTTCAAGACTCCGAAAAACCGGCCAGTGATATAACTGTGCAGTATGTGATGGTACAATAAGTGGAGGGAAGGAAGCCCTTGAGCATAAAAGCTAAGCCCGGGTGTCACACCCGATCAAAAGCTTGGCTTTGACATGAAAATCCCCACAATAGTACTGCCCAAACTTAAGAGAGGAGACGTTAATGTCTACCACACAATGGCACTGTTGGATAGTTGGATGGCAGTTGCAAAAACCAAATTTCTAATCGGAGATTATATTTTCAGAATTTAGGATTGGAAGAATTCTTTTGAATAGGAGCTTTTCTGAAATCTTACCCAAAATGGAAGTAAATCTAACTAAAAAATCTTGATATGTAAATGTGTCGCTATTTATTTATAAATGCTTTTTATATAAAAGTAATAAATCTAAAAATAATATTTTGAATTTAATAAAGAAAGTAATAATTTTAAAGAGCTTTTACATAAAACGCAACTAATATTTTTTATTTATTTATTTATAAAGGCGATCAACCACTAAGATCATGTCCGCCTTGACAGATAATATTTATAATGAAAATTAAATTTTATTAGTTAGATATTAACTTGTAAAGGTTGTAATAGTTTGTCAATGTTCTCTTTTTGATTTCCTAACATTTGATTTATTGAATTTTAAGGTTCTTTTGCTGTTATTATAGCTAGGGCAGTCTATTGGTAAGTGTTTTACAGTTAGGATTTCTTCACAGTTTTGACACTTAGGTGGTTTGTCTCGTGACGTCAAATAACCAGGAGTAAGACGGGTATGGCCAATTCTTAGTGTGGTTAACATCGTTTCTTCAATTCTAGATTCTCTAATTGATGATTTCCAAGGACTAACACTATTTTTTATTTCGTTTAGCTTGTTGTCCGTTACATTGTTCCCCATTTGTTGCCAGGATAACCAATTTTTTGTTTTAATAACGTTTACTACGTCTTATGTGGTACTGTTGTTATTGGTAAACCACTCTCGATGGCCTCTTTAGCAGCTTGGTCTGCCAGTTCGTTTCCCGCTATTTGACAATGGCTAGGTATCCATATAAAGAACACTTCAGTTCCTATTGAGTGTAGATGTCTGAGAGAAAAATCCTATTGAGTGTAGATGTCTGAGAGAAAAATCCTATTGAGTGTAGATGTCTGAGAGAAAAAATATGTCTTGAATAGTTTTATCAGTAAATTTATTTTTTATTGATAAAAGTGCTAAAAGTGAATCGGTGCATATGGCTATTTTATCATATGATGGTACTATTATGTTTAGACATTTCCTTATGGCAATCATCTCCGCAGTATAACCGCTACATAAATTTGAGAGAGAGAACATGTATCTCCTATTGTCACAAACTACACTGATTCCTGTTCCTTAAGGGGATTTGGACCCATCTGTATAGCAAAAAGTTGTTTGTGTAGTTTGTTTAATACCTTTAAGAATTCTTTGGCGTATACATACTGTGGGGTGTTACTTTTAATATTTTTTGTGAGTGATAGGCATATTTTGGGAGTCGGTAGTACCCAGGGTGGTATCTGATTTATGATATATTTCAAAATAGGGGGTAGAGTGATGCCGATATTATGTAAACTAATAGAGGCACGGATTGCATAATGTTTAATTTTATAGTTATTAATTGCTGATGAAGCAATTAATATTATCAATATGTATTCTTGTGTATAATAATAAAATGTGGTGAGACAATGTTTCATAATTTGCCTTATTAATTATATTTTATGATAATGCTTGCCATAGTGGTGTTGATTTAAAAGTTAAGATTATCTAAAAAAAAAAAAACTTGGCTTTTGTGTTTGAACTTATTTTGAAATGGGCTAGACACAATGCGAAGGACAAACTGAGTTAATGAGCGTTGGACTTTAAGCCAAATCAGCCTCATTACCAGGTAGAATGTATTGAATATTTTACGTTTAGTGTATATTAGTAAAATATTTCAGAAGTAAAGAGAAACGGCTTTTAGAGGATTGGAAAGCGTCCAAGTGCCCCACGAGTTGTGACTGACAAATTACCTTCAACATATTGGATACACGTAAATCGATAGGAAACGTTTGGTTCAAGTATATTACGTCGGAATTGCAAAGGGGGTGGTTACCTTTTACATCTGTTCAATTATAGATAAATTTTCTTTTCATTTGAACTTTGAAAATTAAAAAAAATGTTATTCTTTTAAAAGAGAATTTTTTGTACTTATGGATTTTTTATTAAAACGGTTATGAGGCTTGAAGAAAAAGTTGATACGCAATTGGATCGTGTATGTTTACAAATTTATGCAACGGCAGGGTCATTGAGATTGTTGTGGAGATATGAGCGTAAGACGTTAATATAGGGGTCGATCCGGACCCCGGAGATACATTACCGAACGTGACCACATAACCCCTCAAATATTTTAATGTCCACAGTCCCACATAAAAATTATTTATGACGCTCCTAGCCGATATTAACTAAAATGTTCTTTATATCCCCACGGACATAAAGTACATTTAGGAAAATAAATGCGGTTAAACAAAGGGGAAAACGTTGCAGACAAATGCCTGAAACACAAACCTTTTATACATAATTGGAAATTTTTTGGTAAAAAAATTAAATTTTTTCATTAAACATTTTTAATATCATAGGAAATTCCATGGGCATTGGGTTTGAACAAAGAACCACTGAGGATCAGATACGACCTTCGGACGGCATTACGTTCTCAACCACTGCGGCTCTTTGAAAATAATGAGTAATGAATTATATTACACTACAAAATGTTTTTTTTTTTAATTCCTGGCCATATCCGTTTTAATATGTGTAACTGTATTCAAAGAAATACGATATGTAAGTCTGAAATGTGCAGTGTGTCATTCGCAGGCCTCTTTTATGTATCTTCGTTTAATATCTGTCCTTCTGATACTTTTTCACGTGTTCACATCCCGTATACGGCCTGATAGGGGTCCCCTTTTCTCTGGTAATCTTCTTTTCGGATATGACTGGCCCTATGTGTGCACACAATATACCATTTTCCCCAACCCATGTTATGCTACGTCGTCCCCATATAATAGTCTTCAAATTATCTTTTACTACGTCCGTCTTTCCACCCTTTTATACCCGTCTTATCCCTTATTGTCATATCTAATAAATGCCAGTTTCATATTTCGCCCGGTATATTTTTTAGCCTGTTTATAGAATTTTTAATGGAATTTGTATGTTTACCTTCTTGATGGAATTTCTTCAGCGCGTTCAACATCGTTCATCTGAAAGAAAAAAAATTAAAACCACTTGTAAACAGACCAAACAATTACTTTAAAATGGATAACTTTCATGCATTATAGACAAAATGTAATAAATATATAATTCCTCTGCGTTTTTTTTTTTTTTTTTTTTTTAAGGTTTTCAACCTTTACCCTTTAAAAGACCCATACCAATCATGTGGGTTGCTAATTGCTTTTAAAGCACACACAATACCTACTTCATCTATTGTAACGGGTTAATAGTTTATCAAGGTTAATTGCTGCGAAATAAGGAACAGAACAAAAAAAGTAAGCTCCAGGCTTTTACCTTTTTGTATGCTTATAAGTGAATCACTTTGTGTGCGTTCTTCGACAGATATTTTATTAAAATTATAACTTTCTTTTCGTCATGAAAAAAAGTTTTAAATTGTTAAAAATTACGCTCTGTTGTACTACAAGGACGCATTTACTAATTATGTTTCGCGATTTTTTGAATTAGAAATATATTCTTAATAATTACAATTTCAATTAATTAATCATTTTACGTAAGGGTTTGGTTGAAAAAGAAAAAGCAGCCGAAGGTCGTGGGTTCGAATCCTGCTCGTGACACTAGCTTTCTCATTTCAACCAAACCTACGTAAAAAGATTAATTCATTGAAAGAAGTAATTTGGTCAATAGACAACTAAATATAATGGAAATAATTACAATGTTTTATTCTCTTGTGTGTTTTGATAATTCTATATGTTACATTTTATACGGAAATAGTTGTGCTTTGACTGGTGATGTAACGCTAAATTTTGCAGAGCCGAGAGATATTTCCTGTAAAATCTGCAACAAACTCAATTTAAAATAAGAAAAAAAAGTTCCCTACAAGATAAGTTACTTCTTATCCCCAAGAGCCTAGATAGACAAAAAATATCGTATATACTTGGCCCGTGTCCAGGATACCATGGTTTAGGTCCTTTACAATCTCATAAAACTAGACGGAATCTTCCTGCAACGATCTATTCCTATATGGAATTTCCGAAAGAGAGAAATTGTATGGATTATGTTTTTCTTGTAAAAAACACTGCTGGAGGGCAAGTCCTTTAACATAACTAGAATTAATCCACGTATGCTTAATTATCTTCGTTTAATTGATTACTTGGCGTCTCTCCTGATCAATACATAATATTCTAATTACAATCCTTGTATCTCTATATTTGTTATATTAACTTTGGCCCATAGTAGTTAATTTGGTGAGGGTGAAGTTGAAGAAAGTTTGTTAAAATCGTATTATTCCTTCGGGCTCCTTATTTTCCCTTTTTCCCCGCCCCCGCTGTGAAGTTTCGATCAAAAACTTCTTGTTCTTATTAAACGAAGACTCATTATTTCTATTTTATCTACACAGAAAGTTAATGTATAATTTGGAATAAATTCGTTATTCCCGGCGGAACTCAATCTTGCCGCTTGTAAGAAGGATCATTAAATTCCCACTAGAACCTTGCTTCTCATTGCATATTCAGCGGGACGGGACTCCTTAATAAAGCCGGAATAGACAAAGCTCCCAGGATTAATCCTGACTCAGGTAAATATTTCCGTGATGTAGGAGAAGCTGTGACATAAATCCTACAAGTAAGGATCGGCTGACCCAATTGAAAGTGAGCACGACTAATCCGGTGAACACGAATCCTCCTGTCCATTTGTCTTTATTAACTGAAAGGGGTCTCAAACAGGGACAGGAGGGCAATTCTGTTTTTACCCAGGTGATTCTCATCCATCACAATAAACCCAATTATTCGATTATTCTATTTGGAAGACGCTGGCGAAGTTAAATAAGTATTTATGAGATGTAAGTATGAATGTACAGATTAATGATTAAAAACGCCATTGGTTTCTTATAAGATTGTTAATAAAGCTTTGCCAAAAATACCTTGCACCACAATAAATACTTAAAACAATATTATAAAAATGGAATCATACAAAAAACCAAAATTTTTATTACGAACCATCAAAGTTATTCATATGCTACTAGGCTAATACATTTCAAGGTCATGCTAGACATTGTAAACTCCTTAATCATATATTTATCTTTTTCTAAATTACAATGAAAAAAAACACCATTATTTCCTCCTGACATAGCATGACGAAATTCTTGCAGTGCAGCGTAAAAACGGGCATAGCATAGAAATACGGTGGGATTTTCGTCTAGTCATTTCAATACTGGGAACACCATCATCGATCAGGTTCAATGATCTGATGAAAATTACTCATGGTGTGAGCCAGGATGCGTATATTACCCACCATCAGATGAAGTCGTTAGTAGGCTTAGAACACCGGCTAAGATTAGATCTTGTTGATTTGTCAGAGGGCCAAGTCGAATATCAATCTAAATCAACCAGGCAACGCTCCCTGAACTTCATAAATGCAAAGCATTGCATTAAGTAAACAAAGTTCAAACACCTCTAAAAGAAGGTTATTAAGTTCAAGTTCAACAGATACAACAAATCGAAATTGAACGAGTCAGCATATGGCTTTTCCCTGCTTATAACACAGACGTCATCTACAGACCTATAGTCTTAAAGTTGAAGCTCTTTCTTATATCCCTGATGTCTCGCTGTATGGATAACCTTCAAGGCTAACTTTCTACAAGCAGAATGATTTTCATGTTTATTTTCATTAATGATAACTGAAAATTTATTCGAAAATAAGAAATGAATAAAGAGTGCACATTTTTAGAAAATATCGACTGTAAAAATGTACAGCATGGCCAAGGGGAAGTGTTTCAGTCAGAGGCATTTAGGTTTGGAAAAATCTTTTGATAATGTTTTAGATTACGCCTACATTCGAAACAAAAATACCCAATTATCAACTGAAAAAGTTAAATGCTCCTTAAAAAAATTCACGTTGGACTCGGGCCAAAATCTTAGAATCGGAAAGCATCCGGGTCTTGCCTTTCCCTGCTTATAACCCTGACGTAAAGCGATCTGCATATAGTCTCTCCGTTCTATGGTACCTTTTGGTAAAGTATGGCACTTTCAAAACAACGAGGAAATGGATATATTTTTTGTCAGGGCGTTTGAAATAATACGACTGTCTATTGATGATATGGACTGATTTTCGAAGTCCACACCGAATTTAATTCAAATGTACTTGCCGTTAGGTAAAAAGTGATAAGTCTAATTTATTTTAAGCAGGGATAAGGCGGGTTCGGCAGAACTCATTAATCTTATCTTTCGAAAGGTTATAAAAAACACGCAATAATCGTTTTCACGTCGACCCGGCTTTATCATATGACAAACTAAGCACTGAAGCACCTAATGGCGGAAATTGCATACATTTATTTTTACTTAGGCGGGCGGTGTATTATAATGCACAATTTCAAACTTTATCATTATCGACATTATACGTCGGATTTTAGGTCGGAATATAAAAAAAAGGAAAGAACGATTTGCGTCTATTTTGCGCAGAGAAAAAGCTTCTTTTCTCATAGATATTCTTGCAGATCATAGAAATAATATAAATATTATATATGAATTCGAAATTATGATGTAAATTGTACGGAACAACGTTAGATAAAAACACAATGCAGAATTTAAATATTATCGTTGAAAAACTAACTTTTCCTTCGTTGAGCTTTCAGATCGACGTTTTTCCTCTACAACACTGGGTGAAAGTTTAAACGGTTTCCCATAAAAGCCGAGGAATTAACAAAAGAAGCTTTACTACAAACACTTTACAATGAACTCGGAAACAACAAAACCCCTGAGGTAACAGCTTTTTCCTTTTTACAGACGTTTAATCAAACGTTTATTAACTAAAAAACTAAATGTCAACTGTTCTTCGTCACGCGGGCCGGCGTAATTTCACCGAATAATAAAAAAAAAAACCTCTGAGATTCTGAGTAGAAATTTAACATAAGGGTGTTTTATTGTTAAAAAGGAAAAGGTATATAAATGTTAAAAGACTTCCCAAACTCATTAAAGGTTCAAAAGAAATGCGTTAACAGGAAAGACAAGTTTTTCTTTGCTTGTGGTTATTTCCGGCATAATCGGTGTTGGAAAACTCCCTCATCTAGATCAACTTTGGGGGGAAAGAAGAGAGTAATTAAACTGAAAAAAATAAAAACAAAAAACGGATAAATTCCCTTGTACGGATGGTTTATTACAAAATTGAAGAGCTTCGATGTATGCAGTTAAAGCTGTCTTAATCTCGAAAAAGATTTATTTGAGCAAGGTAGATTAACAGGTGCAATGGACAGAATGTTTGTACACTATCACTAATTAATTACGAAATAAAACAGTTTTATAAATAAAAATAAATAAGTAAATAGTGAGTTCCTCTTTTAAAAAGTTGCATAAACTTCTGCATTGAATTGGTAAGTCGAATCATCGATAATGAATGTGCTCTTCTGAAACGATCACATACTAGAGGTAATAAGTTGATAAGTGGTACGAAAGTGGTTTTCTAACATTTTCCACCCAACCAAATATTCAAATAACATACCACAATATCCCACAACCATGCAAGGTTTTACAGAACACATTTATTTGGTTTTAGAAAACAAAGAGTACTGCTTGGTTGCTTTTCAAGATTTGGATAGGTTTTGTACACAGGAATCTTCTATAAACTGAAATGTGTGGTGATTAGAGACCGATAATCGATAATTATTCAGAAATCGTGAGATGCGGTCTGGTGTGATGTAGGTTTCAGAAAAACATTTTCTTTATCGTGCCAACGTTTCGATCTTTATTGAGATCATCTTCAGGGCTCAAAGTGTTTGTCTTCTGTGTAATTGTGTCATTCTTGCGTGTCGTGGCGCACGATAAAGAAAATGTTTTTCTGAAACCTACATCACACCAGACCGCATCTCACGATTTCTGAATAATAAACTGAAATATTTTCTATACATTTCTCCGTGCTTGAAAATCGAGGTGCTGCAAAGAATACTCGGATATAAGCTCACTCCAACCGGCGCCTCACGAGGGAGCTTTTTTGTTCTAATTTGTATACCGTTTATACAGCTGACTTATTCCTGCATCCCAGTACTTTCATTTCCAGTATGCAACTGTATCGTAATTTTGTTCAGCTCGAATACTATAAAAGCCACAACCAAGGACGCTTTGAGGTTTTGGCAAGGAATAAGAGGAAAATAAAACTCAACGAGGAAAAATAGACAATGTATAATTACACTAAGGAAACAGACTTTTCTTCCACTGTACATCAACTCATGTTAAAGTAGCACCTTATTATCAGGCTGTCCGAACCTCCTAACAAAACTTCAGAAAAAAGTTAATAAAATATGATCAAAACTTCAGGACAAATTTGTTGTTATTGGACGGAATATGTAGAGTTAAACATTTCATCCAATTATTAAAAAAACACAAACAACTCCTACACCTAACAAAGAAAATTTTTCGACATAAGCAATTCATTATGACTGTAAAAATAAATGTTCATCAGTCAGTTTAGACTTGTATAGGGGAACTATGGGATCCCACCAACCAGCTATATACATTACATCCAGTCCTTTTAATCAAAAGTCTTCAGATGAGACGACATTATTCATAACAGCCTGATCGTGCCAAAATTCGAAATTCATTCCAAATTTTTGCTCTTTTCTAAACTACAACATACGTCTTCAGGATGCAGAGCTGGCCAAAGTGTTGTAGCCGAGTAATTAGTGTATACTAATTATATTAAAACTGTAATATATTACAAAAGTGTAATAAGGAAGTTTATGAAATATTATAGTGATTTTGGTATTCAGATCTAGATAATTTATTCAAACGTTTTAATGTTACTGCATTCTGATAACCTTATCAGAGATTGATAGTCTGGTTTAAAGCCTAATATATTTTAATTAAGCAGTTATTCTAATATTTACTTGTTAAATAAAGTTTTGCTGATAAACACGCTCTACTTCACGCAGAAATATGTATATATAGTTTTTATCTCAACCAAGACCTTAAATAAAAATAATAATTAATTGAATGAAGTAATTTGGTCAATTGACCACTAAAACATAAATGGATTAATATTTAATAAGTAAAAGAAGTATCACTTCACTAATCAGCTCCTCGTGGCAACTTCATAAGTCGCTGAGAATCGAATCCTGATTACATGACATTTGAAAATGGCAAAAAGATGGAAAATTCGGACGCTTTGTAGGTTGAGATGGAGAGTTGGTGTCCGAGAAGATCGAAGTCACGATAGTTCAAGCGGTAGAGGAGCGGCGTATTTAGCCGAAGGTCGTAGGTTCGAATCCCGCTCGTGACGCTGACTTTTTTATCTCAACCAAGACCTTACATAAAAAGGTAATTAATTGAAAGAAGTAATTTGGTCAATTGACCACAAAAAACATAAATGCATGTATATATAGTATTCACAATGAAACTATCGGCATAATGTCAATACGACTCTGTCTGTCTATATTGTCACGGTAAATTATATCATTTCACAATTTAAGAGTATTGAGGGTGCAGAAAGATTTTGTGGGTAATTTAGTAAATTGTGTTTTGAAACTGGTAACGGGGCAAAAACTTGTCCTGTCCCTTCGACAATGAATTTTCTCTCTAATCTACACCGAGGCCTCAGGCCATTTATCGATTAACCTATCATTATTGACAAAGGACGAGTGAGAAGATTCAGGCGTATAGGAAATGGACTGTAATTTCGAAGTGGATTTAGGGTGTAGTGACAAATAGCGTACTAAGTTGTGTTTGAGGGGAACTCGGGTCTTGCCAGTACATAGATACGCGGTTCAATGGCCAACTTAATGGGATCCTCTAGCCATAAAAGGAGCTCATAAAAGAGGTTCCTACACCCTTTCCTTCGACCCTAAGCCTCCTCCCAAATATCAATAATGGATAGAAATGCTATCCTCCGTTTGGAACGAATATATGTATTCATATGCAAACCAATCTCAATGAAAATTCCACACTTCTTAATAGCTAGGCCTTTATTCACCCTCTGCCATTGAGCTGCGAATGACTCGTTTCAACGACAAACATATATTTATATATATTTTCATATGATATGGCGTCTTGAAAGCTGGAAAATAAAAATCTTACTTTTTTCACACTTTAACGCGTGCTAATTTGAACATTGAACTTGAAAACATACTTAGTTATCCGAAAGTTTTAGGTCACTGATTGAAATATAATACATTGAAAGTTCCAGCAACCACGCAGAACCTGTTTGAAAACCTGTCACGTTTTAGCACAGAAAAAGTACACATAACCTATTGCTTTATACTTTTTAAAATTGTTGAAATAATGATAGTTTTCTAATTCTTCTTTGTTCTTAGCTCTCTCGCTTTTCTGCAGCCTTTAGGAGACATATCAATAAGTGCTGGTTTACACTAAAGCAGGAAATAATTCACCCAACTTGGGTCTACGGTTTGTTTGTTGAATAGCTGCTTAAAACATCAAGAAATCACCTATGACCCCCATTAAACTTTACTTTCTAATCAAATTAATAACAACGACCACAAACACTATTAAATGTACACGAGACACGAGTCGAGCATTGAAATAAAATACTTTATTTTCTCTCTGATAGCAGGTCGCGTGGCTTTTTGAGACTCTTACCAGTGTTGTTAGGAAGTAAATAGGCGGAAAGCTGCAGGATGTGTGGATTGAATTCTGATTCGATATTTTGGTGAAATTTTTATAACCGTGTCACAGAATCTTTAATAAAAGGGAGGTTTAAGTCCGAACTCGAATGTGGTTTTAAAGTTTAGTTAAACCCATAGTTCAATGTACTGGTATACCTGTTTTAGTATGGTGTATAAATGAGTTGGTTTTGTCAAAAAGATAAAGACGTTTTCAATTGGAAGAAGAAGAAATTTGTTCAACCCTTGAGTGATGTACTGGTGGTTAAATAGTAGCTTTTCTGTTTAGAGATGTTTCATTTAATATGCCATTTTGTGAACCTCTGCCCTAAGAAATAGAGATGAGTCCGTAGGTTTCGGTGAGATAGAGGAGATCGTTATTCGATTATAGTAATTCGTGGTGTATACGTTGAGTAACAACGAACCCAGGACGCTACCTTGTGGAACTCCTGCATCGAACTTATGCAAAAAAGAGGAAAAGGATCCAACCCAAACTCTGAAGTATCTATTAGCCTATTTGAGTATTAGACAGTGTGTAAAGGATAGGATGTCCTACTTCCAGAGTAGGTCTTGACTGGATCGATAACCTGTTCCACATCGAGAAAGGCCCCCGAGCTTCACATCTCGAGAGACCGTGCAATAAAATGCGATAACACGATAGCACTTTTTGTATAGTAGAGCTTGAATACGAATCGATGGTCCGGTAGATATTAACAAGTTAAAAGATTTGTTTCTTGAGACATTTTTCACAGATTTGTTTAAAAATTGGTAATAAGCTGATAGACGGTAGTAATTTGGAAGATGATGAGTTGTTTCAGTTTAGGGATTGGTCGGATAATGCAGAGCTTGCAATGTTTTGGAATACAAATGGTGCTTTAGGTTGCGTTATAGAATGTGGTTACGAAAACCATTGTAATTTTGTTCTAAATTTTGTAAACCAGGTCTGGCACAGTTCGACTATTAAACGTTGAGTGTGGGTGTACCGAATAAAAATTTACAGAGTAATATCGATATTATAAATTGAGGAAAAAGGCGTATAAAATTTAATATATTGATTAAAAAAAGAAAAAAATAGTTCTAAGATCGTATTCAATTCACAACATATCAATTTCAGTTATCGATATTGTACTTCATCTTATAACTCTCATGTCTCATATGGAGCATTAGAGAACTTTACAACTTTCATGATATTCATAAAAAAAATATGATTTTGATTTTTATCAAAACTCGTGGATATATGGATATTTATTTACGTGGGATGAATTAGAAATATCTATATTGAATCAAGCATATTCAATATTTAAAAAGAAAAAATAGGATTTTGTTTTATATCCGATGAAAGCGCACAGATCTTTCGGATGAAGTCCTCCCCTACGGTTAAAAATGGTGAATCACGTGGCTTCATCCATGCCATCGAACAGTGATTGTATACAGAATCCATTTTTCACCCCTCTTATCGTTATCTGGCCGGCTTGACAGAATATCACAAAAAAACAAGAAGAAAATGCGGCCTGTTTAATTTCTGCGGCTTAACGATCCCCCGAACCAAGTAAGGCATACAGCTAATGTCCAGGTAAAAGGAAAAGTAGTTTTGCGATTCGATGAGCATCCCAGCTATCTATAGAGTTCATCGGCTTTACTTTGTCGTCAATAGAAAAAAGATAAAATCTCATTAAGATTTAACCTGGAATGTTACTTCAAAGCAACGACAAATCACCAATTTATACTCATATTTAAAAAAAAATTATTTTTACAAATAAGGTACGACTTGGAAAAAAACCCTTTGTGTAGTGATCTGTCGAAACAGATTAAATGATCGCTGGGTACTAATTTTTACACCTCACTAACATGAAAACATTCCAGTTACACAAATTGCACATAAATATAGGAAACTTACAGCATATTATGAGGATTTATTGCCAGATGTTAAAATAAGAAAAGAAAACGTGAAACACGAGATACACACAAATAATGCTTTTTTTTTACAAAATCGGTTCGATGTGCTGGGGCTTATTAAAGGGTTCATCGGATTACCATCAATCTCTCTTGTTTCAGTTACAAACGTATCTGGTGATTGACACTATGCCTGAAAGCCTCAGCCATTTTTCTGTAAATTAAAGGCGTTTATATGTGTAAATCGAGTATCAAAAGGTTTTTGTGAGTTATGAGGTAATACGTTTTACTATGTGGGTTCTTCAGAGAGTCAAGTTTCAAAAGATGCATAACTCACAAAACTCTGAAAGAAAATAAATTAATCGAACATTTTTTCTCTTCAGTTGTGATTAATTTCTTCAAATTCTGAATTGATTTTTTGCCAAATTTTGCAATTAATCTTCATAGGGAGTTAATATAATTTATCCGTATCCCTTTGCGATACCTGGCACAATGTTTGCAGCAGGATATGAAATGTAAGGAAATATTAAAGCTCAATCTCAAGGCAGTGATGTGTTTGCGTTGCGGATATTCCGAGTAATACCCGAACATATTTCATACGCTCCCTCAGCTTTGGAACTGTAATGAAATCTATTTACAGACGTTAGAAGATGGATGAGTATTTACACCGGTGACATGCATTCCTACAGATCCGTCTTTCCAACGCTACATAATCCTTGAAAACATCACCCTGAATCGATCCAGCCTTTCCGAGGGAGAATTTATCATTCCATTAACTAGAGGATGAAAGGAAGGGAACACCCACTCACCTTGAAAAATGATTATTGAAAACATGCCATCCCAAATATATTTTCAAGCAATAAATTGTACCCTTATTACATAATGGTGCGCTGATAGGCCTCGAGCCCTTCTATGTCATAGGAATCCACACAATCAATAAGTACCTTAGACAAAAGGACAGAAAGAAAATGAGTGAACAATGGAACTCGCATTGGGCGCAAACAATGCAAGAACTTTCTAGCAAACTTTGGAAAGAAAGAGGTAACAGAATGCGTTAAAAGAAACAGGAATAAACAGCGAATCCTGTCAAGATTCTTAACACGGCACTGCTAACTAAATGGGCATCTGAAGAAGATTGGCATAACCCAACACGGCAAGTGCAGATGCTATAAAGAAGCAGAGGAAACACCAACACATCTACAAACAGTGGTGCTATACTTGCCTGCAGGAGGAAGTGCTTTGGGACGTACAATGTAACCATAGAAGAGATTCAACCACAGAAACCTGCCCTTCTAATCAAGTTCCTTGATGAACTAGGACTCACCGGTATGCTATAAGCATAGAACGGTGGATAAACAGCCCTTAAAGGGCGCAGGATAATCTACACCACGACTTATACATCTACCCATCTACCTAATGGTGAATCTATTGATTAATTTCCACTCGTATCGTGACGCATAACGAATCGATATGCATCGTGTACATGCACAAGTCAATATGCTGTTCATGCTTCGGTATGACGTCATGCAAACATGCTGTAATTAAAAAATCACAAACAATATATGAAACCTTAATATAAGGGGCGTCGGTGACCGCAACGGTTTTGGCTTGACGCCACGCTCATCTCTGTAAGGTAAAGGTCCCGGGTTCGAATCCAGCGGCCTTGCATTCGAACCCAATGTAATTATAAATGGGCTTTTTTCAGAAACACCGGCACCCTGAGGTATATGACTTCTGCTGTTGCGAACCCTCCAAAAAAAAAATTATAATTAAGTGGACGTATTAATTGTCAATTTAGTGGAAGAATATTAGAAAAAAATCTAGCGTTAACCACGATTACAATCATTACACCCAAACAATAATATACACATAATAATGGATGTTGTAAGTAGCATGTGTTTGGTGCTAAAAGAACCTAGTCACCAATCGTTCCGATAACCCTGATGCGAACAACTTCAGACAATACCGATTGACCCTTTCTCAATGTAAAAATAAGATTGAAAACATCGATGAGTGAACTAATAACCAAGGGACTTAAAGAACCATGAAGTCCATAGCCCTGGGCCCGAACTTTGGTGATCAAGACGGAGTGAACGTCTAACCTCGTGCAGGTAACCATAGTTGGTGGTTCTTATGGATCTACATGAAAAGGCTTAATTCAACATTCGCAGTGGTTAGGGCGTCGTAAATCTTCTGGGTTCATGAACTTTTATTTGAGCCAATAGGCAGTAAATCTCACAATCATTGCCAAATATGTGTGATTTTTTGGGGCTAACAGTACGAAATAACCTCTCACATATCCTTACAGGAAAATAGAAGACATATTATGGCAATTGTCTACCTATTATTTTAGAAACAAATAGTTATAAAATATTAATTCCGGTTTATTTTTAATCAAAGCAAGTACACGTTTAGTAATTTTGTTTGAGTAATGAATTAGTCCGTTGTATGTGGCTACAAAATTGTATGAGAGCGGAAATTGAGCTTAGATCCAAGGAAGTTCTGAGTCCTATGGGGCTTTAGGCAACTTACGTAGGTTTATGACCCTTTATGAGTTGTTCCCTTAAGTTACACCAGTCCTAAACATCCTATGAAAAAATAAAACGGCGACGTTAAACAAATAAAAGCTGGAAATTCATTACAGAATTCTATTAAAACATATAATTAATTCCTCCTAAAAAATGTATTTGATAGTGAGTTATAAAGGTCGTTTTTAATATTTTCGAATAGTTCATACATAGAAAAGCTTTTGCAAGTTAGAATCATTAGAAGGGATTATCGATAGATGCCAATCAAGTATGGAGTTGTTGTATCTGACCCAAATTTTCCCCTCGGTTACCATTATGGGCATCGGCACTAAAATTGATGCCTTGGAAAAATCCAATCTGCATTGTAAGCAGGGGGGTTTATTGCCCGGAAATAGATTCTGGGAATCTATTGATCAAATCTGAATAGCTTCAGCGTACTTAGAGACAGTGATTGCGTAATCACTCTTGAAAATTGGGAAAGCGCTTTCCATGTCGGGGGAGAGAGGGTGATCTTTCTGCTTCAGGGAAAAGACACGGTTTACGCATTTCGGACTATTGTCTGAGTAAAAGACGTAATTTGATTTTCAAATTAGATAACGGCTATTTGGCTCTTACAAAATTATGGGTCAATACAGCCCTAACGCAAGATAAACAATAACTTTTTAGAATAATTATACGAGTTTGATTAATGAATATTTAGGTGTTACGGAGTGATTTACTGCTTAAAAAAATCTATATGCATATTTTATGTTATTTTGATTTGAGCGTATAGTTACACGGGCAATTTCAATTTGTTTTACAGCGAAGAGTAATGATGGATTTGCATTTACATGTTTGTTTTTGTTATTATTCTTTTATATTGCAAATGGTAACTTTTTTCAACATCGTTGTCCCGGAAAGGAAAAAAGGTGCGGAAATCGTCGTAACACGGTTCCATCTGGAAGGGAAATTTTCAACCAGCGGTAATCGTTGTACCTCCACATGCTACGATTCTCTCACATAAATAGAATTCATGTCGGGAGATAGTATCGTCCCGCGCGTACTGGGTTAAATGGATCAGTTTTTATCGTAAGTAATAAACTAGAATGGATAACGTTATTTTGCCTTAATTAAAGCACGTGAAATATCATTTAACGGATCGATTACAAATAAATAAAGTTAGGTGTATTCAAGTGAATTAATTAGACAAGTAAACTATTCCGAGATTCTGCAGGTTTCGATCATGGAAGGCGGTTGCTTTGTGGCAATTAGACCACAGGAAATAACCGTTTATACCGAGGAAATAACTTACAATAAGAATGTGGGGAAAATTGCTTCTGTTTTAACGGTTAAAATGATAAACCATAAAAGTAATAAGAGAACCAGACAAAACATTCGCTTATGTGAAATGTACAATGTTAAGATCAGTTTTTCTCTTTCATTTGAATATTTTCCCTTTGTGAGGTTCTTTTTGTCTTGTTTTAAAAAGTTATCTCAAGAAGATTCAGAAAATGATTTGAATTATTTAATTACAAACTAGGACTCCCTAGCTCCGAAAAGAAACTTTTTTTATTGCGAAAGTATGTGTATGAGGCAGATGGAGGTCTTGGAGGAGGAAAAAGTTTTTTCCCCCGCTGTCTAATTAGAAGGGAGGAGTATAGTCATTACGAGGGTGAGTCAGTCAACTTAGGTCGGAAATGACCGACAACTTCCCTGCTCGACCATTGTTCGGCTCTCGAGTTCTCATTGAGGGGAGTGAAGACTTCCTCAAAACTTCACCCGGGGCTCCGACCGTTATCAACAATCTTGAGCACAGATAGGAGGAAATCTGCCGTATTTATCGAAGGCCCCGCACAAGGCTCAAACTCGGCTTTTATTAATTAATTCGGTTGAAGTATTTTGTGGGATTGGGGAACTGCGGGAAACGCGATTTCAACAGGATCCCATTTAGATGGGGAAACAATTTATATAGTTTATAAATTATAATACTAGGAGTAATCGAGCAAAACACGGCTGATCGTGATATAGTTGAGAATTTTTGTGTAGTGTTTAGTGACCGTTAGTTAATGATTATTTGGAGATCATGAGATGCGGTCTGGTGAGACGTAGGTTTTATAAAAACATTTTCTTTGTCGTGCCAACGTTTCGACCTTTATTGAGATCATCTTCAGGTCCTGGGATTTATAAACATTGTTTAAATTTTACAAATACAGTAGGATGTGAAAAAAATATGAATTTATACAATGCTAGAAATTTTAGATTCAATCAATGTATTTGTACTCCCTCAAAGTATTTGTTTTCCGTGTAGATATAATATTGATAATATCTACACAGAAAACAAACACTTTGAGTATGTACAAATACTATGATTGAATCTAAAATTTCTAGTATTGTATAAATCCTAGATGTATTTGTAAAATTTAAACATTGTTTATAAATCCCAGGACCTGAAGATGATCTCAATAAAGGTCGAAACGTTGCACGACAAAGAAAGTGTTTTTCTAAAACCTACGTCACACCGCATCGCTTCTCACGATCTCCAAATAATCGCTGAAGATTTAGTTTAATGCATCTGTGAGAAAGGTAGTTTCTGTGGGTGATTAGGTACTAGTTCCTTATTGCTTCTCACAAAAGAATCAGAAGGAAGAAATAAGGTGGATGAAGAAAAAAGGAAACTAAATCAGGATAAAATATTCAATTTTGTCAAACCATTCCGTCCTTTTTAAACAGATAAATCGAACAATTCTGCTTTTTCTTTACATCTGGCTATAAATATTTAAATTCAAATTTACTTTACCATTAATAAACAAAAACCAGGACTCACATAAAAGCCATCGTACGTAAGCCTTTTTCTTCTCATAAGAATCACGCTTTTGGTTTGAAAATCGTACCTTGACGGTAGAAGTATATCTACGGAACACACATTATCCACAGAATTCGAACTGATCATGGTATTTCCATAAAATCGGCCAAAGGTCTATTCAGAACTGCAATATGTGGTATCAAGGAGGCTCTAAATCGTATAATACTAGTCTGTAGAAAACACTCCTCATCTAAGAGTCGACTGGACAGGAAGTTCCTCTCTGCAGGATTACTAACGTGACCCTTTCAGTACAGATTGCTGCGCACCGCTAGATGTGAAAAAGTTCTCAACTTAGAGAGTTGTGAAGTGACAGTTGTCAAAGTACGAAATATTTCGTATTATATTTTGACAATATCATATTAACTATTTAATTATTACGAAATTAATGTTTGTATATCTATTTCATGGCTGTATACGTCGTTTGTTGTTAGATGAAAAAGAATTATTATCGTAAAATTTGGTTAAACCAAGTTTTCATTTTAAACCGGAATATTAGATTATATAAAAACTTCAATTCCAAACTTGGCATCGTTTTAACATATTTTTACAGCAACACTTGGTAATATTTGAACTTTTCATGAACTTTAGGGGAAAAATACGAATTGCTTTTATAGACGCCTAGGGTTAAAGTTCAAAAAGGGAGAGAAAGAAATTCAATTTAAAAAAAGATTAACACTACCAGAATATGAATTATGAAGGTCCAAGGAAAAATTATTCATTCCTCTTGTTTTCTCTTCAAATTAACAAGGTGTATTTTTAGGCCAAGAATTGAAAGAAATCGACAATAATTTCATTCAACAGATATGGTTAAAATTGAATTTCTCCCCCCCCCCCGGGGTGACATTAAAAAAATCGTGATATTTTCCTATTTTAACATAATTCCTGACATGAAACGCAAAGCTAAGTCGTTGTTCTATAATTCGTATGAAATATGCTCCTCCTTCTTCCTTCTGTGATGTTCTGGTAGTGAACATGTTAACGACATAAATTACACTAAGCCATGTGATAAATGACTCAGCGTTTTTTTTACAAACAATTCTTACAATTGGAGTCTAATGTGGAAAAAATATATAAATAAATAAAAATTCGCCGTAAAGGTTTGTGTATTTAAAAAATCATGTAGGATGAGTTTAGAGTTTAGATAAAGATTGATACACTAAATGGGACATTACTTTTTTTATTAGGGCCAACCTATTTCAATTAAACGAACTTCCCTGGAAAATTTATGAAAATAAAGTAGTAAACTATTACAACTTCTACTCTCTACTATTACAATTTCTATGTTAAATTAACTAAGCGTTAAATTTAATTTAGAATTTCATCGCTGTTGAGAATTCCTGTTGGAAATGGAATTGACTCGTAAAATTACACGCCCAGGTTGGGTAAACCTAACAAAATTTACCTTACAAGATTTGTTCAAACCATTGAGAATCGTTGGGACAAAAATTAATTAAACTGGATGTAAGAATACACAATGACTCCTGCCAACGGTGCGAAAAAAATGCGATGCTGAGTTAATACACGAATTGTTAAGTTTGAAGTACATAATTAAATACTTGTTTTAGACGCTAAACCCTTTAGTTCTACTCTAAAAAACATTAAGTTCAACTGACATTAGGATCACAGACAGATCTTCCAGGCTTGAACCATTTTCAGTTACTGATTTTGATTTTAAGTAAATAAATAAACGCATGAGAAATTTTGATTTATCTTCAAAAGTGTGATGACGTAGACTTTTTGGGTTCACCAAGCTTTCGGCGATTTATATCGCCATCTTCAGGGCTTATTTATTGAAAAATTACATTCTTTCACAGAGTTTTAGTGAGATATTGAAGAATTACATTGTTTAAAAAAAACTTAATTATATTCTTACTTTACGGAATGATGTAAATTAAAACACTATAGAGTTATTTTCATTAACGTTAGTTTTAATTAAGAAACAAAATAACACTTAAAACTAAGGAAAAAAAATCGTTTATTTTGCCGGCTGATACGACTATTTGGACGCGATCTTGTAGGTCTGACGTCATCTTTATACGTAAGAATCTACCTTGGCTGACGCTTTTACTACTCACTAGGCGCGTCCTTGTCTCCCTGAATCTTTTTTCTTCTTTTTTCGATTTTTATAAACGTTGAGAATGTCGAAGTATATTGAGATGGAACCTAATCTATCTGTCTGCAAGTTGCTGATACGGGGCGCGTAACTGTGTAAAGAGCTTTTCTAAAAGTAGTCGCTTCTCCAAGTTCCTTTCTCTCCCGTGGATCTCAGGGGAGTCAGACATGAAGAAGTGGCCACTTTCCACCTGAAGACACCTCAAAAAATTCTAATGTGATTATTATTAGGTCGAAAAAATCTCCAACTTAAAATAAATAAACCTTCCAAATTTTTGATAGTTAGTGAATTAACCAACAGAAAAGTATGCATCCAACAATGTTAAAAGTTTGTTAAGCCTGTGTATGAGAGTTTTACAAAAACTTTATTGATTATAAAAGCAAAAAAAAGTTAATGAATCATAACCTTTCAATATTTGTTCCTTTTTTAAATATTCATACTTACTCTTAGCTTTCTAAATTATTTGTGAAAAAAAGGAGTACACTAAAAATATAAAAAAATAAAAAACAAATGTTAAGCAATTTCTTTAGTTTTGTAAATTATTGTACAATTATATATTTTTTTCATAGATGATCGTTCTATTATTTTTATTTTACAATTGTACAATTTATTGTTTATATAAAATTCACGTTAAAAAATGTCATTGAATAGGAAATAGCCATGTTATGCACTAAATGCGACTTCTCATGGACAATAATTTAAAAAAGTATAACTATTCAACAACGGTAGATTTCAACTGGAGCTCCTCACATTTTCTTTTTGTAAGGCGGTTCAAAATGCATTTAAAACGTTTAGAAGGATGGGTTGGTGAACTTGTGAGTCGAAGGATGGCGGTGTGGGTGGTTGGGGACAATGGCTCCGCGTGACTGTAAGCCACGACTTGGAACAAGTACACGCTTTAATTGTATCGAACACATCCTTTGTTCGAGGCCACTGGCTATATTATAATAAGAAATATTTACACTTTGAACCGACAGGAATTCTTGCCCTTTTAACATGTTATTTTTATTAAAACAAACGATTTTTTACACGTGTTTAACCATCCGAACATCAACTTTACGAAATTTAATCAATAAACATTTTTATTGTATAATTATAATTAAATTCAGGTGTCATATACAGCACACATACCCAGCACATAGTGACTACCGATTTGCTTAATCATTTTATTCTTCCCAGTGAAAATACATCTTTAATGGATATTTCCATTAAGAATATGAAACAGAAAAAGTTAAATCGAGATGATCGGGGATGATAGCAAACAACTCACAAATCATTTATGGTTTCAAGGTCTGTTAGTATTTAGTTCTGGACGATTTAGAAGTATAAAACCATGTGACGTAAATATCCAGCCTATACTGGGACAAGGAGCTAATTTGCTAAGTGAGAGTGCTAAAAACCAAACAATCTTTATTTGTTTTTTCTAATTTACCATTTTATGAGAAACTAAAAAAACCTTTTAGAATGATTATTTAAAGATCGTACTGAATTACCGGTACTGAATTATTACAAAGTCGTTGTTGAAACAGTTTAATTAATTTTAAGAAAATCTTACAATACGTCAGTTTGTTATTGATAATTATTATTTATTATTAATAAATATTAATACCATTATATTTAGTGGTCTATTGACCAAATTGCTTTTTTCAATTAATTGGAGGGAAAATTAGTAAGGTTGTTGGTTGAGATGGGGAGTTGGTGTCCCGAGTGGATCGAAGTCACGATAGCTCAAGTTGTCAGAGCAGCGGCGTATTGAGCCCAAGGTCGTGGGTTCGAATCCCGCTCGTGACCTTAAGTTTTTCATTTCCACCAAAACCTTACATGAAAATTAATATTAATGCTCATCTTCAGCAAGACAAAGAAATTAAGTTAAATTTTTAAACTACGTATGTTGTTCGCCTAAGAGTGGTTGATAACGGTTTGATCAAAATTGACCATCCTCTGCTTGTTCTGAAGTCGAAATGTGTCTATTGACAAGAGTGAGGAAGAAAAGATAAAAAAATGTAAGACAAAACACCGACAATTGTATATATTTATTTTCCATAGTAACTAGGTACAAAGGTTCACTTAAAACGCAACATTAATAACTTGTTATTTACTGATCTAACTAATCCTTTCAGATTCTCTAGATTTAAAAAAAGAAAATCAGTTCATTTTCCTATTTTCCATAGACAACTTGTGGATTAAGTTAATTTTTTTCTTGGATGACAATAAATTTGAGTAAAAAATTTAAAAAATTTTTTTTTCTTAAAAGCATGGTTTTTAGTCGAATAGATCTCGTCCAGGCAGTTAGTTTGGTCAACAACGGATGTAGCGTCAATTACATAGTGGTTTAGGGCCACCGGAAGTCTCGATCGAAGGTAGTGGTCTATCGCGATGTACCACGGCTAGATGATCGTTTTACTGCTCTTACCGCACTACGGAACCGTCATTTAACGGCTTCCTTGATAAGTAGTTAGCTCCAAACGGTCCGTAATGTAAGGGTGAGCTCTAAAGCAGTCATCAGAAGGTTTCGTGCGAATAGTCGTCCCGCGTCAGTTTCTCCACTACTGGAGAGACATCTCTATTCGCAAATCAGCATCTCGCTTAAACATTTGAACTTAACACTTAGGGAGCGGTCACAGCTGAATACCGGTTTGGTTTGTGGTAATCAGACAACCAGGATTGCGTGTGGAGAAGACGTGGGGAACGCAACTTCATGTGGGATGCTTGAATCGCATCCTTTTCACTCATTGCTCCTCAGTTCCTCATCCCCGAACTGATTATGGATATTTAACTGCACTAACGAACACTGAGGAAGTTCTGAAAGCTTTGGTCCCATTAGCTCCATTTATTGGGAACACCTTCGTATTAATGCATGATAACGCATGTAGTTGTAACGTTAACGCATGTAGCGCGAGTGTATATACCCACAGATAATATAGAGGAGTAGTAGTCCAAGAAGGAGGATTTGGGTTTACCACAATGAAATGACCAATCCGTTCTCCTGATATAAATCCTATAGAACACTTACGGTACATGAGAAAGAGACGGGTGACATCAGTTCACCGCCTCCAACAAGCGTTGAGCAGCTTCAAACATCTGTTGAAGAATGGGGTCTTGTTTCACAAAACAATGCCTAGGAGTCTTAAGGCCCTCCGCGTGGCTAGAGGTGGTAATGCGTGTTATTAAGAGCAAAACTAGCTTAGTTAAATTTTAATCTATCACTAAATGTTTTTTCTGTATTTTAGTGAATTTTCTTTCAAACCATCATAAATAAATAATTTTTATTAAAATTCATGAATTTCGGATATAGTTTAATATTACGTTGTAATTAATATAATGGTAAAAATGCATTTAGTTTTAGATAAACAACAAAATATCAGTGTCCGTTTTTGTCTTTGAGAACAAATAAATTATACGTTAGGAATAACGAAACAAACCAGTGGTGATCACGAACGATCAGACACCGTAAAAATTTTAGGATTTTAATTTTGAATGATTTTGAATATTTGTGATTTTAATCGAAATAGAGTTTGATTGCATGGATAGTAAATAAATAATTTCTTAGTGATGAAGAACAGAAACCGTATAAACCGCTCCGATATTCTGGACACATTTTTACCGAGTAATTGATTAAATAAAACCTTGCGCAATATGTTATTTTTAAAAGTAATGTGTGGTGATTGGTGACCGTTAGTGGATGATTATTCGGAAATCGTGAGATGCGGTCTGGTATGATGTAGGTTTCAGAAAAATATTTTCTTTACCCTGCCAACGTTTCGATCTTTATTGAGATCATCTTCAGGGCCTGCGATTTGCAAACATTGTTTAACTTTAACAAATACATGTTGGATGTGGAAAAAAGTGAATTTATAAAATGCAAAATATTTTTTTTAAATTTTTATATTTGTATATTTTTTATATTCAATCAAAGTATTGAGTGAGTACAAATACTTTGATTGAATATTTAAAAAAAATGTTTGCATTGTATAAATTCACTCTTTTCCACATCCTACATGTATTTGATAAATTTAAACAATGTTTGTAAATCGCAGGCCCTGAAGATGATCTCAATAAAAATCGAAACGTTGGCACGATAAAGAAAATGTTTTTCTGAAACCTACATCACACCAGACCGCATCTCACGATTTCCGAATAATCAATTTAAGACTAATGATTTTAATAAACCGTTATTTTCAACAAAAACGAATATTTGATACAATTTTGTGCAGATAAATTTCCAAGTGTGTTGTCCTTCAACCAGTGATTGACACGATTTGATCAATGTCCAGCCGAAACGCATACGTCGACAAAGCGAGAAGAGAAGGGAGAGAGAGAGCGAGAGAGAGAGAGAGAGAGAGAGAGAGAGAGAGAGAGAGAGAGAGAGAGAGAGAGAGAGAGCCAACTCGATCACGATGATCCGGAACGACCAGACTGCTACCAAATGTTTTATCATATTATTTTAATAAAAATAAAGTTTGATTGAATCCTTCCCCACCCCTTCAAAACAAAACATATATAAACATAAAACAGCAAAATCTCACTGGCACTCTCGACACGACACGCAAGGATGGCACAATTACACAGAAGACAAACACTTTGAGTGAGTAGAAATACTTTGTTTGAATTTAAAATATATTTTGCATTGTATAAATTCACTTTTCCATATCCTAAATGTAATTGTTAAATGTAAACATTGTTTGTAAATCCCAGGCCCTTAAGATGATCTCAATAAAAGATCGAAACGTTGGCACGATAAAGAAAATGTTTTTCTGAAACCTACATCACACCCGACCGCATCTCACGATATCTGAATAACTATCGATTAACGGTCACTAATCTCTACACGTTTGATTGAATAGACAGTTCATCAATAATTTCTTCTAGTTCAGAAACAATAAAGCGCTCTTATCAGGATATTTTAGGGACAAAGATGTCGTTTTAAAACTTTAAATATTTAAATACAAGATTGTACAATATGTGTTTAAAAAATCGTCATCTTCCATTAAAAAAATGTTTGAGACCATTTTATGAGATAAATTGTCAAAATGTGTTGTCTACGAGTGGTTGATAGCGGTTTGATCTAACGTAAGTTGACCATCTGCTGTCTGTTCTGTCGGTTTAACTGATATGGCGTCAAAACGAACCGCATCTGACAACCACATAACTGGCAATATCTTTTATAATTTTATTTTTAAGTAAAAAGAAGAAATCGAAATAATTTAAGCATATTGAAATATAGCGTAATTAAAATGATTATTGTTCGTTGTGAGGTAAGGCAAAGTTTTAAAACCGCAAGACTGTTTCTCGGAGTAAGCCTTTTCAACTGTATCAAACAAATATAAATGAAGATTAGCTACCTCTGGCCTGTTCTTAGTGAGCGGGGAGCATTAATTTCACAAAGTTTTGTACGAGCACACCAAGTTGGTGGATCCCAAGTTGAGTGTGGTAAAGTGGTGGCGGTCGAAGTTTTTCTATGACGCGAACTGGGAGGGGAGCAAAAGGGTAGCTAGATAAGGACTCAGTCAATACCCGTAGCACGCTACAACCAAGCAATTAACATTTCGTTTCAATTCACTCTTTACCAACTCCTACAATTCGCATACGCTAAGTTTTAATTTGTGTAAAGCTGGAGTGAATTTTTTTTGTATATTCTTACTTCGCCGAAGCCCGTTTACTACACTGCGTATTAAAGTCACGTAATTCCACTTTGGATTAGACTAAACAAACGTGGTGCTGACACAGGAGGTGTCATTTAGTTCATCGTTCGACAGTTTTGTCCCGTGCATATTCGAAAAGGTTTCCTTTTTTTTTCCAACCCGCCGTCCATGTAATCGGTCGAAACGGAACGGCAACATGGATTGCGATTTGTGGAGCAATCAATTATATTTTTTATGCTCGTTCACATTTACGTAAATTCTACTTGGTACGTCTGTTGGCTTGCGGAAGAAGTTAAATTTTAACGAGCAACAACCTCTGAATATAAAATCACTTGCGCAGGCTGAATTGAAAAATGACTAAATAAATGGTTTATACATACGAATATAAGAAACAGCGTCTGTAAATGGTAAATCAATTTTACCCAAAAATGGGATTGTTTCCTTAAAAACAAGTTATAAAACAAAATATAAAAAAATAATAGGAAAACACTAACCCCCACCTTTAGATTTTCTAGCGTGTTGGCTATGACCAAAAAAAAATATAATAACAAATATATGATTTTATTTTGTATTGTTGGTGATTTTATAACTTTATTTGTTAATTTCTTTTTTAATGTCACATTTGATATATAATACGAAGTGAAATGAGAAGACGTCGATCCAATAAACTGTACGAACACATGTACTTCCTTTATACTCAAAAATCAAATTTCAAATTTGAATAAGGTGATACATTTTATATTCGTTTATTTTAGTACTGATATTTTACAGTACGATATTCATTGTTTCGATTTTTTTTTTAATGATAAGGTTAAGATATAGAATGTGTAGTAAAGTTGGTCAATGTTCTGGCCAGAGCTGGTGCCAGAAAGCCTTGAATGCCTTGATATTTTTCAAAGCAGTTGTAAAATAAAAGTTTCATGCTGTGCACATAAATAAGCATTTTCTAGGGATTTCAATAAATTCCAAGGGTTACAGAGCTGCAGAAGCGTCCCGTATACAACATTACGACTTTCAGGATACCTTGTTGAAGTTTGAAGTCTACTGAAAGTCAAACCAATATTTGTATTAACCAGATCGTTAAAAACCGATATGTTTTAATGATGTTGTTAATTAGTGAATTGAGACTGAACGACCTGGTGTTAGAGGATGAATTTGTAACCACAAACTTACAACCTGATTTTCTACATTACAAACTTGTTCTCTGGATTTAAGTGCATTTTTTTTAGATGGATCGATAACTTTTTCACTACGAACACTATGGATCAAGATGCGGTCTTGAAGAAACAAAAGCAAATTCAGTTGTTACTGCCAAACTTTCGACCTATTTTGAGGTCAATATTAGGGCAAGACTAAATTTTTAATAGTCGGTTAGAAATGTCTTTGAATACCGACTCAGTCCCAGCATCGCCAAGTGTAACTTAGGTCGAAAGCTTGGCTGTAACAATTGAATTTGGTTTTTCATCAAGAAAATGCCGTGATTATTCGATCTTCTCTGGATCCAAGACAACGCAATTTTTGAACAAACTGCCTGAAAAAATAGGCTTTTCGACTTCCCCCTTTCTTCATATGCAATCCAGATGTACTTTCGAGACATATATAATTGTGAGATTTCTTGCATTCTGCAGAGTTTTGTGGTTCATGCAATGTCTTCACTTGCGGATTTGTTGAACTACTCGTTTCGTAATTGAGCCATCTTCAATGAGGAATTTTATTTTCCGATCATTTTGGTCTGACTATTCTTGCTGTTTTGGTGGACGAACTGAATGGGATAGCGAAAAGTGTACAGACCAAAACCGCGAGGATTTGCGAACAAAATTGATCGCAAACAAACAAAATGCATTTTGTTAAAATTCAATAAATCTGAAAATTTCAGTTTTTATGTGCTTAAACAAAATGAGTTGAAGGTTGAGGCAAATAAAACATGCTTTATTTCGAAGACTTGCTCTGATTATTGTTATTTTAACAGTGTTTTAATTAATAAAAATATTTTTGCAACATCCAAACCCCCATTTATCAACACCCATTGAAACATATCAAGTTTAGCGTACTGGGTATTATAAATTTTGTCAATTTTTCTATCATTGTCTGTGGGTAGAAAAGCCATACCGATCTACCCGTACCTATAGATATACCGAATTCCAGTACAACCACGAATATAATACAATTAGGATCGGCCCCAAACTAGAATCTATCTAAAATACATATTTGCGTCCTAAGACAAACAATTTGAGTGATTTGCTCCAATCTGACAAGTTCCTCGGTAGAAACTATAACGGACGACCCAGGGGCGTTGCCGTTGCCAACCGAGCAACTCCGTGTTTCACGTTATTAAGTGAATTTTTGTCGTATTCCACTAATGAACGAAGATGGTAAAAGCATCGGGATCATTGTTAAATTCACAATGTAATTACGAGTGGACATGAAAGCTACTTAATTAATAATACATGAATGCAGGGTCGACAAAGAACTCTCAACAATTGAAAACTAATAAAAGAAGGACATAATTCATTTCAAATAATAATTAGCGCCTGGTGATATATTATACTCTTCGTGACAAAGATAAGTAGTTCCAGGTTTTAATTTATTTTTAACGGAGCGAAGAATAATCATTTCATTTGCATTGATACTGCACAGCTGGATAACCTTTAGTAAATGGATCTTCATTCATTTATTACAGATGGAAAAAAGCACGTAAGATTTGAGACAAAATAATGAATAATTTTTTGTTTACAACATACATGATTAATGTAAATCTGTAAAACGGAAAGGTCCTACGTAATGGTATACAAATTTAATGTAAAAGGTCTTAATAAAACCCTCACAAAGTCCACTTTTTAAATTTTACCCACGGACAAATGATTTACGGATTTATTCAATAAAAAGTTAAATAACACTGGCCTGTTAATTAAAAATCTATGAAAATGAACTGTGATTTTTGGCTGTTTCTAAAATCACTATTTTTGTTCTTAACTCTAAAGGATGTATTGGTTGGTTTTTTGGAAATGTCGCTGATGATGATATGACAATGAGCAATTTTCCCTGAATATCTGCCGGAATTTTTTTAAAAAGAGGTAATCGGTGGATTAAGATGATCATGTATTGACAACAAAGTGGGAAATAGCCTAAAATTTGGGGGGGGGGGAATTTCCCCCAGCACTTTACCCCATGTCATCATGTTTTCATTAGACTTTCAGACTACCAATAGTTGAAACATTGATGTTTTAATTAAAAAAATATCTACTTATCAATATGAACGATTTTCGTACGAAAAATCAAATGTATAAGTTGTGTACTCAGCAATAATACAAAGTTCACCTAATTATTGTGCATTTACTAAACTCCACAAATTTATTCATTATTTATGGAATTATATAGCAGTAATTATTTTGATAATATATAGAAAAATACAATAATAAAGTTTATGTATCTTATTCCTTGCATGCTTTTTACATTAGTTTTGGAGAAAAGATATGTTTAGAAAGACAAATGTGATTTGAACATGGTTCGTTACAAACTCATTTCACTGCTGCGGACGTTCTGTATTTAAATTTAAAAGCAGCAATAAAATCTTTTTGGTCTACACCTTTAGTAAAAGAATTTAAAAATTAAACAGCCTTGCCAAGACGTTCGGGAAAGAAGGAATTCCTCAAGTGGTTCTCCTAGTTTTCAACTCTAGCATAAAAATGTTTAAATTTATCTTTCTATTATAAAAAGAGAAGATTCTTCAACAGGGAGTTGTTGAATAAATGTATCAATGGATTACATTCATAATAAAAATGATCATCAATATTAAATGAACCGAAAGTTCACTTAGTTCCGCTGGAAGATAAATCAATTTCTACGATTTATAATTAAAAAGAAATGCCTCGGTTCATTATAAATGAATCTCCCTCAGTGGGGGTCGAGGCGAAACGAATTTCAAATTCCAAAAATGATTAAGTCAATTTGTTAACTTTTGTAATTTCTGAACATTTGTTAATATTATTCATAAGTTTTTAAAAAAAGACATTTCAATTTTTCGAGGCCAAAATCGATTTACAGTCCATGGGTAAAAAGAGTAAATTGTCCCACTAACTGGGTCTGATGCCGGAGACAATTTGGCGAAGTGGGAGAGTGTCCAGGGACACGAATGTATAATGCTCTCGGCCGTTACCTAACTTCATATTTTATGCATCCGTTCCCTATTTCCAATACCTTCCTCGCTGCCCCCTTTCCGGATTACAATAAAAGCCAAGGGTTATTTTCCGCTAGGGAACTCCCTTTGAGTCGGGCTGAACAAAAAATTGAAAACCCAGGAAGCTCATTTGAAGACAGAGAGATCTAAATGCAGGCCGGTCCGAGAGACTTTTAAATTTATCAATTCTAGTTTACTCGTCTGGAACTGTCTTTTGTGCCGTCCGGTTGAGTTAAACTAAAAGAAAATACGCACAAAGGTCTTTCCGAGGAAGGAATTAGTCCATAATTTATCCGTGACTATCTGACAACAAAAGACATTCAATACATTCGTTCTTTAATTATATAATTGATATATGATTAATATACATATTTAACATATTGAATCTTCCTGAGCTTTAATTTCATTTATTCATTACAACCACAAATTTGGTATTAAGTAAATATTTTCATATATGCTGAATGTGTGGTTTGAATTTCTTGTACAAATTGCCCAGTGACAACACTACTTCACACTGAAACCTCGTCAGTCTTCACTCCGTAAGAATGTTTCGAGGTCACTTTCGCTTCAATTGTCTTGGAGGATTTTCCGGTAGCGTTGGAAGTGATAACTGTCGTATTAGTAGATTATTGTGAAAGTGCAGTAATTGATTACATTTTTATAGATATGACGTCTTGTATAAACGGGATGTGTAGGTCATTAAGAAGTGTAATTCGATATATAAAAAGGAGAATTTATAAATTTGACGGAGAATTTAGCCTGAATTGCTTGGAGACGTTGGGAATTGGAATTTTGGTTGACACCCACACTTCACAACCGTATGCATAAGAGCCCTTATCATTCAATGTCTTGTAAATAAAAAGTTTGTTTTCAATGTCTGATTTTGACTTAAACGTGAGTCATGTAGTATTTTTAATAATTAAAACGTTGGTTCGATTCTTGTATTTTCAGACGTGTGAAAATTCCAAGTCGTTTATTCATAAATAGTCCAAACGCACAGGGCCAGTGGTAGGCAATAAGGTTCCATTTATACTGACTGGAGTAAGATACTCTTAAGCAGGGTAAAATTTTCATTCTTCACTTTGTGGATCATACTGCTAATTAATTCACGATTTTTTGTTGTTGTTTTTGACTGGGGCTTCCGACATATAGGTCATTTCAGCCCCCAACTAAGTCTACACACACTCTTACGCTCTCAACGTTCGTGGGGCGATGATGACGTTATATTTCACATCTCGCCATGCACGCTAATAAATACATGCATTCAGTCAAAACATATAGACACACAACACATAAGACATATTATGTGCAATAAAAAAAACTCAATTTCCCCCAAAAAGCGGAACAGGGGACCCAGAAACCCGCTGCAGTGCTCGAGTACCATTTTCAGATTGGATGGCATGCCTACACACTCCCTGTGGAGAGCCAAGACATGACATGTTTCCGGTATGTGGGACACATCGAGCAACCTTTCTCTGCATAAGGGTGTGTCAACCGTGCATGGCCGATTCTTAATCGCGTAAGGACGATTCCTTGTTTCCGGGTCAAGTTCTCGGGGGGCCATCTACGAATCGTGCACTTGACGCGCAAAAGCCTGTCGGTCGACCCGGCCCTAATTCACGTATTGTTGTAAGGTTGAGTAAATGAGGGGTTCAACATCGAACGAATCGTTGTGTCATCAGCGAATGTATGTGTTGAAATATTAACTTGTATAGGAATATGTGCAGTTCATATTGAAAATAGAAATGGGGCAAATATGTTTCCCTGAGGAATCCCCGTCCCTCTAATGCGGGTATTAAGATGAAAAGTCAGTTCTCTGACGGCAAAATCGAACCGTCAGATATGATCTCGGTATGAGATGGTTCTTCAGTTTCTGAAGCAAGCCCGAGTATCCAGACTCCATCGAAAGCCTGTTCGAAATCAAGAAAGACACCGAAGCAGTGCTGTTTTTGTTCAATGGAAGAGGCGATATTGTCAGCAATACGACGAAGTAGTAGTAAAACGAGCCAAATTCATGTTCTGGAATAATAACAGAATTTTCAATTATGGGCTATAATCTTCGGAGAAGTAGGTTTACTAGAATTTTCGTAAGAATAGATAGGAGAATAATGGGCTAAACTACGAAGGTCAGAAGGTTTATTTGGGTTATGTATCATTTTAATTATTGAGAACTTCTATTGTAATGGAAAATATGTGGTCCTGAGTACAGAATACATATATTAGTAAAGTAAGCATAATTGAAGTTTAGATTTATCTTGATCTAAAAATGTGGACAGGAAGTGATAAATTCCCATTATAAACGGTTTGATTTGGCTTGTACGTAGAACGGTAAATGTGTGTCGGGTGACGTTTGAGGGAATGTTTTACCTTTTATTTAGATTTATGACTTGTCCATTGCATATGTTAATGGCTTTTCAATCAATTTATGCCGAAATTTGATTAATTCATGAACTTGCGAAAAGTGTATCACGTTTCATGTATTACATATTAGGTTTAGGCAAATTCCCTTTTGCTTATTTCATGAAGAGAACAACTTTGTACGGTCAACTTGATGGAGTTTCCAAGAAGCGGGATCGAGCAGAAAGCCTGGAAAAAAAGGTGAAACGGAATTCTAAAACGATTAGGGCGAGACTTTAAAGTTTCAGCATGAGCCAGGGGAAAAAAATTAAACCGCTATTCTCGCAGGTTGGGGAAATAAATTTAAATATATCCCACCCCAGGGTCCTCCGGAAGCATTACCATTGGAAGCGAACTGTGAAATAACCACTACCTATTTCCCACAACACTTTCTCCATCACTGCATCCTTTTTAAATGTAGGGATCCGTACAACACATTTCGCTTTTGAACGTGGAAGCCGATTAAATAAAATATATTTCACATTTTTATGGATTATTAAATAAATATTTCATTGTAAAACATAATAGCAGGGATAACTATAAAACTGTTTCAATTAGGCTTCAGTTCGAATAATTTAAAATGTGTTCTTTCTCAAATTATGGTTCTGGTCAGCTCATAATTGGATAAAAGGTAAAATTTGTCTCTCTTGAACCAACTATGTGAAAAAATTCTATTATATTCCTAGACTAGTATAAAATATAATCCATTAGATTTCGTGGCCCGATGGACCAAATAACCTCTTTCAATTAATTAATCTTTATGTAAGGTACTGGTTTAGATAAAAAAGTCAGTGACACGAGCGAGATTCGAACCCACACGACCTTTGGCTAAATTCTTGACCACTAGAGCTATCAAGATTTCATGTGACGATAGATCAAATTGTCGAGCAGCGGCGTATTTAGCCGAAGGTCGTGGGTTCCAATCCCGCTCTTGTCACTGACTTTTTTATCTCAACCAATACCTTACATAAAGATTAATAAATTATAATACTTATTTAATATATTAAAAAAAGCTTAAAAACTGAATACAAGTTGATTTCGAATATTTTAATTCAGTATTGATTGAATTGATAATGTAGTTATATTTCTTCAAACGGTTAACACACACAGCTAATAATTTTTGGACGAGTTTCTCACATAGGATGATCACGGATGCATCGACTGTGCATGTTGGTGGTCAAATGAGCTTCATTGTCATTCAAGCCACACCTTTAATAAGATCAACGAGATTACCAGTGACAATCAAAAATCATTCACCAAAGCAAACTCAAAGATTCATAATTTGACAATAGTCTTGTCTATTTGTCACGCCAGGCTAACTCGATTTGAAAAATTGATATCGCGAATAATGCAGTCCAGGTTTTCATATTACCCTAATTGATGTATTAATGTGTAATAGTCATGCGATCAATTAAATGATCTTTGTTGGGAAAAATTCCAATTTTAATTTTAAGTTTGTATTAGATTAATTTCAGAATTTTTTAAAATGAAACACTACTAATTAGCAATTCTTAAGAAGCATGGCACAAGTTGAAATTTTTGTTATACATTATTATGATTTATCACCAAAAATCTACCTGTTTTGACCTGATAATGGATCTATTTGGGGGGGGGGTCAGTAGCCGCAACGGTTTATGCGTTGATACGGCGCTCCTCACTGTAAGGTAAAGGTTCCGGGTTCAAAGCCAGCGGCCCTGCATTCGAACCCGACATACTTACAAATGACAATTAATTAAGGTTTTTAGTTGAGATGAAAAAAAGTTAATGGCACGAGCGGGATTCGAACCCACGAAAAACGATTAAACGATTAAAAGCCTTAATTAATTGTCATGTATTATTTGGTTAAGCGGACCACGAAAGTAGTGAATTAATACTTACAAATGTTTTTTTTTTTAAAACACCGGCACCCTGAGGGTTGATATGACTTCTGCTGTTGGGAACCCTCTTTAAAAAAAAAGGAAAAAAAAGATCTATTATTAATCTGTAGGTATCAAAAGTACGACGATTTGTTAGCAAAATATTTAGTTAAAATTTTGGTTGAATTTCTCAAATCAAAGATTATAATTCGTTGGTTCCATATAGAGAGCGAGTAGGAATGCCACTCAATACGAGAATTATGTTTGAGCAAGGCTGCTAGCCTTGGAGCTCCCCCCGTTCTGACTTTTGGAGAAAACAGGGCTATTCTATTGAATATACTTCTTGTTAGTTTTGTGAATCTATTTATTAGAGTGACTATGTAGCGTGCTACGGCCGGTCATCATCATCTCTCAGTTAAATTAGTGTAATATGTTTAAAGGGTAAAGGAGGAGTATCAAGTACTCCCCCACTCCGTGTGAATGGTATGTAAGTAGGAAAGAACATTTAAGCTTGAGTGCGTCTAAGTTTCAAAACTCCATGGTTTGGGGCTTAAAATATGACCTGGCTGCCGACAGACCTAACTTCGGTTCTACTGATCTGTCCTCCGTTCGCCAGTAGTGTTTCTAATTTAATTCTGTATGTATCTGTATGTATGTACAGATTTGAACTTACATAAATCAATCAATCAAACACTACAAGTTAGCTTAAAAAGCAATAGTTTTTGTTGGGGGGGGGGGGTTCGAATAATGAATTTAAATTTTTTCCTAACCCAAGGTATTACATAAAATTGTTCTTTATATTCTTTAAGAGAAGACAAGCTTTTTAATAATTTAAAATTTTAAATAAAGAACCTGTCTATAATTTTAAATTCGTGCAACAAAGGAATGAAAATAAAATTAAGATAAAATCGTTATACTTAAAAAATTGGATTATTGGCCCAGGGACTGTACGGCTTATTCATGACAGAAAAATTAAAAGTTTAACTGCGCTGTTAATAATAATTATAAAAAAACAGGTTGTGAAATTTTATTAATGTCCTATTATTTTAACAACAGCGGCATGATTTGGCTTTTATGCGAATATAAATTAACTTGGGATCGTAAATTTATTAACGACCTCAGATGGAATGTTATTCGAAGGAAAATCAATATCGAAGAAAGGAACCCGCAAAACATTTGCTGGTTAAAATGATAAAAGAAATAACAGTAGTATTAATGAAGTAATCAAAGGATAGGAAGCTAAACGAAGGTATATAATTGATTTTATTGTCCAAATCCCCCTCTCTCAATGCCCTAATCATTACTAATCAGCTCTCTCCGGTCCCTTTTTCATTCCACTTTCCCTCCCATCCAATTGGATTTCTACACCCAATCACAACAATCTCGGAAAGCAGTGAGATTGATTTTCCTCTTTTGGTTGACAAAAACTCCTTCATTAATTGGTTTTTCAGGATTATCTAAAAACATTTTAACTCCGGCAAAGGACAAGGGGGCGATACGGATTCTGGCCGAATCAACGTTCTCTTCAATAGTAGCCTTGCATAAATTAGAATTAGTCTTATGCCGAGGCGAGCTCAATATTATAATTTGTATGTGTATACAATGCGCAGAGATCAAATTAGGATGTTTAGAAGGCTGAAGTAACTAGGAGTAGAGAGCTTGAGTAAGGGATAACAGCTTCATTTGAATACTGCTTAAAATGTATGGGGGATGAGCATATAGCGTCTAACGCTGACACTCCACGTAATGCGTTCTCTAGAACTCCTCTCTCCAAGAGGTAGCATAAATTCTACCTAGATCAAGATTCTGAACAAACACGTAAGCCGAGTTTCAACAGGGCGATGGGAAAATTGTTACCGGAAAGAAAACCGCGGCCGTTGGGACGACCATTCTCAAAGTACACACATAAAATATGCTCTGAAGAGTCAAACATTATTAACGATCCGTCGCGCCTGTAGGTCGTAAACTAAAATAACAATCTTTCAACGTACTCATTTCTGAGTTAACTGTCCCACTGAAAACCGTATTATTCTACAGTCTCTGAGCCAGTTGTACGGATACTCAGTAATTTATTATCACTTTCCCGTTTGTGTTGTTTTCCCATATATTAACCTTCACCTCCGAAAAATTACTGTTGGAAACATCTATCAGGGCATATCTGAATATAAAATATTATCATCTGAATCCACCAGGACTTTTTAGAATTTAATATCAATTGCAAAAAGAAAAAAATACAGTGCAAACCGAGTGTTATATCATATTGCTTTACATAAATGTAATAAACGATATTACTTCTGCTTTTATTTTTAGTACTACTTTTCAATCGGTTAATTTCTAAATGAGAGACAAAAAGTCAAAGGGTGATCTGATTGCAATCGATATACCGATGCATCTAAACGAAATGCCAGACTATAAAAGGGAACTTTGGAATTAGATGAAGCGATAAAAGTTTATTGAAACTCGTGATTTAAAATTTCTTTGTAATTTTAAAATTAGAATAGAGATTAAACCAATACCGAAACAGATAAGTATTCAGGGTTAATTACAATATTAATAATAATAATCATAATAATTAAATCCATTAGATTTCGTAGTCCGATTGACGAAATAACACCTTTCAGTTAATTAATCTTTATGTAAGGTATGGGGTAAAAAAAGTCAGTGTCACGAGCGGGATTCGAACCCACGACCTTCGGCTAAATACGCCGCTGCTCTACCACTTGAGCTATCGTGACTTCGATCCACTCGGACACCAACTTCAGAATCATCTCAACCCAACTTCAGAATTTTCCCTCCTTTTTGCCATTTTTCTTTTCTTCCTTTTTTTATCTCAACCAATACCTTACATAAAAATTAATTAATTGAAAGAGGTTATTTGATCTATCGAATTAATCCGAAGAAGGCAGTAAATTCTGGAACCATTTAATTCCATAGCGCGTTAAAGCGAGAAGGGCCGTTAGCAACTCGCTCACGCAACGAATAGTGGCTGCAATTCTAAGTTCAAGTTTGATCAAAATTTGAAAAAACTGAATAAAAAGCCTAAATAATATGGTTATTTTGTGAAGGAGTTTACGATGGAAACGATAGCAGCTCTATCAAAAATCTTTATGTAAGGTATTGGTTGAGATAAAAAAGTCAATGTCATGAGCGGGTTTCGAACCCACGATTTTCGGCTAAATACGCTGCTGCTCTACCACTTGAGCTATCGTGACTTCGATCCACTCGGACACTAACTTCCCATCTCAACCTCACCTTTTGAATTTTTTCCCTCCTTTTTGCCCTTTTTTTCAAATGTCGTGTAATCTATTCGCGCCTCGGCGAAAAATGAACTGGCCACGGAGAGCTTTAGTGAAGGTACACTTCATTTTACTAATTAAATCCATTAGAGTTCGTGGTTCGGTCGACCAAATAATAATAGTGAAAATATGACAAAATGTGGGAAAACAGGTTGTAGGTTGAAAGTAGGAGTTATGTCCGAGTGGATCAAATTCATGATAGCTTAGGTAGTTAGAGTAGTTAGTAGTAGGTAGAGCAGTGGCGTATCGAGCCGAAGGTCATGGGTTCGAATCTCTATCCTGGCAACCTTTTTCATCTCAACCATGACCTTAAACAAAAAGCTTAGTAATAATATTAAAAAAAAGTTTTATTTTACACAGAGAAGAGAAACTATCTTCTAACGTATCATTTTTACAGGCCGTGACTGCAATTTAAATGAGATCGGTTCAACAACAAACAGTATTTGTGCATGGTGAAAGCAAAATCAATTTACTGAACTCTTCTACCAGCATCTGACTTAGGGCAGAAGTTAAAGAATAAACTTTTTCTATTCATTCGACGAAGATCATCTCGCTGTCTCCTGTGTCGTGTGTACGTAGATAAGGATTAGTGGGAGGAACAACTAGGCCATTTCCATGGGAGAGGTAGCCTTTATCAGATCGAGGTCAAGACAGGCTTCACAGCCTTTCTCACGCTCCTCCCGGCCATTCGCGATCCGACGGGCCGAATTGGACATTTGGGTGTAAATCTGTGAGAAAAGGAGGCAATTAGTTGGATCTTGTTAAAGCCGATGCTTTTATCGCTCTTGAAAACGAAATTTATGTGTATCTTTATTGTGGAGTTGAAAAACCCTCTTTTGAATCAGAAAAGGGCTTAAGGTTTAAAACGATTTAATTACTAAATCTACATTTTTCCGTTTAAAATGTACGAAATATAACAAAATATTAATACACAGATTTGTGCGTTTTTTTCAGCTACAAGAACATTTCTTAATTAAACAGACCAAATGGATTTATAATTCCGTTTTCATTCCTCATACATAAAAGTACAAAAATGATTAATTTTACAACATGAAAAACGTGATTGCTTAACAAAAACTTTTTATTTTATAACATTTACAATAATTTTCACTTACTTACGACTTAATAATCTTAAAAGATTAAACATTATTCTATAAAGATGATTATAAACAGAATTTAATGCAATACCTAAAATTATTAATTACATTAGCGTTTATTTCTGCAAATTAACATATTTTATATACATTATTAATTAGTATTATGATTTTCAACAACAAAAGATTTCATTTTATAACATCTTCGATATCCATTTGCTATTGTTGTTGATGTTCCAAGTACTCCAGAAAACCCTAGTGAGCTAAGGCTTCCCTTTTAACTTTTGGAATGTCAAATTTGGAAATACTTCTCTTTAATCCAAATTTTAGTAGCGCAATCGTTTCAAGAAATAGCAATTATTTGACTCTACTTTGAAAGTAGCAAAACGTAGTATTAGAAATAATGCAATGAATTTGTAAATGTTAGTTCCTTTTTATTTACGAAGGTCGCAACAGCAGAGGTTATATCAATCCTCAGGGTGCCGGTGTTTTTGAAAAAAAGCCCATTTGTAAGTATGTCGGGTTCGAATGCAGGACCGCAGGATTCGAACCCGGGACCTTTACCTTAAAGTGATGAACGCCGTGTCAACGCCTAAACCGTTGCGGCCATCGACGCCCCTTCTTTTGTCTAAATGGTCGGTCATTTGTTTAAATTTATAATTAATGTAATTATAAATTTGAACTTCTTTTGTGGGATATTTGGCATTATATGGCAATTATTGTATTTTTTTAATTTTTATTTTAGCTTTGTTTGAATTTATTGCGTTTTATTTTATTTTTATTTTTTTCTCTTCATTATTTTTATTTTTTCTCTTTCATTTATTTTGTCTTTTACAGCTTCATAATTCATGGGATTTAATTTTTAGTAATTTTGTTCACTGACTTAACCTCTGCCAACTGTTACAAGCCCTGCTTTTAGGTGACAGGCGAAAATGCCCTGATTGGTTAAATGGCTTAATTTTAGTTATTTTTTTATTATTTTATCCTTAAAAATGTTCTCACTTTTTTATGTTTTTTTTCGTAAATACAATTATTATTATTTGTAATTGTTAGTGCGTTCTTTTGTCTAAATTGTCGGTCGTTTGTTTTTACATCTTTCAAATTCAACGACACATAAAGGTGCTGATTAGGGTTTACAGTTTTTTTTATTACTGACATAACTGAAAATAATTAAGAATGTGTCTCATGATTTCAACAAAATTTCGGTTCAATTTGGGAAATATAGAAAAAGAAATAGCATATTAACAACTGGAAAATCACAGTAGAACTTCTAGAACCTCTGTAAATCTAATTTTTTGTCATTCCCTATTAAATGACCTTTCCAGGTTAAATGAAATAAAAATAAGCTTGTTGGTTTTAATTTGACTTCTAATACACAGACTGAAGGCAGATTTTTATGACTGTTACAAACACAAGTTTTGAGAAACGATCATTTCCCATTATATTGCACAATTACTTTGATTTGGTATCATACCAGTATAAATCCAAAATTTATTAATTTTTAAACTGTATATTTAACTAGAATTATATAACATGTAAAAATGATGTTTTAGTGAGTAACCACGTTTATGTATTAGCTTTATAAAAATTTGTGTACTGGACAAGAAAATCAGGTTTGGCCATATGCAATTGAATATCCCCCTCAATTTGTATTTTTTATGCCCGATGTTATCAAGGCCGTAAATAACATATTTTGATTAATACCTCAATAAAAAAGAGTATACTTGACGAAATTATCTGAACTGGGACGGGAGTCGACATCAGTGAACCCCTCATGTATCGTGAAAGGCCGTCGCTATCAAGACCATAAATAACATTTTACGATAACGATATTCAACTTGTCCTAATGTTATCCTGCACAAAAGGGGAATTCACGTTTGCCCGAATACATTTGCTTCTTTGTGGAAGAGAGCTGCGCGGCCTGAGTCATGTTCCGGGAATAAGTCTATGAAATGAGGGTCCTCCGCCCTGGAGCCATCCAATCTAAACATCAAAACGTGCTCGTGTGTTTACCCAACACGAAGGTTCTTTGTTTGGATTTCTCAGTCCCCACTAAATCGCTTTAGTCAGGGCAACGCTTTAGTGAAACCTTTTTGCCTTAGTCAGCTCAACGGAGTCAAGTGGAGTCTGCGGGACTTGAGTTTTAGGAGAAGTTGGAGAGCAAGAAAAAAACAAAAAAAAAACCTACGGGCCATCGAAGGGTGATGTAAATTGCGGGTACGGGTTCAACAAGAACAAACGGCTTCAAAAGGTCGTTCAAAGGTGAAGGACGGATAAAGTCAATTTAATGCTGTCTAAAACGTTGCTTTGGAATGGAATTTCACTTTTAATTAACAGAAATTATAGTGTACTATCGGATCCATTCACCAAATCAAATTTATACATTAGAAAAACATTTAAAACTCTTAAGTTAAAATGAGATATAAAGTACTGCATAATTATGCTCTTCTTTTTCACACAAACACACACACACCACGCAAACGAACAAAAAAAACTTAATGTATAACTCGAGTATTTGTTTTTGAATTTCTGAATTTCAAAAATAATTTAACAATTAAAATCACATTTGTCCTAAAATAACAGTTCAATAGTATTCAGTATGATTATTTGGAGATCGTGAAATGTGGTCTGGTGGGACGTAGGTTTTAGAAAAACATTTTCTTTATCGTGCCAACGTTTCGACCTTTATTGAGATCATCTTCAGGGCTCAAAGTGTTCGTTTTCTGTGTAGATGTGGCATTCTTGTGTGTCGTGTGGAGAGCGCCCAAATTATTCAGTATATTTGTTATCTTTGTAACATTTAATAATATTTCATCTATCCTATAAAACTTACAAAAATAATTAAATAAAAATGCAAACACACTTTCGAACATACGTGTAACAAATATACAAATATTGCATTGTGTTTCATTTATTACTCAATATACTCGTTTATTTGTACGCTTAAGACAATTTGCCTTCAACAATTTTATTTATTTTACCATGGCATTAACACTGTCATGTAAAGAACCGTATTACTTCAAGATAATATAATGTGTAACAATCAATATTTTACTCAACGTAATACCAAATGGGCAAATGGGAAAGTCACTGGAATTTTTATGGAAAACCCACTCAATGAGAACAGTGAAAAAGTATGGTTTTTATCTATCATTCATATACACTGTGATGCAAAAAAAGTGGCACTCTTAATATTTTTAATTTTGCAAGACAACCATTCTTTGATTATCTTACAACAATATTTGGTCTGTTTTAAATGATTACAGATAAATAAAACCCAGATAAAATCTTCCACCGTGTTTACAATTAAATTTTGTAAATAAATATTTGAATAGTCAATCCCTTTTTTGTTGGTTTTTCTGTAAAGCTGCTTTACAACGTTCTGGTGGTTTGATGTTTGTAAGTTGTACCATTTTTAAGTTTGAAACTGTTTGAGTGATGGATTTTAGTGATACATATTCGGCTAGAATCATAGCATTGTTGGAGAATCGTTACTCAAGAAAGAAGGCAGCGATCAGGTCGCCATCGTGTTACATCTCAGAGAGAGGATCGTTGTTTCAAAAGTACTTCGTATTCTATCGCTGTCGAGATCAAACAATTCGACAAGTTAGAAATGTTAATGTCAGTTTGAGCACTGCGAGTCGAAGATTTTTAGAAGCTGGATTACGTGCGAGAAGGCCTGCCACTGGTCCAGAACTTCTGACAATGCTGTTGAGTTTCGCAAGAAATCACATCAATTGTCTGAGCAAGATTGAATTAAAATTTTGTTTTAGGGTGTGGGGCTTCGTTTATACTCTTCTGACGAGGGTTATGAGAAGCGCAGGTGAGCGATATATCACGCAACATTTTCTAGGATATGGATGTGGTTGTGTTATGATTTGGGACGGCATTTCTGTGGATGGTCGCACTAACGTGTTCTTCATCGAGGGTTCCCTAACAGCTGTGCGATACATTGAAGATGTGTTATCAGAAGTTGTTCCTTATATGCCACTAATTGGCGACGATTTCATTTTTATGCATGACAATGACCCCATTTTTATGCCAAACATGCTCAAAAAGCAGTCCATTTTTTACCTACCTAGCACGATATTTAAAGATATTATATGAGATTCAGCCGAAGGTCGTGGGTTCGAATCCCGCTCGTGATACTGACTTTTTTATCTCAACCAATATCTTGCATAAAATTTAATTAATTGAAAGATTTTATTCATTCCTTCCATAGCAACCTTTTTGGGATAATTGGTTCTACTCATTTTAATTTTTGATTTACCTACATCTTTCGTTTTTATTTAAAAATATCCTGTAAACAACAAAAAATAACAATAATAACGATTGGAAATATTTACGAAAAATAAACCGAGGCCACTTTTCTTGCTCCCCAGTGTAGTTTTTTAGTAGAAATTTTTCTTAGGTTTCATTTATATGTGTACATTATTTATATTTCATGTATATACATTTATAGTATTTTTTTAAACAGAAAATTGAAATATAAGAGATTAAATACCATTAGATCTCGCTTCACCCTTTTCTTAGTTTGTTCTTATATTTTTTCATTAAAAATACACTATTTCGTGTTCGAATAGAAATTCGAAATCGATTTGCACGATATTTAATGAATGGAAAATTTGGAAAACTGTTTTGTTCTAGCTTTAGATAGTTTGCTCTGAAATAAATAGAAAAATCATATTTTAAAAAACAGCCTGTGCAAAATAAATCTCATATAATTTTAGGGTAACTTTTTTTATAACGAACTTTCGTGTATGTACAGTTGATGTAGAATGATCTTGTGGTTTATGTATTGACAAATCGAAGTATCTCAAGAAAAATAAGAATAAAAATATACATCCAGACCATGAATGGTAAAGAAGAAAATTAGTGTGTAAAGTCGGAATGAACTGAATGTTGAATTGTGTGGAGATTATTTACTCGCCCGTTTCTCTCCCTATTTACAAGGGTAATATTGACGAGGTTCACTGTTTGGTCACCTTGTTACAATGTGTCCTCGTAGGCACTCGTACTTTGACATTTCAACTTTGCCGTTAACTTAAACATGCGCGGGCTATTTACAAGGGATTATTTGTATTGAAAGATTTATAATAGTCTCAAGGAAGAAATACGATGTTTACTCGGTGACAATGTAAATAAGGCATTTTTGAACTAGGAAAAACAAAACTTACTGTCGTGGATAGCGTCGTTAACATCGTTTAGCATCTGAAACAGAAAAAACGAAGACGTAAGTATAAAAAGAGATGGGAACAAAGATATGCAAAGCATGCAATGCAATTACTACTGAGAAATTTCCTTCGGCTCCTCGTCATTTATTAGTTTAGGCTCCATTGGCACCAAGCAGGCTGGTTTTACTTGCTTAGATGCTATTTTATTGTTCTACTTTATATCCCCTCGGGTTAAATGCATTCCACTACGTGCTTTCTACCGTCTTACGAATTAATCCGAAGAAGGCAATAAATTCTGGAACCATTTAATTCCATAGCGCGTTAAAGCGAGAAGGGCCGTTAGCAACTCGCTCACGCAACGAATAGTGGCTGCAATTCTAAGTTCAAGTTTGATCAAAATTTGAAAAAACTGAATAAAAAGCCTAAATAATATGGTTATTTTGTGAAGGAGTTTACGATGGAAACGATAGCAGCTCTATCAAAAATCTTTATTTAAGGTATTGGTTGAGATAAAAAAAGTCAGTGTCACGAGCGGGATTCGAACCCACGACTTTCGGCTAAAAACGCTGCTGCTCTACCATTTGAGCTATCGTGACTTCGATCCACTCGGACACTAACTACCCATCTCAACCTCACCTTTTGAATTTTTTCCCTCCTTTTTGCCATTTTTCAAATGTCGTGTAATCTAATCGATACTCGTCGACAAATGAAATGGCCACGGAGAGCTTTAGTGAAGATATACTTCATTTTGCTTATTAAATCCATTAGAGTTCGTGGTTCGATCGACCAAATAATAATAGTGAAAATATGACAAAATGTGGGAAAACAGGTTGCAGGTTGAAAGCAGGAGTTATGTCCGAGTGGATCAAATTCATGATAGCTTAGGTAGTTAGAGCAGTGGCGTATCGAGCCGAAGGTCATGGGTTCGAATCTCTATCCTGGCAACCTTTTTCATCTCAACCATGACCTTAAACAAAAAGCTTAGTAATAATATTAAAAAAAGTTTAATTTTACACAGAGAAGAGAAACTATCTTCTAACGTATCATTTTTACAGGCCGTGACTCTATATATATATATATATATATATATATATATATCTCCAAGATAGCTGATAGCTATGATAGATAGCCTATATTTTTATTATGTTTGTTGTCACTAGGCTAGTATATATTAATCTCACGTTTTGTTTTAAGGGTTCGACTTTGTTTTTTGGTTCGTTTTGTTATGTTAACGATCGAGGTAAACGATTTATTGTAGGAATAGTTAAGGGGCTGGAAATTTGCATGATTCTAAATATTTGAACATGTAACAGGTTATGACAATATCATTTATCTTCAGAACTGTAGAAAGAAAGATAATGAATGTTTCATAAATTATAACAAATAAAATTATACATAAATTTACATAAATATGAGAATTTACACGATTTTTATGAGATTCTGTTTCTTTTTATCATCAGGGGTTTGGTTTGTACAATGTGCAAGTTATTTTTTAAGGGTTCTATTTTGTTTTTGTTCCGCTGCCGTGAACAGAAACGGTTAGGTTAATAACTGAGATTGGCTTAGTTTCGAATTTAAACATTTGACGATAAGAGAAGATAGGATAAATTCTCACGATTACCTCTCTTTTCTCCTCTTTTCCGTAATATCCAACCGCCCTCGCTCTCCGCCCTCGTGAAACCCCGATAACGCTTTAATTTCCTGTAAAACTGAACCTTTGTAGGCGGTTAGCATGCTAATTCTCGGCCGGCCTCTTGTCGCCAAATAGATTTAAACTTGTTTCATCCTCGGCCGTATCAAGAGCCGGGCAAGACTTCGCATCTTTATCGCTAAATCTGAAACTGGGGCTCGGATCGATAAGAGCCCTCTTAGAACAATCCCTGACAAACATAGTTCCACCGACAGTCGATTGGGGACCAGATTTCCGTCTATCTAAAATATCAAACTCTTGGAGAATCAAAGAAAAAAATTCACGAGTAAATAAATTGATAAACTAACTGATTATTAAAAAATTGATTAAAACATTTATTCTGTTAGTTTTACTTGGGCAACATACAAATTGAAATATCTGTATGGTTTCTGTTTGTGTGTGTGTGTGTGTGTGTGTGTGAGAGAGAGAGAGAGAGAGAGAGCGAGAGAGTGAAAGAGAGAGAGAGAGAGAGAGAGAGAGAGAGAGAGAGAGAGAGAGAGAGAGAGAGAGAGAGAGAGAGACAAAGTACATCGTCTTCTTATTGCCTCTGACGACGGGCATTCTACTGATTCTATTTAAATTTGGTGTTTATCCTGGATAGGACGGACCTATAATTGAAACATCTTAAAACTTATATCAGCTTATAAACAAGAACTTTTTTAGTAGTTAGTGACTTTTTTTGTGGCATTCACAACAGGACTTAATTACGGTTGTTTTGTATGAAACTGATACTGATAGAAATTGGCAATTTGGTATATTTTTTACCCTTCTTTGGCCAATCCATTAATAACTTCATTCCCTAATAAAATATTATGTGGTTTTATCGGGAAACCCATCGGTACACCTCCTTTAGAAATCGAAAGGGATGAAAATATCTTAACATTAAACTTTAAATAAATGTATATATTAATAACTTAAGGTTTCAGTAGACATCTAATAATGCGATAATACATGAATTACGTCCAAAGGGGGGGGGGGTTGATCCCCGTGAAAGACGATATAGATCCTGTTCACACTTGTCAAGCATAAGAAACTGTAGAGCCGAAAAGGATGATCAAAAGGGTTTTGATCGTTGAGCCGTGATAATCCAACAACTGGAGCATGTTTGCCCTTTGTCGCAGTCATTTGAATCGATAGTCTTAACCGTTCACTGCCGGACTTCTAAGTTCTTGTAATGAGCGTTTTTCCTTTTTAGGATCGCTGAGGGTGGGTTTTGGCGATTATTCGGGCTTAGAAAAAATCATTAAATTATTATTTGTATTAAAATCATTCCTATTAGGCTTACGTACAATGATAATTAATTCATTAAACTTTCAACGGCAGATGATTCTTTGAGTGGATAACGTTGAATCTTTATTTAAACATTATTACTCATAAGGCTAAACAAAATATTAAACGCACAATGGTGATTAACTAAGAAGATTTATACTTGCATGTTCTATGGAAAATTAAATCTTAACGACCTCAGTCGTTATTAATTTAAAGCAATTTTGCAGATTACCTAAGTTATTGAAAATACTTATGAGGTTGAAACATTGCGCGTTCGACGCAATAAGGTGTGTTGGGAAACAAGAATTTTCACAATAGCCGCTCTGTTTGGATGCAAAGATAAATGGGAACAATAAACTATGTAGCACAAATAGCAAAAATCCTACAAATAAACAACTGAAACTACCGACTAAGAACAAAATTATAGTCTCCAAAGAACTCCTTTTTATCTTTTCTATGTACCAATCTATTATAACGTACATTCTAATAGCGTTTGAAAAATTTTTTACATGTTTCTTCTTGTGCCATTTTTCAATTAGAATCGTCAGAATTCTCCCCTGAGCTTAGGAAAGAGGATAGAAAAGAATCTTGATTTAATAACTGAAATGTTTGCAAGAACCATGTTACAAATTTGATATTGTCAGCTAAATCGACAAAAATTTGCTTGGAGGCAGAATTAGAGGTTTTTCATTTAATCTTCACCATGTTCCACACGCTTCATTTTAATAAAACGTATGTAACGACCTAATAAATTTTGGTGATTTTCGTAATTTTGTATTATAACGTATAACCGATGGCTGAAGTACTACTAAAAAAATAAACAAAGATATAAATAATTTATTGATTGGGATAAAACACGTTCTTTTGACGTTTAAAAGTTTATTAACGAACTTAATTTTTATTATATTTATTCAGAAATCGTGAGGTGCGGTCTGGTGTGATGTAGGTTTCAGAAAAACATTTTCTTTATCGTGCGAACGTTTCGATCTTTATTGTGATCATCTTCAGGGCTCAAAGTGTTTGTCTTCTGTGTAATTGTGCCATTCTTGCGTGTCGTGTTGAGAGTTTATTATATTGCCAATTTTTGAATTTAATGTTTTAAATTTCTTGTTTAATTTTGTTATTTTGTTTTTATTATTATTACAATATACGTCAGCAGCCCATTTTCAGCTAAAAAATTCCAAAAACTTTATGAATTAGCATTCAACACTAACATTACATAAAACCTATTTACAAAACAAGTATATTATTTTATAATTTGTAAAGTTTAAATGTAAATTTTTTTGGGATATATTTTGGCTGAAGATAGAGTCAGTCATTGGTACCGCTAAATGACCATTATAATATGTAGTAATAAAACCAAAATACCACAAAAAAAGTTGTCTTTTATACAACCAATAAATAATTAAGGTTCACATCATGTTCATACTAAGAAACAGTGGCTTATAAAAAGAAAGGTACAAATAATTATATACTTGTATGTGTAGGTTCAATTAGTATATTATTTTATATTACACCACATTAAGTTTAATAACTTAATAACTTTTGAAAATCAATAGAGTGAGCTTTCAAGAGTGATCAGTGTCTGCCATAGGCCATGTTGTAACTTAAATGTACAGATGCAACAATCCACTCCTAACATGGTTATGGGTTATTGGTCTTTATCCAAAAACCCACCAGGTTCAAGTTGGATTATCTGAAATATTGAACCTGTATAAATATGCCCTTACTTTTCCATGATTACTCAGGAACTGTATCAATTTATGGTTGGGTCTTCATTCTTATGATAATTTAGATTCAACAGTGGGTTTCCCATTCCATTCTTTATATTGTTTTCCATTGGGTTGATCAATGTAGTTTCCTGGCATTGGAGGTTAGAGGAAAGATTCTTCCTAGAATTTATGATTACCAGTTCATAGAATTTGTATGAACCTGAACGTATCGTGAGAAATTCGAAGATTAGATAAATAAAAGAGCCTTGTAAATATGGTATATTTTGATTAACGTATTCAATGATTTATTTTTGCTCGTGTAATGGTGTGCTACGGAATATCAGTAGCTCCGAGTTATTCCAATGAATAAAGAACCAACAATTTATATAGTGCTGCAGATGTGTGATAGCCGGTGGATTGATACATTTGCTCACATTCTCAATTCTAATAATTTATAAGCTTGCCAAGTAAATAATATTTGAGCCATAATATAAGCCTCTGCGATTTTTATGGTAATGATGGTAATCAGTAGGGTTATGTCACTTGTTACTGTTGATATATGTGCATTGTTGATGTCCTCACATTTAGACAAACACTTAGCTAATCATTACATTTTTGATTTTGTATATTAGATAAAATACTTTAATGCATATAGAAGAGGAGATCGGAAAATCCCAACGCCAAATCTGAGTAACGAACCCATGGCATTATTGGTATCTTGACAAATATGAGATTCTTATATTCCTTAACAATGCAATTTTATTGTTTCTGTGCTAAATTTACATAATTTTTTAAGGTTTTACAACGAATTGATAATTTATTTGTTTAACAAAACATAATGATATGAAAAATCCATAGTTATGTTGAATAATACATGAAATACAGTTAAAATTTCCATTCAAGCTTTTGCAATAGTCTAGTATTGGAAAGCCACTGGGGAAATTTCTGAAGTTAAACGATGCGGATATCATACGGCTGGCGGGGTCATTGCAAATTTGCGTTCACTACAATTGCCGCCGACTTTTTGATGATGATGATGACGAGCCTCTCCGGTTGGGGTGTCGCTAATGTGAGTCCTCTCCCGGAGGACAGAGTTATGTTCTGGATTTGCATGGAGGAGAGGACACGAAACATGGGGAGTGGGCGAACCGGAGATTGAAAATTAGCGTGGCCCAACTGCATTAGCACCCCCGGAACGGGTGAACAACCCACCCCTGCAGCAAATGTTTGCTCTAAACTGTCCCCGAGGTTGCTAACTACGCTGTCCATATTCCATTTCAGTTCAACAAACCGTTTAATCCAACTTAATATATTTCATTTGAACACTTTTGAAACGTGCTCTAATAAATTCAAAGATAAATCATCAAATCAAACTGTTTTATCTTCTGGAATTATACTAAAATACTTCAAACAAATAGATTCATTAGTTTATTTTCTTGCTTTAAACATTGATAACGTTATTTCATAACTATCATAGTTTTGTGTAACATGAGAAATATACAGAGGCACGTTGTGCAGCCCATTAGCTGTCTAAAGTTTGTTAATGAACTGTCATAATGACTGACTGTATTAACTATATCTTGTAATGTTTAATGTAAAGTTATGTAAAAGGTCATAAAAAATTAATTAGAACTCAATTGAACTGTTACTGAAAACTAACGAGTGAAGTTGAACTTCTCCGTGTGATTTTCCAACACTGAAGATAAGGAAATGCCAGAAAAAGACAGACCAGCCAGGAGAGGCAGACCAAAAATGATCATTACAGACCAAATGAAAAGTAACAGTTGTATGATGATCTATGATTTATTATTTAATAGTTTTTAATGTTAATGTTGACTGTGGTATGCTAGGCTGCTGCTTTTGTTGTCATGTTTAGTTGCGTGGCCATTGATTAATGCACCCATTGAATTCTGGACTAATGGCCCAGTTCATTATGCAGTACGATATTTCCTACGTACCCGAGTGCTCCTATTATTACCCTCAATGGCTTGGAATGGTTTGTATGTATATGAATTTAGGATGTATCTAGTACTACAGAGAAGATATATGACCGAAAAATGTACAACTCGTTTTATACGGAGCGGATTTTCGTTTTAAAATTGACAATAAAATTAAAATTTCTTAATTCCACGCCGAAGTTTTTTTAACGATTGAATTAATACGACCTAGATCAGATTCTCATCGAGTATAGCCGTACCTACTTTTCAGCTTGTCCTTGAGGAACTTAGCCTTTAGTATACTGGTAGGTTTTGTAAACTGTATTAATTAGCGATTATTGACATTCACACACACACACACACACACACACACACACACACACACACACACACACACACACACACACACACACGTACGCGCACGCGCACACACACATTTTCACACGGTAATCTCTAGATCATCCACTGAAGCAGCATAGAATTCAACGTTGTCTGTTGTGCTTTGGCATGTACCATTAGGGATCGCCACATTACGGGTGAGAACGGTCATACGCACGTACCTTGCCTTGTAATTAATTAATTAGTTACTTAATGGATCTGATAGTACAAAAAAGAGGATACATCGTTTACACATTTTACAGCAAATAAGAAATGCCCTACATATTACACTTTATTGATCAGGGGCTCTACCCGGTAGCATTTATTTAATTATTGTTATTAATTTGACCACTTTATGTTGAAAATCTTTGAATAAAAATAATGATGTATTTTATTTATTATTATTATTATTATTTGGCGTCGTAGTTTGTATAAGCGTATTGAACTAAGGTTACAGTTGTAAAATTATGATGTAATACTACTACTTAATCTGTGAAATATACGACTGAATGAAATTATAAGCCGGGTGTCTATCGGTAAGAAAATGGCAATGTCAATTTCGGATCATTGGTAAAATTATAATCGTTACTCGGAGTTTGTGAGATGCGGTCTGGTGTAACGTAGGTTTTAGAAAAACATTTCCTTTATCGTGCCAACGTTTCGATCTTTATTGAGTTCATCTTCAGGGCTCAAACTGTTTTTTTTTTTCGTTTAGATGCGTCATACATGTGAGTCGTGTTGAGAGTGTCCACTGAGTTTGGGATACCGAATTATTTCGTAATTGATCTCACTAATTCAAGGCCACCAGAACTTTTTCTCTATCTCTTTTGCATATATATCTCGCAATACATTTGAAAATACAATATACTTTTCAGCACCCAAAGCTATTTTCTTTCAAATAAAGAATATCCTCTTCACTCAGTGTACTTCTCTTTGAATTTATAATAGAAATACACCACTTAAAGATAAATTAAGAATTTTTTTTCATTTTATTATTTATTATCGTTGGTAAGGTATATTAGAAAGTAAGAAATATTGTTAATGACAAATACTCTATGTTTAAAAAATGTTGTCATGTTTATTGTAGTATAACCTGCAAAATCCAAATCGACCAAAGCAAATTATAAAATTACATTATTTATCCATAGTACCTCATATATTATTTATACATCTTCATTTTATATTATTTGTACATAGTTTATAAATGTGTGGTGTTTAGTGACCGTTAGTCAATCATTATTTGGAGATCGTAAGAGCAGTCTGGTGTGATGTAGGTTTCAGAAAAAAAAAATCTCACTGGCACTGGAACCCTGAAGATGATCTCAATAAATACATCACAGCAGACCGCATCTCACGATTTCTGAATAATCGTCTATAATTTTATATTAAAAATCGTGGATTGGACAAATTTAAAAGAACATCCTCAATTCATGTAAGAATTGAAGCACAGTGAATAAGTGGTCCTCGGAGAATCTGACTTGTAGAAAAAGGGTGATCTTTACCCGATTAAGAATAGGCCATGTGAGGTTGATACAGATGTAGGTGGGCGATTCTCGAGCCTGCCGGTAAGTTATTGTATGAATTGGTAAAATTATAATCGTTATTCGGAGTTCGTGAGTTGCGGTCTGGTGTAACGTAGGTTTTAGAAAAACATTTTCTTTATCATGCCAACGTTTCGATCTTTATTGAGATCATCTTCAGGGCCTTGTGTTGTCTGCGTTTCAACAAAATAAGTTCTCTAATTGACAGATGATCTCAATAAAGATCGAAACGTTGGCACGATAAAGAAAATGTTTTTCTAAAACCAACGTCACACCAGACCACATCTCACTATCTCCGAATAATCATTGACTAACGATCACTAAACACCATCCATTATAATTGTTTATTAACACTTTTTTATGCTTGGAGCGAGCAATTTTAAACAGCGGTGTTAAATGAATGTTAAAGGCTGTTTTTGTTAATAAAACTTGTGATCAATTTTGAGGGCAAAAAGGCCTGGTCGGGCCCGGAGCAAAATCAAACAATCTGAAGAGCAGAACTAATTGAAATTGGATGTAACTAATTTGTTTCTGGGAGGGAGCGGAGACCTAATTAGATTTGCTTAGATTGCTATTTCTTTTATAATTCCTTAGTTGTCCCGGCCGTTTTCCAGCCGTCTTCGTCTTGTGACGAGAGCAATTTGAGAAAAAAAGACGAGACCGCGCTGTATTCTGGTTTCTCATTAGGTTCACTCCTTTTGTCCTCGGCGGAATAGAACAATGCGTCCTCCAGCAACGTCTAATTACTCCAACACCTTAGATAAAACGCACTCACAAAAACTTTATTCATCAGCCTCCCTTTAGAACGTTGCCATGGGCATTGTGCCGGGGAAACCGTTAATTTCTTTCGTACTGGTTTTGGGGAATTAAAATTCAAAAGCATATTGAGAATTTAATAATTGATGGAGATCTTTATGGTACTCGTTTGCACCAGGGATTGCGTAATGTTAAAAAATCTTTTCAGTCTAAAATATCATTTATAAATAGAAAAAGTCGTTCTTAAATCACCTGCGAATATGAAATGTTATATTTTGCGATTCAGCATTGCGTATTGTATATTTTTCCTCTTTGATATAATGCAGGAAGGATACTGAATATGAACATAAATTATAATTTATTCAATCCTTTCAAAAGTAGACCTTAGGGCAACCGTGACTCTTCTTATCAAAGCTTATTCAGAAATAACAGACAACGATTCTCTTACTTTTTTTTTTTAGTTCCCCGTTAAAATACCAGAACAAATTTGGAAAAGACCATCAGGATTGTTTCAATAAATAGATAAACTTATGAGTTGATACAAGCTTCTGGAAAAAAACCAGCTTTTGGTCAAGTGATTAACCAAAATGATTGTTAAACCGAGGCTTTACCGTAATAAAAATACACCACAAACGATTTCACGCCACGTTAATACCTTACATTAAATGAAGCACCGGCATTCCCTCCCGACCACACGGCAAACACACAAACCACTAATAAGCTTAAAACGGCCAGAATTGAGAACCTTTCAATTAAGTCAATTAAATTCGGTTTACCACGCTCATTTTATTATTTTTTAGTGGTGTATTTAATTTTCTCTTGTGCTTTTCAAAAGTGTTTTCACTTCACTTCAATTCACCGACGTTTCAGACCTAAATTTAATTTAACGGAGGAAAGCTTTTCAAACGAAAGACCGTCGTTCACCAAATCCGGAAATAATTGTATTTTTTGTTCAATCGCTGAAAAGGATGTTGCTTAGTATGGCAAAAGTCAAATAACCCTAATCCGGAATTGTTTTTGTTTCAAACAGAAATCCAATTACCTCCATTATTCCAATAAATGAAAAGCTTTCTATCTGCTGTATAACAAATACAATTACGTGCTGCTATGCAATTTTTCAAGTTTTGCTTAAAATCCGCACTATGTGTGTCTTTTATAAAAAAAAAATGTTCAGAAAAAATGTTGAAACACAAAAGAAATTTGTTATCATTGACAAATCCTTAGCTTGCTATTATATATATACAATCACAGAGGATAAATAGATAGGTAGAGATATAGATAGATAGATGAGAGATGAGAGATGAGAGAGAGAGAGAGACAGAGAGAGAGAGAGAGAGAGAGAGTGAGAGAGAGAAAAAGAAAGAGATAGAGAGAGAGGGGAGAGAGAGAGAGAGTGTGTGTGAGAGAGAGAGAAATCTTTTGTCAAGATTGTCTCAACTCTAAAAACCTTGTACTCCCAGTAATAGTAAAAAATAACTAGCAATTAACCGAAATATACATGCATGTTCATATTTGTATATCATCTATAATGTGTGGTGATTAGTGAGCGTTAATCGATAATTATTCAGAAATCGTGAGATGCGGTCTGGTGTGATGTAGGTTTCAAAACAAAAATCTCACTGGCACTCTCAACACGACACGCAAGAATGGCACAATTACACAGAAGACAAACACTTTGAGCCCTGAAGATGATCTCAATAAAGATCGAAACGTTCGCACGATAAAGAAAATGTTTTTCTGAAACCTACATCACACCAGACCGCATCTCACGATTTCTGAATAATCGTCTATAATTTTATATTAAAAATCATGGATTGGACAAATTTAAAAGAAAATCCTCAATTCATGTAAGAATTGAAGCACAGTGGATAAGTGGTCCTCGGAGAATCTGACTATTAGAAAAAGGGTCATCTTTACCCGATTAAGAATAGGCCATGTGAGGTTGACACAGATGGAGGTGGGCGATTCTCGAGCCTACCGGTAATTTATTGTTTGCACATGCATATGCGGAACTGAGCGTATATAAATCAATAACTAGTCACTCTCGGTTTCTTCGTCGATTCCTTCAAAGAAACGGTTTTAAATTTTATCATTTTAAATCAATGCAAAACTTCAAAATAGTATTTCTTAAACAATAAAAACACGAGCCTATATAATATTGCTGTTTTCATTCATAAAAATGATGATTAATATAATTTGTATAACTTAAAATTGTATTTACAATGAATATATTGTATTTCCCTTTTATAGCTTTGTTTTAAAAAAGATTCTTGTAAAAAGCGTTGAAAGTATTGTAATGCAATATACTCTAGCTCTCCAGAAATAGTTTGCCTGTTTGTGGAGGCCCGAAAGGCAAGAATAAAGATTATTATTTATAGAAGCAAATTAAATAGGTATTTTGAATTTACCAAATGATTTTTGTTATGTCTTGAAGAAAGGGATATATTTATAGAAAGCTGCACACAGGGTTTCTTATGGTTAATTGACTGCACCCCTGTACTTATTTTAATATATCGTTATATACTTGTTACAAATGTATGTTCAGAGAAACGATGCGGAATAAAGGCAATTTGAAAGAAAATATCTAGATGCTTTAAAGTAATTTATTCTCAATAAAGAATCTGCCATAATGAACGATTTTGAACTGATTGTGAGTTACAGAGAACGAATTAAAGCCTGACTTGTTCATTCTATATAAAAATATACCGTAGCATTTTTTAAAATTCTTTTTAAGGGGATTTGCGCAACACACAACAGCAGAGGTACTATCGGCTGAAATTAGAGCCGCTGAGAATCGAACTTAACACTTAAATTATTAGTCGCCTTGTCGATGCTCTAACAAGGAATGAGCATCGATAAAAAAAACATCGATGGTCACCATCGATTAAACATCGGAAGCTAACCATCGATGGTGGTACGGCCATCGACTCAATATTCTACTCATCGATGGTTTTTTGAGTACTCATTACTCAAACCACAAATTATTTTCATATGCATACGTTATTTTAAGTTTTATTTAAGTGCCTCTTTAGAAACATAAGCTAATTTTTCAAATTTCGCCATTTCTGAACCTTTATTAGGAACTTGATTAATAAAAATTATGTTTAGTATTTTAACAACATTTATTAAGAATTATTTTTGCTTTTGGTTTCATTTATAATTGTATATAGATCTCTCTGCCACTTTTAAATAAAAGACGTCTATTGTTAAAGTATTTTGTGCGTGTGAATTTTATTCAAAATACCTCCCTGTTTTTCTTCGATACTTTGGAAAACATCCATAATCCACCTAAGCCCAACTGCTGTCCCTTGCTCAAAAAAAGGTTGTCATGAAAATCACAATTTTTATTTAATTGACTTTTTGTTTATCTTTTTTTATGCTGTAATTTTGAAGTTAAATTATTATTATTATTATTATCAATGAAGCAAATGTTATTTTAGTTTCAAACAAACAATAATTTATTTAGAAAAAATCTTATTTTGTATTTGTTTAAATTGTTCAGTGAAGAAAATTTTGTCATTTCGATTTGTATTATATAAAAATGTAAATAAAAGGTAAAAGGTTTAACATGTACGCAAGTAAAATCAACCATATCCTTAATTTATTAGCATTAATGCATCCGAATTTTACGATGAAACACAACCACATCTTCTCCGGAACGCAATTAAAAAAACGTAGCTTTAAAGCCAATTTATCCTCTAAACGATTTCTGGTTTTCGAAATAATCTATCCAGCTTTGGAAAATAATCGTTCTGTGGGTACAGATGTGCCACTAAGGCAACAAATTCAACATCTCCTGACAGGTTCTGATAGGTCACTTTCATATCAGAAGAACACGGGTCATTCCCTATTCACAAAATTGGAAATTAGGAAAAACTGAAAAAGTTTATTAAACTTCGACAGCCCACCATCGATGGTAAAAAACATCGATACAGTAACATCGATGTTGAAAACATCGAACATCGATCTTCTACAATCGTTATTTTCTAAATATCGACCATCGATGCTCATCCCTAACTCTAACCTGGCAGCCACCGGTGCGGGGCGTATGCTTTTTTACTTTTTAAATGTTATAAATGGATGTTGACCGTTTTATTTACAATTTTCAAATAAGGTGTCGGCATTTTTAATTATTAACTATTATTCGTAAATTCAAAAGCAGACAAAAATCCTCGCTGCTAAACTTGACGTTGGTTAGCGGAAATTGTTTTATTTTGTTGTTTATGTGGAATATGTAGATGATATAATATGAGACAGCATGGCGAGAAAGAATGATTTTGAGATTAAATCAATTGCGAAAGTTGAGTAACTTGTTTCAAACTTGGGGAAGTTGGGTATCGAACGACTGCATGGAATCGGTTAATATTTGCTGAGACATTAGAATGTTTTTCAAGTAATGGAAATTCCCGGGCTAAGTTCTTCATAGTCGGAGAGTGCAATTAATGGCGTTCTCTGGACACTTTCATGCCACACACTTTTGACATGCTAATGAGGACAAGAGCCACCCCCAGAATGTCATTAACTACCACTTCCTCGCCCGACTGACACTGAGATCGACCGCCGGCTGGAGGCTGCCCAGTTCAAATATTTAGCCACCTGTACTAAGTAAGTGGGGACGGTGAATATTGAGGTCGGTGCAGGAGAGGTCCCGGACTTCCTTTTCCCTTTACGATCCAATAGTAATCGTACGATTGTGTACATTTGGAGCACTTAGCCCCCGTACGGATAATGGACCTGTCAGTATTGTTTACGCCAATTCGCCCCCTTCTCTATCCATTCCCCTCGCTGTCTTCTGAACCAACGGCTCGTCAAAAATGTGCCAAGGGTTGAGTGGTGCGTGCGGTGCATTAGCCGCGTCAATCGATAAAGAACAATCCTTTCTTAGTCCTCTGTAACCATAGTAAAAACTCTGAATAACAACCTGAAAACCCAACTTTCTACACTTATATCAGAAAAATACATGTGATTATGCATATATAATGTGCTATACCTTTAAAATTGATGTCTTACATGTGTTTAAAATAAGTAATTAATTTTTTAATTAAAAGTAAGAAAACTTGGTAACAATGATTTTATTAACATGATTACGAAATACTTTTATTCTATTCTATTTTTATTTACAGGCAGTATTATTCTGTTTGTGTTCTGATTGCTTCAGTTTATTATTACACTAATTAATTATAATCTACAATATATTATTAATTAATAAAGTAATTAATAATACAATCTACTGTTTTAACAATCGTTTGTGTTCTTTTATACTTTCTATTTACATATATGTATTAAATATGTAAGTGTGTGTGTGTTTTCAACAATTCAGTTTATGCCTCTAGAGGAATGTTTTTCGTATGTATAATAGGGGTATTCACGATGTTCGTGTTAACCCTGTTAATACTGTAAGGTCGAGTTAGATCGAGAAAAATGATGACGTAACTTGTTAGAATCGACCAGTTAACATTGCTCGATCTATCAGGCCAGAGCCAATGTTAGGGCGTAGGTAACCAACATGGCAGCCATGAATTTAACAGTTTAACAATTTAATTAATTTAATTTAATTTTTTTTGCCTACATATATTGTTATTCTAAAATACGCATTAATGAAAACAGACCAACACCTTTCTTTTATTCATTTATGACCTGTCACTGACATTCATAATAGATACATCCCATATCCTATAAACTTGTAGGCTGTTAGAGGTTAGGATACAATTTAGGTATGTCGGCACGAATTGAAGTCATTTGTTAGTACTTTTTGAAGTAGATGCAATTTGAATGAAAGAGTTGATTAATTTTCCTTTTTTATTAACTTCTGGCATTTTACAATTTAACACAAAAGAAAACCAAAACAAACAACAACATGCCTTCAAGGACTGTTATAGCTTTATTTTTGGTTCAATCAATCGCCACTCGCGGCATTGCGGAAAAATTAACATTTAACATACTAAGAAATGAAGGGGCTTCACGATCTTATTGAACATTTCTCTATTCGAGTTAACATGAGTTAACATCTTACAAACATCGTGAATACCCCTACTATATTACATAACTTAATTTTATATTCAAGGTTTATCAACAATTGAAACATCTATATGTTGACTTATGTTTTACTGTGCTAGCTTTATTCTGTTTATGTAATGTGTTGATAACAGCAGAAAGACTATCTAGATAATTTACTACGTAGCTACTAGTAAATTATATTCGAATAGCGAGTGATATTTGCATCCTATTTAGACGGTCGAATGCTTAAAGCAAAATTAAATTCAGTATTGTCGCATTGCTTTGTAGCAACTTTTGGGTTTCTCAAGGGTCGCACTTAGAGCCTTTTCTGTTTAAAATCTACATAAACGATATCTCTGATTCTCTTCCAGCCATTATGACCTTACTTTTTTACAGATGATTTAAAAATATTCCTAAAAATTAATTCTGTTTCTGACTGCTTACAATTTCAAAATTCCTTAGAAAAACGTAATAATTGGTGTGGTATGCCATTCCATAAAACAAAATATCCTATCAAATGCTTTGGGCTTCCTTTCAATCCACCTTTCATACCAGTCGCATAGAAGTGGCCCAAAAAAAGATTTTTACGGCTGATATATTACAGAACATTTGGAGAATACAGAGATACACCACACTCACCGTTAGTTGGATCTGAAATTGACAACTGTTCTGTATAGAAGGAATTTCTTTGATTGTATATTATTGTATAAATTATTACATTCCTTAACTGATTGTCCATTACTGTTTAAACGAATTAATTTTCATGTTCCATATTATCATTCCAGAAGTAAAGTAACATTCTCCGTCGATTGCCGTAGAACTAATTTTGCCAAATTCACTTTTATACCAAGAATACCAAATTTGTTAAACTCGTTTCGAAAATATAGACATATTTAATGTCAGTTTAAGCAAATTTTATTATTAGAAAATTAAACATTGTATCATGTATATAATTAATATTGAATTTGATTATAATTAATAACTGTTAATTATGTAGTTTAATACATTTTCAAATTGTTTCTATTCATTCTAAATAGTTTGTTTATTTCATTGTTTTCTGTATTATTATAAATATTTCTAAATTTATGTACAGTTATAACCTTAATACTTTTCAAATTCACCAGAGTTCGTGGTCCGATTGACCGAATAACATTTTTCGATTAATTAATCTTTACATAAGGTATTGGTTGAGGTAAAAAAGTGAAAAAATGGCAAAAAGGAGGGAAAATTCGAAAGGTGGGAAGTTAGTGTCCGAGTGGATCGAAGTCTCAACCAATACCTTATATAAAGCTTAATACTTTTATTGTATACATTTGTAATTGGGAAACCGTAAATAAATAAATAAATAAAAAGCAAAATCTAAAAATAAAAACCATGTCTTCTTAATACCCATAACTTTAGTAGCGATAAAAAATTTAAAAAAAAAACCACCACGAAAATCTACGTGTTTATGTGTGTGTAACACTATATGTTGTAGATTTTAAATAATTTTTGTGAAATTAATATGGTTTTTATTCAATAGATTGCTTCTTTTTAAAGAACATTTAGGTTACTTTTTTATTAATAGTTGCAATCAGTTGTCTTTTTTTATTGTATTGTATTTTTATTGTATGTATAGTATTGTATACTATATTTGAAAGCAGCCCTGCTTCTTCTTCAGCAAATAACAATCTTTACAATAATTCTGATACCGTCTAAAATTTTGTAGATCTTAATCAGTTCTTTAATTTCTGGATACGCAGAAAAATGTGTAACTAAGTTACTACATATATACATTTTACTATAATTTTAAATAATTTAATATCGAATACAATATCTCTCTAAGGACGCAGTATGCTACATGACTCTGGTAGCTATGATATACATGTAATTAATAGTAGTAATTTATAATTTGACTATCCAATTACTTAAAATTATTAACAACAAGGAAACGTATACGCATCGTACAGATCGGTCGGTGAAATTTTCTCCGCCATAGAAATAATGCTGGCAGTTCGATCAATAAGACAGATATTCTGTTGCATGTAAAACCCATAGCTGATAAGTTAACCTTTAATTATTTAAATTACGATTAAGGTTTTTTTGAGGCCTAGGTAGAGATGAAAAAGCTAGCTGCTCTAACCTGTTGTGCTATCGTGATTTTGATTCACTTGAACACCAACTCCTCATCCCAACCGAGACCTTAGTTAAAAAAATAATTAATTTAAATAATTAATAGGTCAGTTATGACTACTAAAATATGTATGGATTAAGCTTTAATAATCATAATCCAAGGAAATATTCGTAATCGTTTATTATTTCATTCCACAGTTTCATTTTCAATCCAGTTCTATACAGAATTGAATGTTTTATATTCGTCGTAATTTATTCATTTTCTTCTCACACAATCCCGCACATTTGGAATTGCTTTTTCATAATTGATAAAATCAGGTTAAAATGGAATAGAAAAGGATATTTTTTAAAGAGATTTTGAAACATATTATGATTGAAGACAGGAATTAATTAGTTATTTCTGATTGGACACAGTATACAATAAATTCACTAGAAAGAGAACGTTTCTGGAGAAAATGGTTAACCATTAAGTTTTATATTTGGCGTATAATCAATACGTTTCAAATTCAGCATCGCGTTTGTTTTTTTGCGAGGGTAGTAGCAATAAAAACCGAGAAGAATATATAAGAAAATTTTCCTGATGGTGTAAAAAAGACCATGTAAAAATAAACTCGCTTAATGAAAACCACTCACGTTCCTGACTTGCTCTAAATATCGCTCGTGTGTTGGAATAGGGACCATATGCCCGGGTAGTCTCAGCAGCCGATATTTTAAAATTCCAGCCGACTCAGCGCCGTTGGAAAATAAGAGACGCGTGAGTTCGGAACACATGCATTTTTACTGCACCGATGGGAATCGCTGATTATAGGGAGCGGGGCTTCATTTTGCATAATTGAGTCATATCGAGAATCTAAACATTTATTCAAATTGGGAATCCTTGTCCCGTTATTTCCAAGAGAAAGGTTTGCTATTATTAGAACCAACCGTTTCAGGTTATAGAAAATGTTCACTTTTGTGTCTCTTCATGAAAAATATTACTTATTGAATGCACTATACGCAGATCGGGGAGGAAATTGCAATATTATAAGTAGAATCATGGGAAAATAAACGTAAATTTTTAATACAGAACATTTTATAAATTTTTCTTAGTTATTTGGAAACAGATATAACTGAAAATTTAACAAATTGAAATTATCACGTTGAATATTACAGACACGTCATCTATAAAACGTTTTACACAGTGGAATTTTATAATAGAGGAACTCGATTAGAAACATCACATTTGTCACCTGTGACAGGTCCAAGCTACGTCTATTAATCAAACCTAGATGTACAATTTGTTGAAAAATGCTAGGAGAATAAATAACCTGCTGCGACCGCCTCTACGATTCTAAAGAAATAACTACATCCCGAAGGAAAAATATTAGGGGTATTCACAATCTTTGTGTTAACCCTGTTAACTCTGTTAGGTCGTGTTAGATCGAGAAAAATGATGACGGAGACTTGTAAGAATCGGCTAATTAACATTGCTCGATCTAACAGGCCAGAGCCATGTTAGGGCTTAGGTCGAAAATTTAGTCACATTGTTATCCGTTAGGGCGTAGGTAACCAACATGGCAGCCGTGAATTTAACAGCGGGTTTTTGGCCTACATATATTTTTATTCTTAAATATGCATTAATTAAATCAAACCAAAACATTTCTTTTGTTAATTTCTGACCTGTCCTTATACTCTCATTCATAATAGATACATCCCATATCCTATAAACTTGTAGGCTGTTAGAGGTTAAGATACAAGTTAGGTATGTCGGCACGCATTGAAGTCATTTGTTAGTACTTTTCGAGTGCGTAGATGCATTTTGAATGAAAGAGTTGATTAATTTTCCTTTTTTATTAACTTCTGGCATCTTACAATTTAACACAAAAGAAAATCAAAACAAACAACAACTTCAAGGTCTGTTATAGTTTATTTTCGTTCTACCAATCGCCACGCGCAGCATTGCGAAAAAATTAACGTTTAACATGCTAAAAGATTCGGGGGCATCCACGATCTTACTGGACATTTATGTATTCGAGTTAACACGAGTTAACATCTTAAAAACATCGGGAACACCCCTATTATTAGAATTGGAAAATAGTTTCATTCATTTAAAAATTACAATGTACAAGTGCATCCTGAAATGTCAGGATAGAAGTCCGAAAAGCAAAGGGGATTTAAAATCTTCTGCAGACATTTCTTGTAACTATTTATGTTTAATTATTTACGTGTTGTAATTAGAGGGAAATTTTAACCTCTGACACGTTTTGCTACTTAAAATTGATAATTAAGAAAAAGGATAATTAAATTTTTTGTTTACCTTTAACATTTTATTATTTTTATTGTAGGTTATTGAACATATTACGATAAAATATGTTTTGCATGGGTATGTATGTAATGAGTATATGTTCAGAAACTACAATTCCAACAATAAAATTATGAAAAAAATATTTAGTAGATAAAATGGAAAAAAATTACTGTAGTTATAAGATAAAATATTTATAGTTTTATCTACTTCAAAACAGACATTTAAGATATATTAATAAACATATAAATATTTAAACAGATCAAATAATAAAGAAATAAATACACAGATAGATGAATAAATAGTACGTAGATATTAATGTATATACATTAATTAGCACAGTGTTAGTAAAATGTACAAGTAACAAATTATATAATATATATTATGTTTACGATAAAATAATTGTGTTTATTTTTCCATAGTGTCATAATTGCATATTGATCTGAATACAGAGTTTTAATTTAAGGCGAGCCTGCAATAAAATTTTGTGGTGTTGGTTTTCACTGTCTCGGGTATCCAAGAGATATCAGCTTGGTTATGCAGCTGCTCTACCCTGGCCCTTCTGGGAGATGAGGTCACTAGCCTTAGGAACTTGTTTTGGATTACTTGCATTATTGCAAAATTAGATTTGCAGGATAAACTCAATACGGGACAGGCATACATTACAATTTTTGACTATTGCATGTAAATGAGACGTTTGTTACAGATGGACATTCATGATCCTTTTGACAACAGTGTAACATTGTTTAGCTTTAGCGATCCTGTTCGTAATGTGTTGGCCGAAATTAAGTTTTTTATCCAAAGTTATCGGGACCAATCTGTAACTTCCATATTTAACTGAAGCGATGTATTTTTTTTTATTTGCTCGTTTGTTCTTTTTGCGATTGGAGGGAAAATTTTGAAAGTTTAGTTTTTCAAAAATGCTTTCCTACACTAAAATTCTAAGGCGGATTTTATGAAAAGCTTTGTTAGATTTTATTTGGCATTCTTCACCGTCCAGAATACTAGGATTGTTACTTACTACAAATTGTACTTGATACAGAAAAAAAAGCTGCCGCACAGGGAAAAGCCTCAGTTGAAACGTTGCGCAACAGAAGGACAATCATTAGTTCCGCTTGAGCATTCGTCACCCTTTGTTTTATTTACAACTCTGTTATAACGTAACTTTCTTTTCCCAAGCCAGACCCATCTCAAGACTATGTGTACTGGATGGAGCCATTTTTTTTAAAAAGCGAGTCTGTAATTCAAAACAGGCGCGACCCAAATGTCAAGGGTTTCGGTAAAACTTTTTCATTGATCACTGATACATGTCTAACCGTTGAATTCGAGTGGTTGGCCGTATTGATGTTATTTCCAGATCATGACGTGAATCGTTCCCTTTGAGCACGCGATTTACCTTGTATCTAACAATAACGTTCCATGCTAAAAAAAGACAAAGTTGAAGTTTATTGCAATACTTGGAATCCAAATTAACTATTGTATTATTATGTAAAAAGATACATTTTCCAATATTGCATAAGATATGTAAAAAAAGAGCAGTCCTATCGCGGAACATCATTCTGATATATACCTGAAATCCTTAAAATATTCATTCTTTTTTATTGCTTGTATGATGGAACTGAAATTGATAAGATGTGGAATTTTTAAAACTTTAATATTACTGTGCTCACATATAATTTATCAGGATGACCAGAGCCAATCAATCTAGAAAGAACCCCTAGGACTACAAAATTTTTAAAAATTAATATTAATACTATATACCATATATAGTAATAATACCATATATAGTATATATACCATATATAGTTATACTACCATCTCTTACCATCTCTATAAGTTTTTTGCATATTTTATGGAAGTATGAGTTGAGCGATGTCCGCACATTATTTAACGCTAGCAAGACCAAATGAAAAGAATTCATGATAAATTTTTAATGCTGATAGATATGTACACACATATAAGAAAACACACCCACACACCACATATTAATAGTTAAATGTTTTTGTTTTAAGAACACATATTTTTTGTTAAATATACTAGAACATTAAGTTTTTAATGATCTGATGATATTTAATGATTTAACATTAATGATGAAAAAAACACAACTAGCTACCGCGGTCCCCCATATTACGTTAAGGTAGGTACTGCCCTACTTGAGTGAATAGTAGGTAAACAAGAACGAAAATATTTAAGAATTAGATTGCGTTTAGGTTTAAAAAATGCATTCTTAAGGTTTAAAAAATCAAAGATGCTGAACCTGGAGCCTTACTTATGTGAAGGGGGTTAAGGTCGACGATTGACCCAACCACGAGAAGTGCTAAGCTCAATTCTGTACGTGTTTGAATACACCATAAGCGGAAGTAGAAGATAAACTCATGATAGTCGTCTAGTTCACATGATTTTTAGGTACATCCCAAAGGAGCTTTTGCTGATAATTTAAAATAATTTTGCATTATTTCTGGAGTAGAGTTTGTGGTCTTTTCATGATGACAACTGTGGGAATGGACTGTCTCTTGGATAGCAAACTTGCAGTTTGTGTCTTTTGTGATCATTACGCAAAGTATAATTTCTAGTATAAGATGGGTCAAATGATCAATTAAAAAACTCTGTTTTGAACGACTTGGATATTATTGATCGATTTAGTTTAATTTTATTTCTAAGTTAATATAATTTAAACAATAGTTGTTATTGTAAACAATGTAAACGTTAATTAAAATTTAACGTTCACTTTTTATAGTTACTGAAGTCAGTTGATTGAGAGAGAAAGACTTTAATAAAGTGGGAGTCGCAACGGTCAATCTAGGCATTAAAGTTAATTGATTTTTTACCCCTGAAATTCCGGAAAGGGGTGAATGAGGAATGAGGTTTGAATCCAAAAGTTAACTTACCCATTAACCGTTGTGGGCCGATGATGATCCTAAGAACCATGAAGTATCCTCACTCCAACAGGCCTCCCAACCCTCGGAAACTTTTCGGCTCAATAATACACATTCGAAATTACTAAAGTTAATTCTGTATCAATGACGGGTGGTTGTTTTCGTTGAGATTCGGATTTTTTCAATCCCATATGATCGTCGTTTATGTTATGAAATACGATTTATAAAGTACTTGGCTTTTTTTTGTGTTTACGGAGTATAAAGAAAGTAGATACAGCTTTTCAATGATAGAAAGAAATTTCTTGGGAATGCTGATTACAATAGAACGATAGATATAGAGAAAAAATGTCTTCTGGATTTACAATAAAATATAGATTGTTATTAATTCGAGATTACACGAAAAGGAAATGCCCAATTGTTCGCGAAATATTCAACTAAAAAGAACTTGTTTTTTAACAAATGTCCTAAGCTCAATGCCATTGTGACAAGCCGCTATCATTTAGGGTATGCAAAAGTGAAATATAAAAACTGAATTAGCATAATACGGCAGAGAAATGACGGCCTCGCGGAAGAGCGTTCTAATGATAATGATGTGTACCAGTCCCTTTAACTCAGCAGAAAATTACGGGCATTACCGTCAAAGCTATGGAATAGTTTTTTTTTTTAAACTGGAAAATGACTAAAACGTTATTAGGTTGGTTGCTGAAGCTCTTTTGACCCGAAACTGTCGGCTGAAAAAAGTAAAAAAGCTATTGGTTGATAGGAGTTTTTGGAAAAGCAATTTTCCTCGAATATGTCCTCATATGATATAAAGAGTTTTACAAGGTGAAATTTATATTAAAAAGCAAAACTGGTTTTCTTTATAACGGTTATAATTTATATGGTGATGAATACTCCGGACAAAAAATAAATTACAAAAAGGGGGATATGCTTTATTTATTAAGGAGAAACATTATCCTCGGGGTATAAACATGGTAGTAGCCAGCCTGTACATTATCGTCGAAATCAAAAAAGCACGTACGATAGATAAAAACATAAACAAGTAACATAATTAATTACTAAATTGTTTTAACAGTAACCCATCTGCAAATAAGAGAAACCATCAACAATGCCAACAATTTACAGTATCTTATTTGGCATTTGTAATAATATAAAAAAAAGTTATTCAATTTATTTTCTATGTTTTTTAATATTTATTTAATCCATTAAATCACGTAGCTGGATAAAATATAAATAATACGTTTTGACAAGCAGTATGAAAAATGTTCGAATTGTTTTACATTTGTTCGCAGTTTTGTCTTACGATAATTTGATTATTTTATACAATACACTATTTTTCGTGGTTACCGCCCGAGTGGATCGAAGTCACGATAGCTCAAGTGGTAGAGTAGCGGCGTATCAAGTCGAAGGTCGTGGGTTCGAATCCCGCTCGTGACACTGACTTTTTATCTCAACTAAAAACCTTAATTAATTGAATTTTATACAATATTTTTTCGTGGGTGATCGTTGATACATCAAGCTGCAGTTTCGTTAAAGAAAACTATGCCTAAAATTTTTGGATATCCTTTAATCAAATTATCAAAATAATGCTCGAAAGATTTCCTATAGTTGAAACTGTATAAATGTCTTATCGTTAGGCTGATGTTCGGTTCAAAAATGTTGCTCTCAAGATTTATGAGCAAAGGAAGGCATTGCTACTTAACATTAGAAAACAAAACATATTCATACAGAACGTGTCAATAAAAGTAGCCACAGCACATTAAAAAATGGCTGATCGATAACGTAATATAAACTCATAATACAATACCAATACTACTGTAATATTTTTTTATAAATCGATTTATTACAACTGGGCTAAAAATATGTTGAACTTATTAAATTTATATTGATTACTAGATACACAACATTAGGTTTCACTCACTGGTGTCTTTATTAGTCCATGAAAGTTCAAAATGAAGTGTTGGAAGCAAGTTCACACGGATTGGTCTTCAGTCTTCTCACAGGGGTCTCTCTCTCTCTCTCTCTCTCTCTTTTTCTTGTATAATGTGATGTGGCAAACAGTACGGCTAATGAAAATAACCTTGTATATTGACAAGATTTTAAGTTTTGTGATCAAGCCTTTCGTACTTAATTGATCAAAACTTTCATTTATTTCCTTAATTATTTCTTGGATCAATGTAAATTTCGAGTTAACAAAATGACAGTTTTATATTGCTACAAAATGTGGTAATATGATGTAAAAGTGACGTATTTTATTATTATTATTAATACCAATCTATTAATGATTGTATAAACAAATAACAGGATGAAATGTACTATGGGAAAATACATCATTAGCATATTTATTTCATTGTATTAACTCAGTTTAATGAATTTGTAATGTTAATAGATTCTGATAGATTCAGATCTAATTAGTACTATTAATTAATGACAATATAACATTTATAACAGGCCATTGAGGAGAATGCAAATGACATACTCGTAAGATTTTATGCTCTGATCCTAAGAACTTCTTACGTGAAACTAGAGTTTATTTCCGTGTAATGTAAATTTCGACCCTTTCAGAATAGCAGTATCACATAGCACTGGGGCTAAGCCGATCGTAGAATTCCAAAGTTAAAACGTCACACGGCCTCCAGTTATACCAGTTAGTACAGTAACGATGATAGAATGTCGACACTTTCGTCGGATGGATCGCAAACTCTCTGCGTTATTGCAACTCACGGAATTCGCTTTCTAGAAGTAGTTACCAAGTGTTATTACCAAGCGGAAATATCAGGCAATAAAGTGTACGTTCAGTGTTATAAATAGAAAGGGGAAATTATCGCAACGAGACATACTGAATGATGTTCTTGTGGTTAATGTACCCATTTCTATGAATAATAGTTCAGTTGAAACAGAATTTGCAATGTATTTGTTACTGGTATTTTATTTGTATAACTGAGGAATTGGTTTATCGAAGAAGAAAAAAAATAACAATGGGTTTGGTGCAATTATGATGGGAGGGAGCAATCCAACACAATTTCGACCTGTAGGCTCCCGTGTCACATAATGTATTGATCCATATGGCTTTGGTAAGGCTTGGGGGACGAAATCACAATATTCATGTTTGGGTCTTGCCTAGTGTTGGCTCCCCTGAACCCTGCAGATACGGAGCCCTGCTTAGCGAAATTTACACATACTTTGCATTGATAGTTGACTTTATTTAAATGAACTAGGATATCCCGGTGGAAAACGAATAAAGGGCCGTTTTTCCATTTTAAGAACATCAAACAACCTCAAGAAAACATAACTTACAGGCTAATTTACAATTCACTAGTTTTAGTGGTCCGCTTGATCAATTAATATATTTCAATTAATTAACGTTTTTAGTTGAGATAAAAAAGTCAGTGTCACGAGCGGGATTCGAACACCCATTCGGCTAGATACGCCGCTGCTCTACTACTTTTTATCTCAACTAAAAACCTTAATTAATTGAAATATATTAATTGGTCAAGCGGACCACTAAAACTAGTGAATTTGATAAGTAAAAATGAAGTATACCTTCACTAAAGCTCTCCATGGCCAATTCATTTGTCGCCGAGAATCAAATAGATTACACGACATTTGAAAAATGTCAAAAAGGAGGGAAAATTCAAAAGGTGGGGTTAGATGGGAAGTTAGTGTCCGAGTGGATCAAGGTCACGATAGCTCAAGTGGTAGAGCAGCGGAACTTAATGGATTGTAAGATATTAATTGGCCAAGCGGACACGAAACTAGTGAATTTAATAAGCTGTTATTTACCATATTCTTATTCCACAGTATTTTAGATAATATAAAGAAAAGTAGTTGAGATGTTACATTCATTATATTTCGAATTTTGTATTATAAATTTTTACTGATAACATATAAACACAGTGTGTCAAAAGACAATTTTCCTAATTTGTCCACTTAAGTATGTAGGTAAATAGATTACACGACATTTGAAAAATGGTAAAAAGGAGGGAAAATTCAAAAGGTGGGGTTGACATGGGAAGTTAGTGTCCGAGTGGATCGAGGTCATGATAGCTCAAGTGGTAGAGCAGCGGCGTATCTAGCCGAAGATCGTGGGTTCGAATCCCGCTCGTGTCACTGACTTTTTTATCTCAATTAAAAACCTTAACTAATTCACAATGCTCGCTAATTATTTCAATTAGGATAACATCTCGAATCTAACTGCTTACAATCTCGATTAATCTTATAAGACCATAATGATAACATCAAACAGTCAAATGAATGTTAAAGCATGTGTACGATTTACAAACAGAAATTATTAAATAAAATTTAATTTTTTATCTTCATAATTTGGTATTTCGTTATTTTATCCTAATAGTCAGATGATTTAGTAAAATGAGAGGCATCCAATAATTTATATTTTGTATTGTTTTTATATACTTTTGAATTAGTTTGAATTTTTGTACTAACAGAATTACTATATTTATAGTACAACCATGACCTTAAAGAAACTTCTAGATTAATGACAAAACAGTTCTATTAGCTATATTAAATCTTCACTAATTATGCAAGATTTAATTATTCCTATTTTTTAAAACACTTCGTTATGTATATGTATGTTCAACGAAACAATATTCCATATTGTCGGGTAGTCCGATTGAGTTGTGTGGTTAATGGGCAAGAGATGAAACTTATTAATCCAAGATGGCGGAAATAGCCGATTTCAAGAGTACAATACTTTCTTCAAAGTGCGCTAATGCCGTAAGGGGTCTCGTCGTTTTGTATATTACACTTCAAAGGGTTAAGAGTTGATCTTTGATAAAGTCTCTCTGAAAGATAATCGTCTTTAGTAATTAGGGTTCCCCAAGGACGTATTAGACTCTAATCTAATTACCATCTTACTTTTTCACATAGAGCCACCAAAGTGAGTTTGGAGAGGTTTTTTCTTCAGGGGAAAAGAGAGGATTGATTTAAAACTTTGATTTGGGGGGGGGGTTAAATAATTACCAGCACAATTTAACTTCAAATAATGTTTGTTTCTGTACATCATATCTAGATTATGAGAAAAGTGTTTATTTGAACTTAAATTAATAGATAATCGTGAAAGTTATTCCGGGGTGGTCTGGGAATTCATCAGTTGTCAAAAATGTCTCTTGTCTATTGTCACTGTTAGATTTCAGTTCGGCACGTTTCATCTCTATTTCATTTTTACTTGAAGTCGGTCGTTGTACTCATCGATTTCGAAATAAAAATGGGTTTTGTCTGGAGATCGGCACTCTAAAAACTCCTGCAAGAACCAAGGTGAATTTAAATAGTTTTAAAACAGTATTGAACGTAATACATGCCTAGTGAAAAGATAATTTTTTTTGGATTTTATTTATTATAGTAGTTCATTTTAATTTTGTCTTTATTTGCATTAATTTGCAACGTTGTTAAAACATTTACCTGCAATATTAGTGATTGAATTAATATAATTAGCTATATTCTGTGTTTATTGGCTGGCAATGATTACAAATATTCTATGTTATACATTAAAGTGGTTGAAAAGTTTAGGATCTTGGGAGAATGTAATATTGTTGCCCTACGAATTAGTTTGGGCTGCCCCATACTTGTCAGGGAGTCAAAGGGAGCCTCGATGGCATCAGTAATCCCGAACCAAAAGGGCGAAGGCTGAGGCTCCGCTTTGTTGCACAAAAATTTGCATTTCAAAAGCCCCGATACAAAGTTGGCCATTATGAGTGGGGTAAATTGAATCCGCCTCGACCTCCCCCACCAACAAAATACCGCTCATATTAACAAATCATAAACCGGCTTCCAGGGAGACTCCTCTTTTATCATATTTGAATGTACAGATGAATGATGCCCGTATAAAGATAATTAATCGCATTATGAAAGAAAACCCTGTCTAAGGTATAACGCTGTATAATTGGTGTATTGTTTGTTTGACGTAAAATCATAGCGAAATCTTTTAGGTTAAACTTTTCGATTTCATTTTGAATAAGACATTTCTTTTTAGACAGGGTAATAAATTATCTGCGATTTGACGTGATAAATTATGACGTGGGAAGCAGTTATAGCAGTTAATCTGTTGCCAGCCAATTTTACCTATTACACCCAGAATACATATAGTTCAATTTTCCATCCACGCCATCGCTAACAAATCTAATTATAAAAAAGATTAAACAAAAACTGCCTCCCACCAAGCTACCTGCAACCAGAAGAAATTTTTAAAGTAGGAAGGAGAATTGTATAAATAATAGTGATGGTGTTCAGCAAAACAACGAATTTTATCTAGGCGAAAGTATTGATATCCTAAATTATAAACAAAGGAATAACTAACATCGATATCTAATATCGTAATCATAGCCCATTTGTAAGTACGCGGGATCGAATTCAGAGCCACTAGATTCGAACCCGGGACCTTTCAGTGATAATCGCCGTGCCAACCCCTTTAACCATTGCGACCAACGACAACCCTCGTATAAATATTTGATCATATTACATACTGGAAAAGATCAGAATTTTGACATTCAAATTGACAATATTGGTTCAACAGCTTGCCTTGACACAACATAAAGGAAAAGGCTATAATTTCTAAATTTGAATTTGCATTTGGAATTTGGAATTTGTATTTGGAACAATTTAATTACAAACAAATATATCCGGGCCGGATTAAAATGAAAAGTATTCCATTCCTCTATGCAATGAGGCTTCACTATTCTATGCAGTTATGTGGAACATTCTGAAGTATACCATATCAATAAGTATGTTATGAAAAGTTTACTTAGGACGAAAAACTGCCCTGATTTACAATTTAGAAACCGAGTTACCAATGTTCAATTACATCTTGCTCATGCATGATGATTAAATAAAAAAAAATAATCGTCCCCACGTAAGACTACCAAATATCCTTGTTAAATATATATTATAATAAATAACATGTTTTTGTTCAAAAATGTTTCTAAGATATTTGAGGCATACTCGTATAAAAATGAAGAGCTCATGTAAAATGAAAATGGCGAAAATTTATTCGGAGAATAATTGACCTTGTCTGATATAGTCTGCACTTTATTAGTAGAATCAAGCAACTTAGAGGGAAAATAATGCACTTAAATATGGCATATGGACCGAAGAAGAACGTAAGTGTACTCTTTGCAATCTGTCTGAAATGGAAGATTTTATTGCCAAACGGCAAATAAAAGATTATGGGCACCAATGGTTTGAGAATCCAATGACGAAATAATAAATCAGGATGATGGTAATGAATCAGAATTCATCAATAAAATCAGAAACATTTTAGTAAACGAATTTCATGTTAACAATTATATATTTAACAAAAATATTAATATGCAAATTTTTAAATGTTAATCATGAAAAGTACATACATACTTTTTTTTAAATTTTCCAATGTGTATTTTTTTTTTTTTTTTACGAGGGGTCGCAACAGCAGAGGTCATATAAACCCTCAGGGTGCCGGTGTTTTTGAAAAAAAAAAAACATTTGTAAATATGTCGGGTTCGAATGCAGGGCCACTGGATTCGAACCCGGGACCTTTACCTTACGGTGATGAACGCCGTGTCAACGACTAAACCTTGCGGCCACCGACGCCCCTCATTGAGTGTATTGTTCATGAATGTTGGATAAAATGTACAAGGTATGTAACTAACACTTAATAAACACTTGTTCATTCATTACGGCGTGGTTGAGTCCTTGGCAATGTTCGGATTGAGTCGTTCTTCAAAGAAATCGTCTATTAAAAAGTTAATTATGGCAATTTGTAGGCATCTTTAAGATGGCTTTGCCCTGATGAGGACGCCAAAATAGGCCGAAAGCTAGGCAGTAATAATTGAATTTTGTGATCAAATTTTAGTGAGCTAGATTAGTCAATATTATCTATTGAAATAATATTGATTGAAAATAGTTATTTGAAATATCGATATTTCCAAATTTTTAAAACCAAGTAAAATAAAATGTTACGACGATTTACAGTTTTTTAAATGTTGTCAAAGGTAATTGATTAGACTTTTACTAATTTACTAACTAATACTTATTCGACTTTAAAGAATGTTTAATTTCTTGAATATTAATTATTTCAAACTGCTTACCTATTTAAAAAGAGTTTTATTTAAAAACACTCGGAGCTTTTGAATATTTATTAAATAGAAATGAACAATAAAAATTTAAGATATTTAATACTTATTAAGCAGAGATGATTGTCAGGGATTATTTTAAGCGTTTATTTCCCTAGGTTTCGTTAATCGCTATGCTGTTTTCAAAAGGAGGTATTTTTGACAAAGAAAATTGAAATATACACCTCTCGAAATAGAACTGTTGAAAATATCCGTTTCGAGATGGAAACTCGTCCTTAATAATGATATACGATCTCGGCGTAAATATATAAGCCGATGATAGAGAAAAGAGTAATTAATGATATATGTCAGCCAGTTTGATTTATTTATGTCAACCCTTTAAAAGAAAACACCCGCCTTTAAAATAAATTTAAAAAAAGCATGAATTAAAAAAAAAAGAATAAATATTGAATTAATTTGAATAAATATTGCAATTGTCACCTCGGCCATTTTGACAAAGTGTTGAATTTTTAAAAATTTAAATAAACAGTTTTAAAAGAAAGCTTATCTCCCAAGTCGCTCAGGTGTGAAAAAAAGCGACACAACAATTAGTTACTTCGAAATTTAAATTGGAAATGCGAAACCTCGATCTAATACATGAGAATGAAACCCACAAATGAAATACGAGATATGGACATGCTCACGCCTAGTTTCGAATGAAATAATGTTTAAGAACTTTAATGGGTAAAGTTCAACACTGAAAAGTGACGACGAACAAGCTGGAAGCACTCAGAGTTGAAAAATTCTCCTAAAATATGGTTTACCTTCGTATTTACGTGTTAACAAACTTTTAACATTGTATGTGTTTAATGTAAAAATTATGAATAAATCGTAATTCTTGTTGCAAAACTATTTTTTCTATTTATTCGGTTAATGTTAAGGAATGAGATATTTGCTTTGTTTGATAGAAGTTATTAATTATTTGTTGATAAATAATTGGAATCACTTTTGGAAAAAAATCTGTTCTATGTAAAGCAAACAGTTTACTCTTGTCATTGTATTTTTACATAAAATGAAGAATAGGTAAATTGATAAAAAAGATAATTAAATAATATTTGGAAAGCTAATCCAAGTTGGCATAGCGGGTGAAGAAAAATTAATAGACATATAAATATTGAACCCCAGGAATTAAGAAAAAAAGGGAGGGTTTTTATGAGAGGAAACGTGTACCGTATGCAATTAATATGAGTGAACAAGGAACGGGTTTTTTGCTGAACTGAGGAAATCGAGGATTTTTTAATTGGTGCAAGATCAAACGGTTGTATTAGGTACAAATAATAGCTCAACGAATTTACAACTCTCTTTTATCTGGATCAAAAAAGGTCAAATTCTATGAAGCAAACGCTTCCATCCAATTCGTGCCAGTCGTTTACGACGATTATTTTGATTGCACTGACACAAGTTGTATTTATTATCAATAAATAATTGTCAGGAAAAAAACACGTAGGGAATTTTCTTGTTTTGCAATTTTTATTTCTCCGGTGCTTATAATAAAACACAATGGAGTACACTATTGCATGTATAATATAAAAATCAGATAAATTTATATTATACATTTTTTTCAGTAATGCAATTCTCATTCTACATTATATTTTACATTCTCATTCTACATTATAAAACGAGATAATATTTTATATATTTATCTGACTTGTAGAGCCGTTTATGTATTTAAGAGTCGGGCATAAGTAATCATTTTTAAAATAGTAAAAAAAAATAACTGTATTTTTAGAGGAGGACAACTAATGTTAAATTGTGCATAATTGAACATAGTTTTGTTTTTAATTTTTCACAAAATGACTTCGGGCTTTAGCCTAAAAATAACTGATTACATGAAAATTTGTATAGCTCATTTGTTTAATCTTAGATCTCTCGTGTGGTTAAAACTTTCCTACGGAAATTTTAATACAGTGATAAAATTTCAACTTTCTTAAAATAGCGTAACGTCATGATTGTATTTTTTACCTGAAAAACTAGAAAAATGAGAGAGTTTTTTGTTTTAAATATTTATGAATTTTCGTTTTCGGTTAGAAAAAAGAATATTATGTGTGTTCTAATCTTCCTGTCAACCATTTGCTTAATATGAAAATTTTACTCTAAGTTTTTTTCAGGGTGAAGCCAGATGCCAAATAATTAGAATTTAAAATATTTCGTATATAAATTCTAATATTATATTACAATTAATTAAAATTTTCGGTTGAGATAAAAAAGTCAATGGCACGAGTGGGATTCGAACCCACGATCTTCAGCTAGATACGCCGCTGCTCTGAACCACTTGAGCTACCGTGACCTCGATCCACTCAGACACCAACTTCCCATCTCAACCACACCTTTGAATTTTCCCTCCTTTTTGCCATTTTTCAAATGTCGTGTAATCAATTTGATTCTCGGCGACAAGCGACTTTTTAATCTCAACTGAAAACCTCAATTAATTGTAATATATTAATTGGTCAAGCGGACCAGAAACTAGTGAATTGAATAAGTTTAAAATAAAGTATCACTTCACTAAAGCTCTCCGTGGCCATTTCATTTGTCGCCGAGAATCCAATCCGATTACACGACATTTGAAAAAAAAAGGTTAAGAAGTGAACCAACACACAACTCACTGTTGAAAAGGCATTTTTGTTATTTTTCCTTGCAGATCGTTTCCAAATAATATTGTATAATATTTATAACTAATATTAAATTTGCCAAGTTCTTGTCCAAGGTGGCACATATTAAATTTTATCGCCTCCTCTACCTTTTCCTTAGTACAAAAATTTGATGTTTCTGAACTTTTCTTCAGGGAAAAGTAAACACTGTGCAACGTAAAAAGCCTGTGTCTACCAATCTAATGTCTTTGGTCCCGATAAATTTTCACCGCTGATTTTCCTACCCACCCAGACACATAATTGATAATTTATGCAGATGATACGGTAGTCCTCAGCATCTATCCAAACCACATTTAGTACAACTTTGTTGTTTTACCCTTGTTAAATATTCATGACAGCTAACTTAACTGAAAATATTAAAATTAAACAGACGACTAGGGATTCGATTCTGTTTTAAGTCAATCCAAGTTAGACAAAACTCTGGGATACTACCTATTTAGTAGACTAAACCAAATCCAAACGTTGAAAATCCGAAGTCCTTCTTATCATAACCATCATCAAAATCTACTTAAAGACATTGTAATTTTGTAAAAGGGCTTTGTACCCAATGATTTATGATGATAAAAAAGTAAATAGGTTCGTTAAATATTTGATCGTATTTGTGCATTAGCGTTTTAGTTTTATATATTTTTGTAAAATCCTGTGTTGTCGGTCTTTAAAACATTAATGATTTTGTGCATAAGAAATTAGTAACTATAATACTAATCCACTAACTAAGTTTCGAACGAATTGCTATAGGGACCGCGGGAGAAAATAGTAGAACTATGTTAGTTATTGGTTAGAAAAGGAAACGGTTGTTTAGATGGCAGGTACAAAAAGCGTGACACGTTCCGATTCAAAAATCTGTTTCGGTTCAAAGGAATTCCGTTTAATTTGCCGCTGTTGGAGTAAATGGGCACTAGTTTCTGAAAATTCTAAAACAGGGCAGACGTTTTCTTCCGCACGGGTCCGAAACGACGTTATAACTCAAATGATAGCAATAGGAGATTTTGGCCGATTTGATGAACGGGCCGATAAGAGTCATCAATCTTCTGGAAACTTTAAAGCGGGAGAGTTTCGCCGAGGCGGATGTACGCCACAATTCCTCCATTTCCTTCTATAGACGAAACAAAGGTGAGTACGTTTCCTGTCAGATCCATTGATAGGTGAGATCCAAGGCTGGCACACCTCGAGAGAAAGTCACTGGGAGGACAAAGGAGACCGAAAAAAGAAGATCTACGAGGGAATAATGATGCGAAGCTTATTTTCTGAGTCAAATGACCACTATTGCTGTGGGAAAAAGAGCCAGTCCAGAGGTCATCAGAAGGCGTAGAAAAGGTAATTTTTGCCAATTTATCGGAGAAATTTCTCTTATTCGGAATTTATCAAATCTTGTTAAGGATTTTTAAAACAACATAATATTTATCATAAGAACCACAAATAAAGTTTAAAGAAATCAATAAAAAAATTGAATTGTTATGAAGAGAAAACCGAATGCAATCAGATAATAATTTTGTTGATTGTCACAATAAAAACCCATCAAATTGAAAATGAAAGGTGTGAATATTTCCGATAAGTATTATAAAGGAATGTACAAAATTTAATTTCCCAAAATAACAACAACGTTCTATTAACGGTCGAAAGTTCCCTCAGAATTCAACTTCAACATACACCCCGGTCTATTCCGCTTAGCTAAATTTAATAAACAAAACGTGTTTAATTAATTCGCAAATACGGTGATGTATGAAAAGAGAACAGGAAAGCAGTGGTCGGTGAACCGTGGCTCAACACTTCCGCTGATACTCAGCCGGCCGGATTACCCAAACATTTTATTTTCCCCTTTACGGCTTTAAACATTGAACACTGCAAGGTAAAAACAAACGGACGAACGGGAAAATTGTTCAAATTTGAATATAGAACGACCTGGAGAATTTTTGTGGTCTTGTACCAAGTACTTTTTTAATTAAAAAAGTACTTTCCTTCAAATACCAACCATAATCAATATAAAACAACAGGTGAATTGGTTAAAATAATAACATAAATAGTTTAATCGTATTTAAATTTATGCGCATGTTATTCTCAAGACGGATATCCTTCTGTCTCAAAGGAAAACGTCCTTCCCGAAGTCCAAATAAAATCAATCATTTCCTTGGATTTCTAACTTTCATAACACAATTATTCTAACCTATTTCACACAATAAATTATCACGCTTATTTGTAATTTTCCTATGTATATGCTAAACATTGTTAAAAAGAAAAAAAACCCTTTGTACTTCGAAAGATTAATTGTAAAGTGCCACAAATAATTAGTTTGCACTTACTAATACGAATTAATAACAGTACTAATGATGATTATTAATTAAATCTTCCAAACATTAATAAAAGTTCTAGGAGAATTTCCGGGTCGTGTACTTGCTCTTTTATATCGGGCATTATTGTAATTAACTTTAAATGAATATTGTATTCTGTTAATTTTTGAAAAATGGCAAAAAGGAGGGAAAAATTCGAAAGGTTGTAGGTTGGGATGGGGAGTTGGTGTCCGAGTGGATCGAAGTCACCATAGCTCAAGTGGTAGAGCTGCGGCGTATTTAGCCGAAGGTCGTGAGTTCGAATCCCGCTCGTGGCACTAGCTTTTTCATTTCAACCAAAGCCTTACATAAAAATTATTAGATATTATTGATTTCATAGATTGAGGTATTATTTGAGGTCGCTGTCGTTTTTCTTTGTTTTATTCAAGGAAGATTATTTTTGTAAGTTTATTGATTATTATCTAATTACTGTTGGTGGTACTAAATTACAAGGTTTGTAGTGGGTGTAACCAAAACGTAGACATTTTTGTGTATTAATTGTCGAATTCAATTGAAAAATTGAAAAAATGGCAAAAAGGAGGGAAAATTCGAAAGGTAGGTTAAGATGGGAAGTTGGTGTCCGAGTGGATCGAGGTCACTATAGCTCAAAGGGCAGAGCAGCGGCGTATTTAGCCGGTATTGGCTGAGATAAAAAAATCAGTTTCACGAGGGGGATTCGAACCCACGATCTTCCGTGACGCCGCTGCTCTACCACTTCAGCTATCGTGACTTCCATCCACTCGGAATCCAACTTCCTATCTCAACCCACCTTTTGAAATTTCCTCCTTTTTGCCATTTTTCAAATGTCGTGTAATCTATTTGATTCTCGGCAACAAATGAAATGGCCACGGATAGCATTGGTGAAGATATACTTCATTTTGCTTATTTAATCCATTGGATTTCGTGGTCCAAGTAACATCTTTTAATCAATTAATCTTTATCTAAGGCATTGGTTGAGATGAAAAAGTCAGTGTCACTAGCGGGATTCGAACCCACGACCTTCGGCTAAATACGCCGCTGCTCTACCAATTGAGCTATCGTGACTTCGATCCATTCGGACACCTACTTCCCATCTTTTGTATTTTCCCTCCTTTTTGCCATTTTTTTCGAATCCCGCTCGGTACACTGACAATCAGTCGAGGTGTAGCAATTGTTAGTTTTACTGTTTAATATTATTTTATTCTGATTTATTCTATGATGCCAATGCTTATCTACGTAAACTAAAGAAAATGCGACAGATTTATAGTAGAAATTTATAAATATGCTCTTAAGATAATGGATCCAGCTTTGACAAGTTACGTATTAGAAGGACGTTGAAAATTGATACACAATGGGCTTTGATTTGGAAGGATTGTTCGAAATAAAAGAAAAAAATTAACGTAGCACTTCTCGTGCGTGCTTTTAAATAATAGATCTAGTGGGTACCATTTGAGTTGTGTAAAGCCGGCCTCCTATCGAATAAACATGACTGTTGAACCGTTGCCTCGACTTGAACATGTAAATAATGTAGGCCGGGGCTATTCATAGATTGTGAAGTTGCCGAAGAAGGGCGAAGGCAGTAATCATTATAAATGTGTATTATTCAGTGCAAATATCACTGTTGATCGCGTGAATTTTTGAACGGGGCGGGTCTGATAACACCTCTCAATTTAAAAACTCTATTGATTATTTGTATCGTAGGTTATTGAACATATACTGCCTGAAATTTTATTTTTTTAACAAAACGTTTTCGACCTCAAGGCATGAGTCCTCTTCAGTGTTATTTTACAGGTGTCTATCATATAAAACATCTTTTTACTTACATTGATTTAATCTTAAAATATATTATATTAACGAATTACGTGTACCTACAAAACAAAAATAAAAATAAAGATAGTATGAACAAAAAATTTATGATTTATGTAGAAGGCAACAGAAAAAATATTAACAGTCCTTAATAAAGAAAAAGCAATAAATAATAATTTAATGATATTTCAGTGTATGAACTAGAAAATATGAAATTGCCCACCTTTATATAAAATTAAATATAAAACGTATAAATTTAATTCATTTATGTTTAGTGGTCTAATTGACCAGGTTAATTATTTCAATTAATCACTCTTTTTTTTGTAAGGTCTTGGTTGAGATGAAAAAGCTAATGTCACGAGAGGGATTCGAACCCACGGACCTTCTTCGCCCGGGGACGGGTTCGAATCCAGCTCGTGACACTAGCTTTTTCATCCCTACCAAGACCTTACATAAAAAGAATAATTAATTTATGTAATTCCAATGTTGCATATTTGCACACATTACTTTAAAAAAGACGTGTAGAAAAAACAGTTCAATTGTTAAAAAATACACTACACCAACATCAAATTAGCATAAAAATAATTAAAGATTAATTAATTGAAAATAATTTATTTGGTCAAGCGGACTACGAAACCTAATAAATGTAATAATGATGATAATAATAACAATAAGATAATGACACCGGTCTTATAAAACGTAATATAAATTTTAAAAACGTAAAATGTATTTTAAAAGAAAAATGGAACAGGTTTCTATAATATATCTATAATAATATTGTACATTTGCAAAAAAGGTATGGAAAATTGTATGCACAATAAAGTAATATTATAGACGTGTATGAAAACTAAAATGTAAAAATATAATAAAAAATTAGTGGGGTATTGATAAGATTGATACCTTAGAATAAATCAATAAAAAAAGGTTACGCTCTGTTGGGGAGTCCACAAGAATGTACCTGTAATTTACTATTTTAAGATAAAAATCCAATGAAAACAAGAAGTTTGAAGAAGATTCGTGCCATGAGGTCAAAAACGTTCGTTAAAAAATAAAATTCCGTGCTGTAATATGCAAAAAGATTAATTATTATTAAAAAAATTGAGTATGTAAATGTAAAAAAGCGGACAATGGATCTAATCTTTGTTGGCGTCCGGGTAATGTTACATAAACATAATTCTGCTTAATCTAGCCCATATCTGTTCGATAACATAACGGCAATCGTTTTTAAACATTTATTACATAAACAAGTCGCCATTTCCATTTTCAACCAGGTAGTTAATTCGTTTAATATTATGTTTTATAAATGTTCTACATGATTCCATGATTTTCTACGATAGAAGAACAAATGTCTATGTAGTTTGGTGTTTTCGGATTTTTATGGTCTTTGTTATCTTCGGTGCTGGTTTGTGTGTTAAAAAATTCTCGTTTTGTAGAAGAAATACACCAAAATTATCCTATTTGATGCAAGATTTTAAGATTCACTTTATCTCCTTGAAACGTTTATTCCTTTTATTTCAACAGTTGTGAACTATCATGACTAATAACAACCAACGGGATCATGCTGATGAGAGATGATCTCGTCTGAACTTATTGGCAACAGTTCATCAACCCGCAGACCAACCAGTCTATTCCGCAATTTAACGATCAAACTACGTAAACCTTAAAGTTAGCAAGGCTTTCACTTTAAATTAATGGAAAGTAGAGGGTTTTTACTCTTTTAAAAAGACAATACATTTTTTAAAGGGTTGTTTTTTTTGTTGTAATAATCGGAGAAATTTACTATTCATTGCTCTGATGAAAAAAACAATAGGTTCCTACTAAAAACAGGTGGTGTTACTTTTGGGATTGCGTTTCATCTCACAAAAATAAATCCAACGATTCTCAAACCGTTTGCTGCCGCTGTTTACTCAAGGAAACCCGACACCGTTTTTCACTTTTACGCCTCATTTGATCTATTCAGAATTTCCACAGTTCCCACAGCTTTTTATGCTGGAGGTGTTAAACAGCTAAGGAGAGATTTCTTAAGTTTCAGAGGTTATGTCTTCTTCATAGAACTTAAAGCATTTTCTAAGATAAATCGATAACAATAAAAATTTCAAAAAGAAAACTACAAGCCTACCGAAAAATGTACAATTTTTTTAAAATCTCTACTATTAAATAAAAACCTACGCTCGAAAATACCTGTATTTAATGCTTTTAATGTCAAGCGTAATAATTGTGTCTGTAGTCACAAAAATATATAAAAACAAAAAAACAAAAGATGCCAGTGTTGTTGGACCGGAACTTCTTGAGCTCCAAGGGCACGATTATTAGATGGCCTGCAGGTACACTGGATTGAAGGTTCATTTCTACCTGACTCAGAATAGGTCATACACTGTTGACACGCGAACAATAACGGCCTTGATTTATCTCACATAATTTAAGAATGATAGATCCTATTGGGATTCTAAATATTGGGATTCTTATATCGTGATTATTCATTCTTTCGCACCGCGATGTTTTTCTGTCCCCTGTAAAGTTTTTAACGGAATGGTCCTCGTTTTCCTGTATCTTATGTGCGTAAATAAATTTATTATTGTATGGGGTGAGAGCATTGTTGGTGGAATATTAAGTACCCCATAACTAAGTTTAGTTATACATGTACGTTGTCTGTGTACAGGGTAAAGGGTGAATATCAAGTAGTCTATAATTCTATTGGAGTAAATGGTATAAGTAGAAAATATTTGGGAAAATTGAAAATGATTGAATTTGTGTTAGGCGATAAGTTTTCATTTGCACATTTCCTTGGGCTTGTCTAGTTGTCGATATTCTTGGAGCGTTCGACGAACCAACCAAGTTTATACCATCATTGTCAATTTAGTAAATTATTACTGAAAGTATTTATATATCAAATTTAAATTTATATGTAAGCAAAATGAAAGCTTTTCTTTTTAGAAATGATGAATGGTGGAGTGAGTGCGGTGTTCAATCCTTTAAAAAAGATAAAAGTAAGTTGTTTTCCGACGATCCGGATTTCGAGCTTTTAGTTCATCATCAGATTGAAGGAGTTCTACAACCACGTCTCTCGACATAAACCTGATGAGGGGCTAAAAGCTCGAAATCCGGATCGTTAGACAACAACTCTGAGTAGGAACTATCTTTTTAAAAGGCTTTTCTTTTGTGGAAAACCCAATTATTTTCGGATAAACATTCACCTTGCTGCCCCAAATCTGGCACAATAGGGGATGAAGTAGATCGGGCGGATTTTATGTCGAGCCTTGAGTGTTAAGCGGATAATTATTATGAAGTTACACAAGCAACTAAGTTTCTACATTATAACCCGGTGGTCGCCGCCTCTTAAGTTCCCCCGTATAACGTCTGACGTAACGAGGTTCCGCGATCCTTTGTTCCAGTTTTAAATGCGTCAATAAGGCGGTGAACAAAGCTTTAAAACAATTAAAACAACAAAAAACACTTGGGCGAAAAGTGCGTTAAATAAAACGCAAAACTTAAATCGTAAATATACCTTATGTATAACTTTTATACATATTTTACATTACTTATTACGATTTTTTAAATATTTATTATAAATTACATTATATACATAATGCAACAATTTATGAATAATAAAAACAGGCTGCGATAAATTAACAATTTTATATTTTTACAGACCTTTTAATTTACAATACAATATTTAACTTGAATAAAAAATGCTGTTTTCTCGTTCTAAAAACCTAAAACAAATCACGATCACTTTGAATGGCATTCTATCTACCAGAAACTTGCTTGTATATTAAAAAAAAGTATTTTAAATCCAATGAACCTGGAACAATCTGTTCATATTATTTGAGAGATCAATGGAGTATTTATCGTACATGCTAATCCGGTTTTAAATTATGCAATCGCTTTTTCGGACATTTAATTTTTAATTTATCAGTTCAAACAAGGCGGCCAGATGCAAATCGAATGTTTTATTTTTTCTCAATATAATTCAAATATTTTTAACCGAATTTTCAAACTTTTATACCGATAATGTTTCAATTTATTATCAATTATGATCCCCACCTCGCCGGGCCCACAAGCGTTAATTTACATCTAATTGCACCTTTGTCCGACCAAAATCATAACAGGCGTATTATCGAGAACATAATCCACCACTTATTCAATTTCCCCTCTCAGGCCGAACCGTTTAAATTTATGCTCGATTAATTGATTAATGGAAGGAAGAAAAAAAATTACAAAAGGGACAACTTATTTGTTTTACACGTTTAATTAGGCTAATAGTCTCCGAGCTGGCTATTAGTGCTATTTAATAATGGAGAGGAACGCGATCTTCAAACCGGCACGCGAGATTTAACGAAGTGTGTTATTGTCATCTCTATCATCTTTTTATGGCAGCGCCCTATATTAAGGTTCAACACACTTTTTTCCATGATTAAAGTTTTCTTAAATAAATTAATTAAATTGGCGAGTTTGCCTTTTTTTGGTTAGGAAATTTATTGAATTTTTAATTTTGTTTATGATACAATAGCTCATTCACAAAAAGAGCAGGACATTTTCAGTAGCAACTATACGTGCTTTTCTTACTGACTTTGATTCAAACTCTCTCTCTCACTCTCTCTCGCTCTCTTTCCCTCTCTCTTTTTCTATTTCTCTACATACTGACACTCTATTATAATATCACAAATAATGCCATTCCGTCTGCCCATTACAAAAATATTTAACTTCTTCAATTCAGTCGTTGTTTATCCTCTGAAGAGTAAACATCGGAGCGTTATCTACTTGATCCCATCCTCCTTGTATTTCAAGAAGTGTTATATTCAGTTCATTTATATACTGCAAATAATTTTTATTTTCTCAACTCTGATCATATTACTACTTCGATTTCGTTTTATTTTTATTAGCTCATCCTTCATGATGGAGGCCCCCGGCCCCATCTCAAATACTGAACCCCCAGACAAAATACCCTGTATAAATACGAAAATGAAATGGTGCCGTAAGTTTCTTGTCATGACTTTAGAACATGAAAAAATCTCTTTCAAAAATTTCAGTCCCTTTAAGGTTTGCAAATTTTTGAAAAGCTACGCACCTAAAGCCTCTATGAAATTCCTTCGAGACGGATCTGTTTTACTTGATATCGACTGTGAAAATGATTATCGAAACATCCAAAATATTAGAACTTATGAAAACATCAAAGTGAATTTTACCTTGCATCGTTCATTGAACTACTCCAAAGGTGTCGCATACATTCCTGAATTAATGAACTGTCCAGAATCAGAAATCCTGTCTGAACTCGAATCTCAAGGAGTATCCAGAGTTCACAGGGTCATGAAAACTGAAAACGGCAAAANAAAAAAAAAAAAAAAAAAAAAAAAAAAAAAAAAAAAAAAAAAAAAAACTTCTTCAATTAGACCTTCAGTAAAAATCGAAACAAAAACAAACGAGAATAATTTTGCATTGGTTTATAAAATTAAAAACTCCGAGCAAGCAAAAAATTGTGTAAAGAAATAATGATTTTTGACTTTTGTTTAACCTTCCAATGTGGCTAATAATTTTCATATAATTACGGTATTGGCATTAAATTATTATACATTATTATAATAGATTTAAGACATAGTTGGGGGCTGAAATGACCTAGATGTCAGAAGCCCCAGTCAAAAAGAAAAAAAAAATTGGTCTATTAATATGTCTATTAATAGAAAAGTGTTTGAATAAAAGGTTTAGTTTAGTGTATTAATAAAATTGTTGACCAGAATGAAGTAATGAATGTCACTTGGTTGACCACATTCTTAAATACAATTTCCTTATTATTTTATAAAAAGATTTTTTAAAATAAATAAAAATAAAATGACATTCTATGGGAAAAAAAGTCCATCGAACTTTCTACTGACCTTTGAGTTAAAGTTTATCGCATGTTCGCTTAACCCTCTGAGGAAAGTTTAAGCTGCACGAACTTTTTTATACTGAGGGAAAGAAAAACAGCAAAAAGCTTCTTCGTTGTTTGAATACAACAAAGGGAAATTCTGTCAAGACGTGTAAGAACATTTGTATGCGCAAGTAAATTAATTGCACCGTAGATCCTTTAAGGTTTTTAAGGATTAGGAGTTTTTATATGTTCGTTGACGTGTTTTAAATTGATTAAATTCATAAAACGAGAAATATGTAAAGAATAAACAACAAATTTAATTTAAGATGATTTTATTCAGAATAATCTAAATTAAGCGGTCTTGACAAAAGCAGTGCCTACGGTATTTTTGGAAGATTATGGTGGCTTTTATTCAGTAGATGATTTTTAGGTTTTCCTAAATTAATTGTTAAAAAACAACAACATTTATTTATATAACTTCTAGATTTATTTTAGCATTCAGGATTTTGTTTAAATATCACTATATAAGTTGTAATTTGCAAATATCGCTATTCAAAGAAGCGAAAGGGGTCAAAAAACCTACTCTAATTTTAGCCAAGTTGTTTTATTCATTTTTACTTTTTTTGTTTCCATTGCCCAACTTTATGACAAGATTGTAAAACTTTAGTGATTACGGTCTACAGGGAATTCAACAGGAGTTGAACCCTACAACATAATTTACCCCTGTAATTTCAGGAATTTTCGTAACATCGTAAATTCCCTGAACCTATATGAAAGATAAAACTTAGTTAATTATTCAAATTTTAACCCATCCCTTGTACTAATACTCTTAAGGGCGCGAAGTCAAATATTGTTTGTAGGAACGGCCCCTTTTTGAAAAGCTGTCAGATTATTTGAAATATTCTCACCTTAAACTTCAGCTGGTTTGTACATATCCAGACCCAATCTAAAACAAAGGAAAACAATTGTTGTAATAAAATGATAAAACAATTTCCAACTATTTAAATATCTTATCCATTTTAACTTAAAATCGTTAGGGACGATCGAGATGTTTTCGTAATTCCGTTTCTCGGTAACAGCGAATATTTCAATTCTATAACAATGACTATTGTTTGAAAGAAAGAAGCAAGGTAAATAGTTAAAAAAAGTAATTCGACACTCACGACAACCTATGACTAAATTTGGTAATGTATTTCCTCTCGAGTGAAAAATCATGACTAACAAAACTATTCATAACTTCTGATTGTAATACAACACCCGTTTAAAAATGAGTTTGATGAAGTCTGTTTTTTGTTTGTTTTTAGTTTTAATGATATACATCGAGATAATTATACGGTTGAATTTGAAAACCCACCCACATTTCAAGTTGAATTGATTGATTGGCTAGTTAAAGAGTGCTTGCTGCCTTTGTCTCAACAATAAAATGTCTAAAACAGATAACCAAGGAGAAAAGTCTGAAGGGTAGCTCAGGGTTGCAATTAAGTACCGTTATTGCTTTCCAGTTTTTCTATATAAGGTACCGAAATATTGCATAAAAGAGGATGGTGTTACGCAAGTAGCCCATTATTATTCATCGCGGACTTAACATTTGAACAATTAAAAACCCACGCATGTCCACCTGCTATGTATGTGATCAATAGGATTTCTTAACGGAATACAAATGATATAGTTTCATTTTGTACGGCGTTTTTTTTGTCAATACCGTTCCATTTGATAATATATCATTGTGTTTTTGTTTCTGGTACGATTCACCAATTTTCACCACGTGGGGGCATGGGCGGTGTTTATGAATTGTACAGGAATCTTTTTTATAATTTAATCAGCCTCCTTTTATAAGTTTAATACTGTATATTATCAACAATAAAGCCAATTTAGAAGAAAATATTCAAATCCTTTGTCAAGATTTTAAGAAATATATCGTCTTCATCAAGACTTTGAAATTATTACGAATAATATACAAGGTTAACAAGTATGAACAATTTGAAACTCAATTTGATGCATGAGCATTTAAATCACCCGAAGTAATATCACTTAATATTTTTTATTATAAAATTATAACTTTGAAAGCTAATAACATCTTTATCAGGTCAATCTGATGAATGTGATAACTTATACGTATGTTTGTAACATTTTTAATTGCTGTTTTTTTGTTATGTCAATCCGCAAAGTTCAAATATTTTAATCAAAAACATCCCGGCAGAATTTGGATTATTTTTCGATGAAAATTGGCTTACTCATTTAATCGCTTTAAAATCTGCTATATTTAGATTGTACTGTAATAACGGAATATGCAATTCATCAGTCAGCTCCAAAAATATAGAAAAAACTACTATTGCTGAATATGATATCAGTTGAGAATAATGAAAGAAACAATAATTTAAAAAACAAACCGAAAACCAAACGCTAAAACACCTTACAAAAATACTATGGATAACGGCATCAAAGCTGCGCTATATTTCCCTTATTGGTTCACTTTTAAATTTAAAAAATGGTTTGGCTAATGAATGTGAATTATTAGAATGCAACGAAACAAGTGGAAAAAAGGAGCAAAATTTTCCAAATTAGCCAGGATCCCTGAATAAGGGAAACCTTTAAACAATTAAAAACTGCTAATTGTAATTAATTATTTTGACCGAAATTGCACCATCAGAAAATTGATCTTGATTAATGTAATTGGCGCATGGTTAGTCGTGTTCAGGAGCCTGACTGAATTATCTATCGCTTTTAGCCGAGCCGGGTTCCATTGGGATAAACTCATCCGTTTCAAACTGAGCGAAACAACTAAAAGAAAATACAGATCTGACGGATTTTAGTTATGTAGCAAAAACTATCTCAGCAATATTACAATTTTTAGCTAACTATAACAAAAAGGTTTATCAATTTTTGGTAAAAGGCCCATAATCAAGGACATAGTAAATTCCAATTTTAAGGTAAACGGTATTAAAGGTTTATTAAAGAAAGGCTCTCCGCAAAATTTCCATATTATCGGAGATGGATAGCGTTAAGCCCTACCCGGTTGCTCAGTGATGCATGAAGAATCAGATTGCTGAGGCTGATTAAGCGATACTCAATTATCTCACAAATCCGCTTAAATATTATACGTGTAACGTGGATTAATCTATCGGGAGAAAAGTTAGTGACAAAATTTTTGGGTTTTGTTTAAACTGTTCGCTACACTCTTCTGTATGCATAAAAAAGTGCCGTAGGTAAAAGTAATCTTGATAATTATTTATACATAATTTTGGTGTTAAACGCGCGTTAAAGTGCAAAACAGGACGTTTTTATCCAATGGGACGTCGATGGAAACCTGATGACCTTTTGATATATCCATACTTAACAATTTTCATATTCAAAAGATAACGCCTTTTTTTCAAGTATCACCATAAAAATAATACATTGTGTGATAAATTAAAAACTGTGAATTGTAATCTATAAGTTTATCCATGAGAGTTAAGGTGTAACTAAAGCCAATGTTTGTTTCATTTTTAATCTCAGGTATTTAATAATAAAGGAATAAAAACGTAGTAATGCTAAGCAAAAGAATATTTTATTGTTTCTAGCTTTTCTGTAATAATCCACATGTCATCTTAACTGTAGTGACATATAAAATACCACGTTATTAAACAAAAAGTTTATTTCTGATTATCCGTTAAATCAATAATATGTATATCTATATCATTATATATTTTTAAATACATATATTTAATATCTTTTAGTCTAGTTTCAAATTTTTACCTTTTTTTGTGGAAAAATTATGCAGGGTACCTAAAGCCCAGTTCAAGTTCAAAATTTCCAATTCGACCGTATGCATCCTGACATATCATTTTAATTGATTTTTTACGTTAAAAACAATGGTATAATCGGATTTTAAATTGGTCAAAAATGACAAAGTTTGAAAAAAAAGTCACTTGGTTTCTATTTATTAATCATATTTCATGTTCGAACTGCCTGCCTTGTGTTAAGATTTGCTCTTTTTAATCAATCTTCACCAGTGCTCAGAGCGATATAGTCAGGGGAGATGGATTGACAAGCATTTCTGTCCTTTGCCGCAGTTTTTCAACTGAGGTTGCTGGGCTATGATTGGAGTAGACACTGTTTTTTAAACGGCCCCAGAAAATAGTCAACCGGAGTTAAATCGGGTGACCGAAGAGGCCAACAGATCGGGCCATGGGGTTTTATCTTTTTATCCCGGAAGTGACGTTGCAATAACGTCTCACCTGCAAAGGATTGTGTGCATCCTTCAACCTGGATAACCTAACTTTGTTGTTCTTGCAGAGGAACATCATCTAACAGTGTTGGTAAAGCCTCCCTCAAAAAATTAAGGAACTGATCACCACTTAAGTTACGTTTGTAGAAATAAGGACCTATTAATTTATTTCCGAGAAATCAACACTAAACGTTGATACTCCTAACCATCTGATGATGACAAGAGTATGAAATGCTCGGATTTTCCTCTTTCAACGTTCAAAAATTCTAACGGTTAAGTACGCCATTAGAGGTAAACTGGGATTTATCAGTCCATAGGATGTATGGAAGAACATTTCCTTCAGCCTCCCAAATGTAGATTTGTGCAAGGAATATTAGGCGCATGTCATAATCTGAAGAACTGCGGCAAAGGATAGAAATGCTTGTGGATTTCTTGCTTTCCTAACTCTACCTAAAAACTTGAAACTAGACTAAACAGCTTTTGAAAGCGTCATTGGTTCAAAGGAAATTCAACCGGGCCATCTAAAAAGAACACCCTATAAATTGTTTACTCCTCTTCCCTTTAAAAGTATAATAATTAATTTTTAAAAATCCACAATTATTTTAGGTAGGTTGCTACTCTGATAGGGAAATTAATTATAAATAAAGCTTGAATATTCTTTATTAGATTATGAGAAACCAGTACTCCCAACAAACACAGTAACAATAAACATAATACAGGAAATAGAGAAAGAGGGTAAAATTACTGGACTTGAAGTTCCCAGATTTATTGCACAAAATTTATCAGTAGTTTTCACATATGAATTGACATTATGTATTTAACTATACTTGATTATTTATCACCATATTCAGGTCGGTATAATACACAATGAAATAAATAATATAACAGCAACAAAATCTAATAGAACAACAGCAGAATCTATTCATTATTGAATAGTGCTCCTTGTATTATAAACTTATATTTTAAGCACAATATGAATGAAGTGGGTTTTCTTTACATGGTTCATAGGAAAATAAATATATTTATAAACTATGATTATTTGGAGATCGTGAGATGTGGTCTGGTGTGACGTAGGTTTTAGAAAAACATTTTCTTTATCATGCCAACGTTTCGATCTTTATTGAGATCATCTTCAGGTCCTGGGATTTGGGATTTATAAACATTGTTTAAATTTTACAAATACTCGAAGAATGTGGAAAAAAATTATAAATCCAAAATCCCGGGACCTGAAGATGTTCTCAATAAAGATCGAAACGTTCGCATGATAAAGAAAATGTTTTTCAAAAACCTACATCACACCAGACCGCATCTTACGATCTCCAAATAACGATTGACCGGTCACTAAACACCACACATTTATAAACTATGTACAACTAATATAAAAGAAAGATGTATAAATAATATTTGAGATACTATGGATAAATAATGTAATTTTATAATTTGCTTTGGTCGATTTGGATTTTCCAGGTTATGCTACAATAAACATGACAACTTTTTTTAAACATAGAGTATTTACCATTAACAATGTTTCTTACTTTCTAATATACCTTAATAGCGATAATAAATAATAGAATGATAACAAATTCATAATTTATCTTTAAGTGGTGTACTTCTATTATAAACTCAAAGTGAAGTACACTGAGTGAAGAGGATATTCTATATTTGGAACAAAATAGCTTTGGGTGCTGAAAAGTATATTGTATTTTTAAATGTATTGCGAGATATATATTCAAAAGAAATAGAGAAAGAGAGAGAATGTTCTGGTGGCCTTGAATTAGTGAGATCAATTACGAAACAATTCGGGTATCCCCGCCTAGTATTGTTCCATTACAGAAGGCTAAAATAGAAATAACGCCGGAATGCAAAGTAGAAATTTCCTGTCCTCTTCGTTATTTAATCGTGGGACATCCGTTATTCATTAAACGAGCAGGATATTAACAAAAGGGGGTCAAATGTCGTTTAATCCGAGTCTCGCGTACCCGAAACGTCTCCGTGTTTTGCCTAAAACGCTCGTTACATGCAAATGAGGTAGAATCTCCAAGTAGCTGATTCCCTCAGAATCAACACGTTAACCAGAATTACACGAAACACAGTAAAACGGCCAATGTTTGCAATGTACGTCGGGCTTGTTATTTATTAGTTATATTTGCATTTTGCATTTACGCGTTTCCCGTATTTCTGTTGGTGTCCGGTTGGAACAATGTAAACCGTTATTGATTTATGACTGAGAAGGTACAGCTTACCACAACCTATTCGCTAGTTGAATTTGAGCATTTTTGAAGGAATTACACATAATATAAAATACATAGAATGTCGTCTGTATATTTATTGCCAAAAGAAAAGTATTTAAAGTAAAATATTTTCTGAATTACAATCCGGCTCGGTCAATCATACTAAGCTAGATTACCGGAAAGTGAGATCCATGTAATCGCATTATTCTAAAATTGTCCTCTATGAACAAAACATAAAAAACCATTCAGTACATAATTTGTCTAAAAAATTAGCAAAAACACAACCCATTGGTGAAATATTATAACAAATTATGGTGATATAAAAATAATAAACGAAAAAACCGCAAGAATGCCCTTGTCCTAAAAAAAACCTATTGCCTATTAGAAAGAATTAGTTATGCAAATACAGTACTATCTACCAGAAGCTATTTGCTAGTTTCAATTAGTTATTTGATTTTTTCAAAAGTACCTATCCATAAAACAATGGATTAACAAACTATTTACTATTCATTTTGATCGTTACTACTTTATTGATAAAAAATAAACGATGGTTTTTCATGCCATTTCACTTTTAACAATTTCTGGAGCGGTTTTATTTACAATTATTCATTTTATGCAGCTATTCTAATAACACTGCTATATACAGCAGCTACAGATACTAATAGATTACAAGGAAGGAAAAAATCTTCAAGATAATTGTACAAAATCCTGCAATGTTGCACGAAACAAAGAATAAAAACCAGAATTTTAAAGATCCTTAACAAAGAATTAAATTATAACAAAACATTCATAATAATGTCACTTTAGGTATTTATGAACTTATATAATCGATTTTACCATTTCATTTCACATTTTTCTTCCGGATTTTATTCAAATTATAAAACACATTGAGTGGATTTATAAACATTTACAACTAGAGCAGCCGTAAAGAAAATTAAACATTAGTTAACATAAACAAATTGGTTATGTTATACCAAATGAAGTAACGTATCGCAGTTTATCGAACAGTTCAATTGCGTGGATATTTATTATTTAGTAGAGTAACATAGTGATTAATTCACTAGTTTCGTGGTCCGCTTGACCAATTAATATATTTTAATTAATTAAGGTTTTTAGTTGAGATAAAAAAAGTGAGTGTCGAGCGGGATTCGAACCCATGATCTTCGGCTAGATACGCCGGCTAGATAGGTCAAGATAGCTCAAGTGGTAGTGCAGCGGCGTATGTAGCCTAAGATCGTGGGTTCGAATCCCGCTCGTGACACTGACTTTTTTATCTCAACTAAAAACCTTAATTAATTGAAATGGTGATTAAAATTGTAATGTTTATTGTCGCTATTTATGAATTTATATAATCGGTTTTACCATTTCATTTCACAAATTTCTTCGGATTACATTAAATGATAGAACACATTGAGCGCATTTATTAAGATTTACAACTGGAGTAGTGGTAAAGAAAATTAAAAATATTCATTTCTAAAATTGGTAATTTCATACAAAATAGAATTTATGTCTTCTTTATCGAACCGTTCAATTGCGTGGATGTTTATTATTTAGTATAAGAGTAACGTAGTGTGATTAAAATTGTAATTATTACAGTGAAAGTGAGTAGTTAATGTGTGTGCGTGCGCTCGCGCTCGTTTGTGTATGTGCATTCCGGTTTGCGTGACATCTATTTATTTATCACTATTGTGTCATTTTATTATTTGGAAGTGATCCTCTTTTTATTATGATTGCCATGATTAATCGCTCAAAGATTATTGATTCATAGAAGCCTAAGAAACTACAAATTCGTCTACAAAATGTAAAAAACAAATACAAACCGTTTCGGTAGATCCGTACCCTATTTTCGTGCTTGGAAAGAACTTAGAAAAGGATCGCACGCAATGTTCGATCTCCAAAATTCGTTCCCGACCCAGTTTTCACGTCATTCTCTTCGTGATTTGCAGAAATTTGCTATCAACGTACAACAAAAAAGACAGCATATTACTTAAGCATGTTTTTCATTTTCTTCTTATTCTGTATAACAAAAATAATAAAATATTTAATTTGAGATTAGATGCTTTTGTTAATATCAAATTGCTTAAAAAAAACTAAAAAAAAAACGAAATATAGACTGTAATGAACTAATGGTACTGTAATGATGAAAAGCTTATTTCAAATTTAAGGTGGGATCACATAATTATAAATTGTAGACCTTGGAATTTAGAATTGTTTGAAACGAGTACTGTATGTATTTGTAAGAATATTGAGAATATTTATTATTTAGTTGCAATTTGACGTATTTTTAAACCCTGATAAAATCCTCAAAAACGATGAATAAACTAACCATAAAAAAGTGTAACAAGACAGAATGAATGCTATTCTCGTTGTGTTAGAAAGAATAAGACTCGCCAGTAAACGAGAACATTTATTTTCAACCCAATGTTTGTCTTTCTGCCAAAAAATTAATGAATGAAAACCCAAGCGTCATTCACTCTTTTTCACTGAAGGGACCATAATATATTAAAGGTTTTAACAGAAGTTTCAGACTAGGCCCGACTCGTATTTTTGTGCTATTTATAGATAATGGGTACATTAAACGTTGCTTGATAGTCCAAACGTTTAAACAACTCAAAAGTAGTTTAATATAATATAAAATGGAAATTAAATTAAAATAAATACGTTCTCCCACCTACTATCAAACATAAAATTTTAAGTAAGTAAAGCTGTTCCTGTACTACTGGAGTGTCCAACCACCCATTGGGTACCATGGACGAGGAGTCAGAATCTCGCTACAATAATTTTTCAAAATAATTATTACTTAAAATTCTACGGGCTATGCCGTCGTTCGAACTCAGAACCGCTAGCGCGGCAAATATAAGTCTGACGCACTAACCTTTCGTCCAGCTAATAATTTTTAATACGGCCTGCTAGATCATTGTCACATTTATCAATAGTCAATAACCTCAAACACGGTAATTCATAGTCGTATTAAACATATTTCATGGAGAATAAACATTCTAATCTTGGAGAATAAAAAATACGCGTTTAATGGTTTTTCCCATGAAAACGATACCGCCAATTGGAAAAAGAAGCAATTTATAACCAATTCTTAACCGTTTATCCAAGGTATAAAATTGGAATTGAACTAATTTACAGAATTGAACGAAACGCCGATCCATTAATGCGAACAGGTTCGACGTTCGTACAGTAGTGGATCGAAAAAAAAAAAAAACTAAAATGCAGCGTGCACTTTGCGAAACCGGTCACGTCTCCGTCGTCTTCACGGAGAGAATTGTATATTAAAGCTAATTTAAACAAATTGCATTTAATACCATTTGTTCACCGAGATATCCCAAGGTTGAAATACCTGCCACTGTAAATGGGACGAATAGTTAAACGATCTCATCGAGATCTCTCATCTCGGCACTGTTTCCGCTAAACCTTTTCAACACCATCTACGCCTTTTGGAATATTTAAATATTTTAGAAACTTCTGTCTGTATCTACCGACAGAGATAAATATCTATGAAAAACATGCTGGAATAATGTTCAATATTTATACTTTTGTTATAAATTAAAGCTAATATGTTGTTACAAGTGGTAGTTTGTTAGTATAAACATTTCCTCTAGACGATACATAAATACACCGCTGTGTTAATAATAGAACAGTGGTTTAAGTTTATGATTGATTTTAATGAGATGGGGAAGTTGGTCCCTGAGTGGATCGAAGTCACGATAGCTCAAGTGATAGAGCAGCGGCGTATTTAGCCGAGGGCGGTGGGTTCGAATCCCTCGACACTTACTTTTTTATCTCAACCAATAGCTTACATAAAAATTACTTAATTGAAAAAAAGTTATTCTGTCAATTGGACCACGAACTCTAATGAATTGATTTTAATTTTCTAAATTGAATTATACAGTAGGAGTTCATTTTTTATGTTGCAAAAAAATGTAAAAATATAATGTTTGACAAAAGCGCTTAATGAGCCTGAAGTGAAATTTTACTGTCCTAATTAAGCTTAAGTGCTTCTCATTGAGTAATCGAGTGCGATAGTGAGAACATAGTATAAAGTAATATTTTAATTTCTATAATCACAATGACACGATAAGAAAAAAGAAGAATGGGCATAGCTTAGATTTCATTTTCAATATTTCATGAATTTGCAATTTTAATGTGCAATTATGTAAATTTAGAAAGTCATAGTCCTATTATAACTTGTATTAATATGATACACACTAACATCTAACACTAAACAGTATTACATACAGTATCTGTATATTGGTGAGTAAAGAAATATTCATAAAAAAAACTACAATATATTGATAATATTGATGTGGATCAAGATAAAAAAATAAACTTATAAATATTATTAAATGTTACAAAAATTAAATATAAAACTGAAAGGTTTCCACCTGCACACGACGTACAAAGCTGATAAATAAAAATTACTGTTTAAATGAGAGTTTTCTTTAAGCAAAATTGCACAATTAACAAGAAAGGATGTGTTATTTATTACTTAAAAAAGTAAAAATACAAATTTCTTTTCAGCATCGGTATTTAAGAGAAAGGAAAAAGATAAAAGAAAGTATTAAAGAGAAAATTTAAGAGATAGAGAACGGAGTTTGAGAGCTGGGTCAAAAAAAGAAGAAAATAGTGAGAGTGAGTGAGTGAGAGAGAAGCGTGTGTGTGTGTGTGTGTGTGTGTGTGTGTGCAAGAGAGAGAGAGAGAAGAGAGAGAGTGAGAGAGTGAGAGAGGGGGTATAAAATTCCAAAATTCAGTACTTAATCTCACTTGGTTGCCATCAGTACTGAAACTCTGTGGTTACTATTGTCGTAATGTATCCGTCGATTTGTATTCTGTCTTGTCTACGACCTCTTTTTTTATGCCGGTGTACAAATTCAGTTTTCCCGTTCAGGAATTCCGCGCGAGGTTTCACAGAATTGTGAAATTTTACATTTCAACTTCTTTTTTTTTCGGCATAAGCTTATTAATTAGTCACAGGCATTCATACCATTTCTGCAGTTGATGTTTTAATTGATTATTTATCTACTTTTCTGAACATCAAATACCTGAAGGGTAAAGGATACAGGAATTCCGTTACAAGTTCCAGACAAATTTCATACTCTTTACAGTCGGTGTCCGATCTCTCTTAACAATTTAACAATTGCTCCGTAAATGTCATTATTTGAACCCAAAATGGTTTGGTATTTAAAAAGTAGATCTAGATAGTGAGTTATAGAATTAAATAATCTGGCTCTTTCTTTCATATATTTGAGACACATCGTAATAAGGTGTTCGCATGTATCAATTTCTGCACAATAATCACAAATATTAGAATTGGCTATATTTATTTTATATAAATACTCATTGTAACTAGCATGATTCGAAAGTAATCTACATACAGGGTGTTCAGCTACCTGAGTTACAAACTTTGCCAGTTGATTCTACATTTAAAATGGAATCAAAAAGTCATAATTAACTACGGTCCGAATCTTAGCAGTTTCGAAGTTATTCCACTTTTTTCTGATTTTTTAAGATTTCACGAACTTGCTTCAAATAAACAATGATAACTCCACAACTAAAAGGTTTTGGACAAATTCGTCGAAACCATTGAAAACTACGTTAAATTACCAATAAGATGAGATCAATACTAAATTTGCAAACGTTGGTAAAATTAATTTGTACTTGTGTTTTAGTAGAGAGAACTTTAAATTTTTTTTTTAAATTGAAAACACCGCTAGTGACACTGACCAAAACCTTAATTAAAGATTAATAAAACATTATATGCAATGGCAAATGCCGTCTGCAGGTATTTATTTTCATTTTTCAGAGTGTAGAATACACGTAGACATTTTCAAATAAGTCATTATTCAGAAAGTAATTCAGATAATTTTTTTTCTTGTTTGTTCTATAACACACCAATATTTAAAGAATGCCTGGGGTCAGTTAATGCGCTAAAGCTGCTGGTTGCTGCCATCACGCAACTGTATGAACTTTACCGAGTCTCGCATTAATAATGTTTGCCCTGTCACGAAATCCGAAGCTCTTTTAAAACTGGTTCCGAGGTGCGGTTCTGAAACTGTGGATTTCCAATGGAATCCCCCCGAGCGTTGTTTTCATGTGGAATTATTCAGTATTTTGCCTGTGTCACATATGCAGACTCAAAGACACAGACACGAAACATATGAATAACTAAACAATCACATAAGACAAACAAGCTTAAAATACGTAGAAGAATATTTTATATTCATAGAAAGAGAGGGAGAGGTACAGATAGAGAAAGAGAGAGAGTGAGAGAGAGAGGGGGAGGGAGAAAGAAAGAGAGAGACAAAGAAAGAAACAGAGAGAGAGAGAGAGAGAGAGAGAGAGAGAGAGAGAGAGAGAGAGAGAGAGAGAGAGATAGAGAGAGAGTGAGTAAGAAAGAAACAGAGAATGAATGCTAAAACAACACCTTCATTCACATATAAAACAAAAAAGCTTCTAAGATATGAAACACAAGCAAACAAAACGAATAAAAATAAAACAGCCTTGAGTGACGAAGTACACACAAAAAGAGAGCACCATACAAACTTAAATACTCACGACGTACACGGCTAAAAGCAATATCAAAAAATTAAACATACTACATACATAACTAGGTATGTAATATGTTTCAAAGACATTTAATGTAATATACAGAGTGTTAGGCTATTCCTGTTACAAACTTTGCCAGTAGATTCTACATTCAAAATAGAACCAAAAAGTCAATTAACTATGGTCAGAATCTCAACAGTTTCGGAGTTATTTCGCTTTTCTGATTTTTTAAGATTTCACGACCTTGATTCGAATATGATAAAAATGATAACTCCAAAATAGAAAAGTTTTGAACAAATCATTCGAGACCATTGAAAGCTACATTATATTTCCAATAAGATGTGATCAATACTAAAGTTGTTCGTGAAATAAGCGTACATTTTTTTTTTAAGTTGAAAAACTTACTATGGTGATTCTAATATTTTCAAACCTAGAGGCGAGCAAATTACAGAAAACGTACTCCATTTAATATGCTTTTTAGTGGCGCAATTGATTTTTTAATTACTTTTAAAAGATGAAGAAATTGATGAAGGGAAAAAAACCGTGGTTGAAGGATTGGTGAGGAAAAAATTATTTTTCAAAATTATGGCTTATTTCACCAACGTGTTCAAGTTAAGAATTTAAAGAAATTTAACGAAGTTTTCAATGGTATCAACGGATTGGTTAGGGATGGTTGCAATGTTTAATTTTTATTTGAAGCAATGTCGTGAAATCTAAAAACAAAAAAATAAAAATCAGAAAAAGTGAAATAACTTCGAAACTGCGGAGATTCGGACCCATTATTGTATTAGGGGACGTGTTTAAATTTTATCAGTCTACGATCATAAAATATTAGAGGTTACTTGAACAAGCGTCAAATTTAGAAAAGTTTTGAACAGAGACCTACTTTCATAGTGGATGGTGGGAATTCGAAGAACGGTGTGAATACAGATTCGTGCTAATTGAGTTAACAATGAGGTTGTAATGTATTAAACCCCACAGTAAATTTTTTTCACTTTTGTCCGTAGCATCCTTTCTTCCTTAAAAGCGTTCTTAATCTTAATCTTAAAAGCTTAAAGGGTTCTCTGAATGGCTTGCTTCAGGGATGAGAACGCTGACGTCAGTAAGCCGCACAGTATTAACAATAGAAGTTGAAGTGGGGCTACGCAAATCATTCCCGCTGACTTTAGGCCGCAGTTAGCACACTTTCAACAACGACAATTAAATAGTTTAAACGAATCGTGTTAATTCGAAAGGCTTAGTTGGAATCTTCCCGGACCATTTATTGTTTTGGACAGCGATTAAGCAGCAACTCGGACGATATGATCGTCCCAATTCATTGTCCCTCTTGATCCGTGTTGTGGAAGAGTTAAGTCTTTTCTGGCCAGAACAGTGCTGTAGTTGTTCACATTCCATTATTCATGTGGCCAACTGTCCGTTGAGGCTCTATTCACTTTACCATTGGAAAAGGACGGGCTGGTTGCAAATGAGTCCAGGTCCCCTCATTGTTCTCCTTTTCCCGAGGAGACAAAAAACAAAAACAAAAAAACATAAAAAAAGAGGACCGTTTTGACATTGATCGCTCGTTAAACCTCACGAATCCCCTCGGCGGAAGTCTCCACAAACGGGTTGGCGGCTACGATAAAAATCCGTTTCTAACTTCGTCCCGTAGAAACAATTCCGACGGCGACAATAACCACTGGGTAAAAGGTCGTCGTACACTTCTGCGTAATTTTAATTGGGTAATGTCGCTTCCTTACCCAAGAATTTCTTTCTCACGCTCCCTACATTGCGACTTCCACTAGGATTTATTAATTCTTACCACTAGGACTGATTATACGGTACAGTTAATAACTACGACTTTTTCTAAGAAGAAATTTATGATATCAATGAAAATTCATATAAAATAAATATTATTTTCTAACAGATTGTCGGGGCTGCCAGAGATGTTGCGGAATTCAACTCCCAACGCCTATGCATATTGCTTGGACGATTGTGGAACTTAAAGGCGTGAATAAAAATAAAAATTACCTCATTGTCGGTGGTCGGTTGTGCAAGGGAGACGGCAGAATTGAGGAAACAAGAAATTACAAGAGTGATAACAATGGATTGTGAGGAAGTTTTAAATAAAGCGGTGACATTGAAAAGTCAGTTCCGCCCCACCATAACTACCTAATAGGTTTTATCAGACTGACTACCTTTCTTACTTATTTATCTATTCGTTGTGACAGTTAAAATTGAAGTTTCCAAACACTAGTGATGGAAACTAGGTGAACGTAAAAAAAAAAAAAAACACCCGAACCGCCTTTTAGAAGTTCTCAGGTGACATAAATTTAAAAATCGGATGTCTCAACATAAATAAAACATCGCACTGCGGTAGAAAAAAGTGTATATATTATTTACAGGCCGTACTCTCAATCGTTTCCTGTAGAAGAAAAAGAAGGACTTGGCACACCACTAAGAAGATTAGGGTGTGAGGATCATCTGTCAAGAACCTTTTGTACGATGGTAATGATCAAATACCTCCAGGCTTTTTGCAAGGCCTCTGGGTTATGCGTGCGGGCGCCGGTGTAACTTTCTTATCCTCCTCGCCGTTCTAGCACAATCCAGTTAATAACAATTTCTTTATTCTTCAACTATAATAAATCTTGTGTTAAACATTCAAATGTAAACGTGTTTTAAAGCTGATCAGAGCCTCAGTTTATAAAATGACACATTTGCGTGCGACCACTTGTTTTAGACGAGTGACTTAATAATATTTATTATCACGCCTCGAAAACCGTGATGTTCGCATTCTGAACTGACTTCAAGGTAATATAGTTTAATTCTCAGCGGAGGGACAGCCAAATCACGTGCCCATCAACTTTCAATTCTATGCTATTTTCGTTGATAATGTTGTATGTGAAGAAAAAGAGTGAGAGTGAGCGAGAGAGAGAGAGAGAGAGAGAGAGAGAGAGAGAGAGAGAGAGAGAGAGAGAGAGAGAGAGACGAGAGTGAGGAGTGAGTGACAGAAATAGAACGAAAAGGAGAGTGCGTGAGTGTGTGAGTGAGAGAGAAAAAGAGAGAAACAGTGAAAAAATAGAGAGAGAGAGAGAGAGGGAGTGAGAAGAGTGAGAGGAGTGAGAGGGAGAGGAGAGAGTGTGGGGTAAATGAGAGAAATATGTAGAAAAGGACAGTGCGTGATAGAGTGAGTGAGTGAGTGAGAGAGAGATAGATAGGTAGATAGATAGATAGATAGATAGATAAATAGATAGATAGATAGATAGATAGAAAGATAGAAAGAGAGAGAGAGAGAGAAAGAGAGAGAGAGAGAGAGAGAGAGAGAGAGAGAGAGAGAGAGAGAGTGAGTAAAAGGTGAGGAGTGAGTGAGAGAAATATATAGAAAAGGAGAGTGTGTGAGTGAGGGAAGGAGAAAGATTGAGAGAAAGAGAGATAGTGAGGGAGAGAAAAAATACAAAATTCAATAAAAAATTAAAGTTTAAGATATATTTGATAGAATTTCTGTTCAAAGGGAGAGTTCTTCAGGTCATTTTCTCATTCAGGTCATTCTACGGGAATAGTGAGAATTAATTAATCCTGTATAAGGAATTAAAACTAGCAACACTTATTTCTAGAACACAGACCATACACTGAAGCGTACGGTCGCACTACCCAAGAAGCCAAACAGGGCGTAATGCTCTAAAAACGCTGAGACCCTTTTTCCGAGTGTTAATCGATTGCTTCATTCGACCTTCGCCCGCTACAAAGCACCGTCATTAGTTTAACGGAGTCCAAAAACGGTCGGTTTCTGCGGTCGGAACATACATCACTGCCAGCTTTCAGCCGCCCTCTCTTTCATAACGTACGTTCGGCCCTAATGTCCACCCCCCGAGTTGGTAAGTAAAATGGGGTACAATTAATTTCACAAGGAGAGAAACGCAGGTGAGAACAAGATATGACATTTTGCTAAATCTGAAGCAATTACGTATAAACTTAAGTGGACAAATTAGTACAATTGTCTTATGACACAATGTGTTTATACGTTATCAGTAAAAATTTGTAATACAAAATTCGAAATATAATGAATATAACATCTCAACTAGTTTTCTTTATATTATCTAAAATACTGTAGAATAAGAATATGGTAAATAACCACTTATTAAATTCACTAGTTTCGTGTCCGCTTTGCCAATTAATATCTTACAATCCATTAAGGTTGTTAGTTGAGATTAAAAAGTCAGTGTCACGAGCGGGATTCGAACCCACGATCTTCGGCTAGATACGCCGCTGCTCTACCACTTGAGCTGTCGATCCACTCGGACACTAACTTCCCATCTCAACCCCACCTTTTGAATTTTCCCTCCATTTTGCCATTTTTCAAATGTCGTGTAATCTATTTGATTCTCGGGGACAAATGGCCACAGAGAGCTTTAGTGAAGGTATACTTCATTTTTACTTATTAAATTCACTAGTTAGTAGCTCAAGTGGTAGAGCAGCGGCGTATCTAGCCGAAGATCGTAGGTTCGAATCCAGCTCGTGACACTGACAGTTTTATCTTAACTAAAAACCTTAATTAATTGAAAAATAAAATGATTGTTCATATCAACAATTTAAGGACATTTAAAATTACTTCCAGTTAATTTATCTTAACTGGGAAACGAGGGGTGCAAGCCGTTATCACCTTTTGGTCCCCTCACCCCAAAAAAGAAGGTTACTAGGCATACCAAAAACCAGACAGGTTAAAACGAAAGTCATCCCATTTATTTTCAAAAGAGTTTATTTATTCTGCCAAAGCAATAACATTTCACAGAACCGATTTTATCGTCGGGACGTGATAAATCTAATATAGCGTGAGGAGAAGCAAATGTCAAAGTACGGCAGGCGTTAATGACACGGATCGCCTGTGACTCATAGCAGATTTATGGTTTAAATTATAGAACATTTGACATAAACCAGGAAACTAAGTCTTTTTTTTTCATAAAATGCTTTCGCCGTAATTTTTCTTTTTTATCAAAACCGAATTAACTCTGACCTTACGGGAACGGAAACGGGAAATGCCAGAGGTGTACGAAATTTTCAAAGGCGGGAAGCGTTGAAAAGTATGACAATAGCTAAATTGTAGGTAAAAAACGGTAAAGAATACGTAATAGAAGTTTTATTGCCTATTTCTGAATTTGGCATGTTCGTTAAAATATTTAATATGTTAATTGTAATCTATATAATTGTTTATAGATATGCTTTCCTGTGAGGAACGGTTTGAGTACAATAATTTCTCATATTATTATTAAGCAAATAAATATAAGTCTGAAAAATGCGATTCGAAAAACACATGAAATAACTGTTATAAAACTCAAGTTAAGTTGTTAAAAAGTAAACTTTTTTATGGAGCTGTAGTTTGCAAATTTTTTACTGAATTTGCTGGTAACATAATAATTTTTCATTTTCAATATATGTTAATAACTAAAGAAAAGAAGATACGTGACATTCAGTTCTAATGAATGTGTAAGTTTTGGATTATCAAAATGGTGGCGAGTTAGGGGAGATTGGGTTTGAAGAGCAATTCCCAGGGGTTGGAACGGCCAGGCTTAAATGTTTGAAAATCCGAATCGGGAAACATCCCCTTATTCGTGGGGGAGCTGTGCTTCATAAAAAATCCAAGCATCAATCATCCAATATTTTACTCCCGCTCCGTCTCTTAGAAGAAATATTTTTCGTGTGAAGGCCCTCAGGCAAATGGACGCTTCCGAACTGAACGCTCGAACAAACCCTCTCACCTTATCAGGAATTGCTTTCCTCCCCACATAAAAAAATAAACGCCTTTATCAAATATTTGGTAAATTTCTAAAAAGTATCTTTCAACAAGGTGAAAACTTACCGAGCTCCCGCTCGTTTGGGGGGGGGGGGACCGTGGTCTTACGGAATTAATAGGAAAACTTTTCCAATTAATAAAGTTATCAGACTTCTCATTGTAGCGTAGCAAATGTCAAACCATTGTTTCATTTTCTATTCCTTTGCTTCCTTTTACAGGAAATTTAAAGGAAGCCGATTTATGAATTTTTAACTTCACTCTTTTCAAACGTTTTCTCATTAGAATTGTTCCCAGCCATTTGAATTCGGTACCGAGGCAATTCCCCCTTTTTAGGGCTGTAATTAAAGACATATTTTTCGGAAAAAATCCAAAAGAATTTATCTCATTATATCAATATAATCTGCCTGAAAACTCTTCTCATTTTAAATAAAAATTAAATTGGTTATCTTGGTGATGTAAATGGGAATTTTTTAATAATTAAAATAAAATAATTGAATTAATATTTAATACCAAAATAATAACTGCACAATTTATCAAAAACGATAAGGCTCTAAAAACATTAGATTTTTATTTTTTTGGCTAGTCATTAGAAGAACTACAGATAAATCAGTCGTTAAAATTTAAAAAAAAAAAATAGTTGGTTTCAAATTTTTAGAATAAAGAAAGATAAAAATAAATTCCTAATAACGTAATGAAATATTTGGTGTAGCGTGATTAAGTACCATCGGCAACAAGCTTGCAGATCAAATGGGAAAGGAAGCAGCGAACGATGACACCCCATGTGTTAGTTACTGTAAAAAGCCATTATCGCTTTTGAAACAAATTCAGAGAAAACAGTTAGGATTATGGGCAGTACAAGTAGCGGCAACAAATAACATAATTCTTCCCGACAGTTTATGAACCTAAAAATATTATGACATCAATATATTATAAAACTGACTCAGGCCCTTACTGACCGTGGAATCAATGGAATTTATCGAAACCGTTTAGGGGTTATACGAAGTTCAAATTGCTACTGTCAGGAAGCACTTCCCCATGGAAACATTTTATTTAAGGATAGATGGATTTAAGACAGATGGAGTTTAAATGTAATTCGTGATGAAACCTCGAGAGGTTATCCCTGCCCTGCAACAAATATGGTTTAACGTATTTTTTTTTTAAATTGTAAATGCTTTTAAATGTAAGATTATCATTTAGAATTAGTTACGTATAAAAAGTTTTTTTCCATTGCGAGCATATTGTCAACTTAATGTAAAATATGTAATTCAATTTTCGATAATTATTAAAATCAACTTATTTTATAATAATAATAAAGTGGGAAGTTTATGAGCCGACCAACAGATGAGGTCATCGCCGGCCGTCTGCGTGCTTTCCTTCTTTTTCGCTTCTTTCGCGCGTATTTTGTTTTAAACTGCATCAATTTAAGCGTCTCGATCTGCTTACTGACTCTCTGATTTCAAATAAATACTACGTTGGTATCCTAGAATGCTAGTCTCTCGTTCGTACCTCAGGTTGTCAAATACAGAATCGGTACAAAACATACAATATATATATTTATAGATTACGACAAACATAGATGTCTGGTCACATTCACGCCCCCAGAGTATTTGATATTCCTCGGGCGGGGTTATAAGCAACCCCTTCCTTTCACGCTAATAAATTACTTCTACTCTCCAAACGTCATACACTCACCCCAGAGTACTTGATATTCCTCGGGGCGGGGTTATAAGCAACCCCTTCCTTTCACGCTAATAAATTACTTTTACTCTCCAGACGTCATACACTCACCCCAGAGTACTCGATATTCCTCGGGGCGGGGTTATAAGCAACCCCTTCCTTTCACGCTAATAAATTACATTCATTACAATAAATTAACACAAACACAACACTCGATAGAAACACAGAAGTCTGGTCATTCACTCACCAGAGTACAGGTACTCGATATTCCCCGGGGCGGGGTTGAACCCTTTCCACTCTCGCTAATACCTTACTTTTACTCCCCAGACGTCACATTCACTCCCCCAGAGTACTCGATATTCCTCGGGGCGGGGTTAAATCACCCCTTCCTTTCATGCTAATAAATTACATTCATTTCAATAAATTAACAAAAATTCAACACAAGCACACATAAAAAAACTATATTCATTTAAAAATCCCTATAGCCCTGAGGTATCGGAACAGCGGTCTGTGCCTGCTGCCGTGCCCCAAGACTACGGTGATGATATGCCAAAATCAAGCCTTCTACAATTGAAGAGGTGCTCGACCGTTATTCTATCTTTGCATGACGAGCACCTACGGTCGCTTTCCGGCCAGAAGGTGCCCGTGCGTTATTCTTGTATGGCCTATTCGTAGTCTTGTCAGTATGGCCTTTTTCCCTTTTCGAACCGTTCTCCGTGGACCAGGGACCGACTTCTTTCTTAACCTGCCACAGTTAAGCAGGGTTATTTCTATTTCTACGGGCCCAGCGGTTTTCCAAACTTATTTTTTAATTCCAATTAATTATTATTTTTATCTACGGTTTTCGGTTGATATGAAAAATTAGTGTCTCGAGCGATTCTAAACCACGATGATCTTAACCAAAAACCTTAGATAAAAAGTATAATTAATTGGAATAATTAATATGGCCAATTAATTATGACCACTAATCAGATATGGATTAATTTAATTATTTTATAATGCGATTAAGAAAACATAATCAAAAGGGGAACCTGTTTATATAATCGGAAACAAAAAACAAAGTGTCGGAATGTTTCCTACTCAGAGCCGACCTAGTTGCACACTCGCGAACATGAATTATTAACATCCTCCACCGTCGGATTTTGTTAACAATTTCAAACGCTTTTAGTACAACGAACAATTGTTGGAAGTCTAACAATTTGTCTAAACAAATGAATCCCATGATTTTACGCATACCGTATATTCTCTATCGAATTAATTTGTTAGTTTTGTTGAAATGTCAGCGAGTTTTCAGAAATGTTGGTTATTTTGATATGCTCTCCAATATATATTATTAACAAGTTTTTTATATATATTCTCTTAAAATGCATGCTAAAATACAAGAAAATCAATAAAGTTATTTACTGAACATTTTATTAAAGAGAGGCGCGTAGTGAAAGAATGCAATTAATTATAATTACAGTTATTTTAATAATAACGAAAATTACGTTTTAAAAAAATTGAAATACTACTTAAAACGAATTTAATAATGATCCTCCAAGCTAATGTTAAAAGTGAATAAAGATATGGATGTTTTGTACGTCAGTCTATTTTAGTTAAGGGCGCTTAATAACATAATTAATGTGGACAATGGGTTCACCCGCATGTGGAGTACAAAGGAGGGATTCTTTTTATCAATGTCACACACCTGAAAACACGCCTGGTACCCTCATTGCAGGCAAGCAGGTGAGGACAACCCTTAATTTAAATCATACTGATAACTACAACGAACAAAGCGTTCCTGATGAAATACTCTCGGTTTTAAAAGTTCCTAAATTTTACCAGATCCGAGTGGTAGAATAAAAAAAATACAACGCATAAAATACAAAGAAGTATAAGAAGTATAATTCAATAATTCTATATTATTAAACCCTCAAATAGAACATTTTGTGTGGTGATTAGTGACCGTTAATCGATATTTATTTAGAAATCGTGAGATGCGGTCTGGTGTGATGTAGGTTTCAGAAAAACATAACACATAAAAACACAGAGGGCACTCCCGATACGACACGCAAGAATGACACAATTACACAGAAGACAAACACTTTGAGCCCTGAAGATGATCTCAATAACGATCGAAACGTTGGCACGATAAAGAAAATGTTTTTCAGAAACCTACATCACACCAGACCGCACCTCACGATTTTTAAACTCATAATTATTATTGAAAGAGGGAAAGGTTTTGCCAAACTGCCCATCTCGGTCGTTAATAAGAACAGAAGGATAGAAATTATAATAAACCGGAAGACCGATTAATTTACATATGGATGGCACTATTAACATCTACAATTTGTATGAAATGACATACAGGCGACGAAATTAGTACAATTATCGATACATTATTCCATTTTTATTTAGTGGTCTAATTGACCATGTTAATGAATTCAATTACTCTTTTTATGTAAGGCCTTGGTTGAGATGAAAAATTTAGTAGTTTGAACCCTTCCGAAGCAGAAGGTCGTGGGTTCGCATCCCGCTCGTGACACTAACCTTTTCATCTCAACAAAGACCTTACATAAAGGGAATAATTAATTAACAATACATCATATTTAAAGCTTAAACTTACGTTATGTTAGATGATGATCGGAAGCTTAACAATAAAATACATTTATGATAATTGTAAAATTAAATTATAGAGTTTTATTTGATAAAGCAAGGATTTATTACTAATTTTGCACAAAAGAAAAGTAAACAAGATCCTTTATCCAGGTTGAGGAAAAAAATCTTTAGAAAATTTGTTGGTAACATATTGCATATTTAGCAATAAAGATGATTTACTATCTGCTATCGTGTTTTTACTTCACCCAAAGACAAAAATGACCAATTTTAAAAAATAGGTTTTAACAATATACTGCGATTTTGGTGAACTTGTACTGGTTTATTACCAGGTTGATAAAACGCAGTGACTAGATTTAATAATAAGAAACTCACAGTGAATTTCTCCGGGTAAATAATTATAAATCAAGTTGTTTGCATCAATTAATTCTGATGTAGTTTAGTATGGAAGAGAGATGCGATAAAAAAAAATAAAATAAAAAATAAAGTAATGTTTCAGTACTATACCTTATCAGATAAAATTAATAAAAAGCCAAGAAAACAAAATGTGGAAATAATGACTTTTAAATTATTAATTTAAACGAAAAGAATGGTTTTGTTAACAGTTTTTATGATAATTACAATTTGTTGAAATAATGAAAAGCGGTCAAGAATGAGGTAGTTTCATTTTTGCCGACCTTTATTCGGGTCATCTTCAGGGCATTGAATGTGGTGCTATTTTTGTGGTGCGATATTGGTTTTGTGAAAAACCCATCTTCTTTGTAAGTATAATTTAATGTTTGTAGATTTAAATATCGAATGGAGTTAATTCACGAGGAGGAATCCACCGGGCTGTGTGGATTTTTGCATGTCATTGACTTGCGTTTGGGATCGATACCAGGCCTCCGCTGAAGTTGTGGGTTAGTGGACTTGCAAGTCTTTATTATCCTCCCCGCGCCAAATCCCTCAAGAATCTCAACAAACATAAAACCGTTCCGGGAATAAAGTGGCTTGATCCTTTACGGTCGCAATGTAAAACTTTTACGTCCCTAGTTTATTTTTTTTTTAAATATTGGTTTCGAAGCCTTTTCGGGGTTTTCAAGAGCCATAACAGGTTCAAACAAAATTTAATTATTGAAGACTACAATGATGGATTATGATAAAACTTCGATTTTTTTAATAAAGACATTTTAATGTTTTTGGTGTTTGTTCGACAGAGAATTAATACTTGTTAGACTGGTTCATTCGTGATTGTAAAAAAGTGAGAATAGACGGACCCAGCAAAGTGGTCAGCGTCCATCAGTTCTAACCAACTTTAGTTAAAGTTCGATCATCACCAATAATCCTGTTTTCGAAGTAAGACGCCCATTTAATGGGTTAAATTAAAACAAAATATTACTAATCTCCATTATGTATAAAATCGTAGAAATGTCTACCGAAACATTTGCTTAAATAAAATTTGTCGAAAAAGTTACACAATCTGGCGTCCGAGGACGTCAGTAAATCAAGCTGGCAACTCTTGCAACTGGATTGGCTCTAACATTGAAACCCTCCAATCAAAATAGTATGAAAGTATAAAAAGCACTTTTTAATATTTGTTTGTTTTTTAAGTTTCGACTTAAAAACGAAAAACTACGTAAATCACTGAAAATGAGACTTGTAAATTTTATTTGTATTACTTTCATTAGCAAGAATACAGCAACCTTTATTAGAAATTCTGTCTACTGGTTATATTCTTGAATAAAATACAATAATATAATTTACAAAGGAAAGTAAACTATATAATAATTTAGGAGCTGTTTTTGTGGCATGCTTAGTGCCATATAGGTTCACCACACACGTACTAAATCACTGGGTAATGGAAAAATGGTATCACTTTATAACATTTCGTACAATACATGTAATATAAAGGTTTCTAACCGTATGTGCTAATAAAGAACACCCAAACCTTGTAAGACAATACTTAACATATTGAATATAATATAGTACGAATTATTTAATTATACCAAAATTTTTTCATCAATATCGGTTATTTTATAATCTCTATGAGTAATTCTGTGTGCAAACGATATTTTTGAATAGAACACAATAATATAATTAAAAAAAGAGAAAAACCTATAATAACCTCCAGGGTTTTTGTTGGCAAGAAAGCTATGTTAGCCTTACGTTGGCTACAATAGTAGTAAATTAGTAATATAAAAATGTTTCTTTATATGAAAAATAGAGGTTTCTAATCGGATAAACTAATAAAGATAAAAGGATTGAATAAAGTTCATGCAAACAAAATTAAAATTAATTGGTAGTAATTTTAAACCTTATTTCTTAAAGTCGAGTCTTTTTTATATTTCTTTTATAAGTTTAGAATAATTTTTTAATTAAATATTTTTTAAAATTAAAATCTCTTGCACGGTTTTAAACACGATTAACGGCTTTCTTGTTTTTTTATACAATTCCACACTACAACACAAATTTTACTAATAATAGTATAATTTTTAATACACTTCCAAATTTTAAACTTTGTATATATTGAATAATAAAGACATACAGCAGTTGCAATATTCTTTAAAAAAAGTAAAATTGGGGTGAAATGTGAAGTACTAATGATTATAATTTAGGACCATACATGTTTAACTGGGTCATATCTAAGATTGAAATATCCGATTATTTTCCAATAAATTAAAATAAGATCTTTTGATAGCTTTTCAAGTTTATGTATCATTAAAGAACTTCAAAAATTTTCATTACTTAATACAAATAATTAAAAAAAAAAAAATAAAACATACTTTTACAACCTACAGAAAACTTCATCTTATTTGAAATTAAAGATAGAAACGTTGGCACGAAGTAGAAAATGTGTTTCTAAACCTACATACCTAAACCTACCTCTAAATAATAATTAAAATTAAATTTCTCAAAAATTTTTTAAATTATTTATTTTTGGATATGACTTTAAAAATTTCACTGATGTATCATTAAATATCTAAACCGTTGGGTATGGCGGACGAGAGGTCAAACCTCTTTACAATAGTTGTTTCAAACTATTTTCGATCAAAATTCCATGTGCTGTGCCGGGATTCGAACCCAGAACCGCTAGCTTGGGAAATAAGGGTCCGACAGCGCGGTCCGTGAATCATTAAAGATCGTAAAAAAATTTTTCTCGAGATTAAAAAAATGAGAAAAATATTCTACAAATATTAATCCCCTTATTGGTTTAATTTTAGCAAGGCCCATAGATTTATTGCTTTAGTATAAAAACAATTATAAGGTAAGTTTTGGTAAAAAACGGTTTTCAAATTTTTAATCTTTATGTTTAAATCCGACTAACTTCTGCGACATTTTAGTTTTCCATTCCATTAGGCACTATGACGGTTTTAAAAATATTAAAATCCTACAAAGCGTTTATCTTAAGAAAACTGATTGAATTATTTATAATTGGATTACAGTTGAAAAAAAGGAAATCTAATATAATGCGAAAACAATAATTTTGTAAAAAGACAGAACTTAAGAAAAATATTGAAAACCAGTGAAAATTTTATATTTATCGTATTTTTTTGTAAACGATTTTTTTACAGCAAGATTTACGGGTTCAATAAAGTTGTTCAAAGCCAACTGACCAGTAGGTATTTTAGGTTTATAACTCACTTATGTATTATACTATGAGTCAAATAGTTAAATCGTACTCACGGAACTTAATAATTGGTTATAATAGGTTTTTAGGAAATAAAGCCGAAAGCGGATCTTTCCGAACAGCCGGTAGTACATACAATTACGCCAGTCCTCCGCGAATGAGTCATGCGGATGCAATGCGGCGAAAACAACTGAACCAATATAATACAATTTGCACAGGAGATCCGCCAGCGGATTTTTCCGATAGAAGACAGGAAAAATCTTTTGTGTTCATACGTGTAAAACTGGTGTTGAAACGGCCGGGAGGGGTACAACAGCTTACGTTCAGCTTCATGACTCATCGCCCGGCCCCGAAAGGATTAAAATTCATGGACATCAGTATTCAAGTCAGGATCCCATAGTGAACCTTATCTTTTCACAATTTTTTTGTGTGTGTTCAGCGGTCTACTTTCAAATGTTTAAATGCGGCCTTTTCTCCTACTAACTAATCTTCTATTGAAAAAGGAGAGAAAAAGCCTTTAAATGGTTTGAGTAAAAAAAAAAATCTCATTTGGGGCTAAAGAACTTCTAAACGTTTTGACTATGTAAAATACAACTACTTACAAAAACACTATAAAATTTGGATATTCAATACGTTCAGTCTTTAGCAATTTGTACAAAATATACAGCTTCCGCTCATTTCTGACTTTTTAATTCGGAATATCGCATAATTCTATTATTTAAAAATCTTTAACCACTCGGCTAAGCTTTAAAAACCCGATTAAACTCGCAATTCGGCTCTGAGAATTTAAGACTCGACCCCCATTAAGCGAGCGGAAAAGGTAAATGAGACTCCGTAAACAATAAAAAAAAAAGAAAAGAAATAAACTTAGTGAGAGAGTATAACGTACAGTCAAAAGTAAGGATATGAATGGGGGTTTATTTCATAGCCAGGTTTTCATAACCTTGAAAAAGTCAGGCAAGTCCTTATCCAACTATTGATATATAGGTTTTTCTGGTAATAATATATTTTTAAAAAAATTACCGAAGAAAAAAAGGCCGACTTAAAAATATTTATTTAATAAAAAAATATTAAAAAAGACACAATGAGATTTTCAGATTGTTTTATCGGTATTTGTCAGGGAAATTTTTTTTATTGTATTAAAAAGGAAAATATCCCAGCGTTGGAAAAACGAAAAAATAATTTACCTCGGGTCGAGATATCCATTTAATTATTCAGTGTACTGTAAGTTAAAAAAATTTATATAATCGATGAGTATTTTTACTTCTGACATTTGAACATCAATTTTTTTAAAAAAATTTTAAACAGGAAATTGAATATTTAATTATTTAAAATTAGTATTTTTTTCGTGAAGTTTTGTTTAATTATTACTTTAAATGGAATTATTCGGATACATTTGAATAAATGAGGTAATGGATAAATCGTATAACGTCTGTTCGGGTTCAATTAAAATCTGGAATAAATAAATTAGGCAGAGTTAAAACGATTAGAACGAGTTAATTGCGAATTGGATTGCATTGTCTGTAACACTTTTACGCTTTATTTTATCGGAAAGTTTCAAGCAGGCTCGTCAATAAGTCCTTATCAGACACGAAGGTACCATACACCCACTATCCACTCCCCCACCACAATTTTTATATTCAAAGGCCTACAAAACCAAGCCGGTGTTTTGAAATCGCGGCAGTAAACAGCGGCGACTGCTAGGGTCGAAGCAGAAAGGTCTGGCACAGGACGATACTGACGAACATTCTCTAAAACCGGGTCCGGGAAAAATGAGAAAAATTTAATTTTCAGAATAAAGATAGAAAATCGTCAAATTGCGAAACTTCAAAAAAAGGTCGAGGTTTTCCGAAGGAGCCGGTCACTGAAGAAAAAGTGTTTTTCCGCGATTTTGAAAATGACCGATTTCCACTCACCTCGAGTCGTTTGTCGAGACTGGCTTGAGGTTCAAAATTCACTGAAAGGTGCAGAGACACCCACACTTTGTGCACTGGTCTGAGCTCTGAGCTAGAATGCGGGTCCGCTGAAGAATCGGATGAAGAGGGGATGGAGCGCATGCTCGACGGTGCAACACTCCACAAGTACCCCACTCTGACGTCCGTTCCTACCTCTCCACCCCCGCCGTGACACCTACCCAATCCATATATCCACTCAATCAATTGTTACCCTCCTCGCGTAAAAAACAAAATACCGAAAAAGGAAATAAAAACATGGGAAAAGTTGGAAATTTCAACGGTTCGGCGTCGTTACCGGCTTTGATTTGTCCCCTGATCCTACTTTTGTCCACAGCCCGTGTACGGTTTTCCGATAATCTCCCTTGGCTCGGGCAGGCTCTTTTTTCCCCGACTACATTCGATTTTCTCATTGCCTAGCATTCACTGAGCTTAGTTTGCTTCATGCATAAAGCACAGTACATCTATTCACTTAATGGATCAAAGACATATTGACAATTCGTTCATTTACTACCTTAATAGCCAATTAGGACCTTTAACAAAAAACTTGAAGTTGCGTGAATCCCATAAATATTGGTATTTTTTAAACGTTCAACGATGTTTTGTTACTTCAAATGTAAAACCACAGTTTACAGTAGAACAGATCAAAGTCATGTTAGAAAATCATCCAACGGTGACTATGACATACCCATGTTTATACAAGTTTAAATAAATCAACAATCATCAGCTTCATGTACAATTAATTTTTTACGGAAAAACTTATCGAACCTAAATTTAGAAATTTACATTGAACTATTTTTTCCATCTATATTCTATTTTCTGATTACTTAGCCATTCCCTGTATCTACTTTGCTTCAGGCATAAACCATAAAACCACAGTTTATAGTAGAAGAGATCAAAGGCATATTAAAAAATCATCGAACGATGACTATGACATACCCATGTTGGTGCAATATTAAATAAATCAACAATCATCAGCTTTATGTACAATTAATTTTGTTAACTTATCGAATCTAAATTTAGAATTTATCATTTGGAGATCGTGAGATGCGGTCTGGTGTGACGTAGGTTTTAGAAAAACTTTTTTTATCTTGCCGACGTTTCGACCTTTATTGAGATCATCTTCAGGGCCTGGGATTTACAAACATTGTTTAAATTTTACAAATACATGTAGGATGTGGAAAAAAGCGTCTCACGATTTCCAAATGATCATTAACTAACGGTCACTAAACGCCGTACACGTAGAATTTATCATTGAACTATTTTTTCCATCTACATTATATTTTCTGATTACTTAGCCAATCTCTGTGCCTACTTTTTTTCAGAAATAAATCACAGTTTATCTATTTATTTAGTGGTTAAAAAATTATTGATAATTCGTTCCGTAATTGTACTGTATTGTGCGGAATTTCCTAAATATTGGTATTTTTTAAATTTTTGTTCGTTTAAACATGAAACCACAGTTCATAGTAGAAGAAATCAAAGGCATGTTAGAAAATCATCGAAAGGGTGACTAGGACATGCCCATGTTGATACAAGATTATAAAATAAAACAACACTCATCAGCTTCATGTACAATTAATTTATTAGGAAAAACTTATTGAATCGAAACCTAGAATTTATCATTGAACTATTTTTTCCATCTACATTATATTTTCTGATTACTTAGCTAATGCCTGTGTCTGCTTTGCTTGAGATGTAAACCATTGTTCATCTATTTATTTAATGGATCAAAGACATATTGACAATTCGTTCATTTACTTAATAATAAAACAGGACCTTTAACTCAGAACTTGCTTTTGTACTGAATTGATTGTATTGAATTGAATTTCCTAAATATTGATATTTTTTAAACTTTCAACCATGTTTGATTATTTCAAACATAAAAACTATAGTTTATAGCAGAAGAGATCTCAGGCATGTTAGAAAAACATCGAACCGTGCCAATGACATACCCATGTTGATGCAAGTTCAAATAAATCAACAATCATCAGCTTCATGTACAATTAATTAATTAAGGAAGAACTTATCTAATCTAAACATAGAATTTATCACAATTAACTAAGGTTTTTAGTTGAGATAAAAAAGTCAATGGCACGAGCGGGATTCGAACCCACGATCTTCGGCTTGATACGCCACTGCTCTACCACTTGAGCTAACGTGACCTCGATCCACTCGGACACCAACTTCCCATCTCAACCCCACCTTTTGAGTTTTCCCTCCTTTTTGCCATTTTTCAAATGTCGTGTAATCAGAATGGATTCTCGGCGACAAATGAAAGGGCCACGGAGAGCTTTAGTGAAGTATAGTTCATTTTAATTCATTAAATTCACTAATTTAGTAGAATTTATCATTGACCTATTTTTTCCATCTACATTTTATTTTCCTTTTGTTTAGCCATTCCATGTACCTAGTTTGCTTCAGACATATTACTTTTTATCTATTTATTTAGTAGTTAAAAAATTATTGACAGTTCGTTTATTGACTACTTTAATGGTATGACAGGACCTTTAAGTCAGTACTTGCTAATGCCAATTTCTTAAATATTGATATTTTTAAACGTTTTCGTTTGTTTAAATATTAAACCACAGTTTATAGTAGAAGAAATCAAAGGCATAATGGAAAATAATCGAACGGTGTCTATGACCTACTGAGCTATCAGATATAACTGTGAGACATAAGTAAGTTTAAATAAATAAAAAATCATGAATTTAATTTGATTTAATAGTTAAATTTGCTTAGGGAATTTGTCTTGAGTCTTCTTTCTCTCGATGTTATCATTTCCTAGCGTTTTCTAGGCTTAGTTTGGCCCAGACGTATAACTTAAATTTGTAGTGCAAGGAATCAGTGGTAACGAGTATATAGATGTAAGTTTGAAAAAATCAAAACTCTTGAGATTAATTTTCGTGAGGTTAATTTGAAGTCCTTCTTTCTTAGGAAATGTCGATTTTCTCATCAATATAGACGTAAGTGTGATCGTTAACTAGTCAAATAATTGAAACTTAATTTATTAAGTAAGAATCATTGGACTGTATTTTCTCTGTTATATATTTCCTCAGTCAAAGACTCTGCCTAGTCGAACTATCACTATGACATAGCCCAGTGGCCGAAAATTCAAATAAATCAATTAACATACGCTGAATCTGTAGTTGATCGACCAATGAAGAATTAACTTTTTCCCCATTGGCTAGCATTACCAAAGAATGTACTTGAAAATTCACTACTTGAAACCATACGGTTCAGCACGGTACGTAGATGATCGATCAATGAAAAATTAACTTTTTCACCATTGGCTAGCATTACCAAAGAAAGGACTTGGAAATTCACTGCTTGAAACTATAAGTTTCAGCACGGTACGTAGATGATCATATTTGTTAATACTGTGATTGATTAATAATAGTTTCCAAGTCTTGATGAACGATATATATTCCTAGAACGCTTGACGAAGGAACTGAGCGTTTTCTTTTCTTTCAAATTGGCCTTATTCCTGATTTTTATAATAGAAAATTAAAAATTGTGTGTTTTCGTTCTTTTATATCAATTCGAAATTTTTTATAGTGTGCCAACAGTTCGAGTGATGTATGGCAAAACATTCGTTCCGCTGATCAAACTTAAGGGTAACGCTGCCGGCCGTTAATTTTATTTTGTGCCACCATTTTGTAAAGGAAGAACAATTTTCCCCAAAAATAAAAGTTATAAAAATGTACTGTTGAATTAACAATAATAATTTGACGAAAAGATAAAGGTATGAGAACAAATGTGAGTGTAGGTTAAATTTATTTTTCTAGATTGAAGAAAATGTCAACAAGGCTGCGATGTTTTTGTATAGGAAAACCAATAGTTATAGGGAAATTTATTAGCTTAGATTTTTTGTAAACTTTATGGCCATGCAATACTAACTATATGAACAAAATCATCATAAGATAAACTACAAGCTACTGAAGAGCTTTTTCTTCAAAAACTCAATAATATCAAGCGGCTTTATACAGAAGAAAATTATTAATATGAAATAATAAAAGTTTTTTTTTTAGTTTAGTTAAGTAATCTTACCTTTCCTTACGTTTCACATCACTGTTCGGGTAATTGAATCTCACTTATAATTATGCTAAAATGTAAAAATAAAACGAAAAGAAAAGGCTTTAATTTTTTTCAAGAAAGAAAATTTTTTAAAAAGAGGAACCCAAGAAAGAAGACAGAGATGAACTTGATACGAGTTTGTTAAAAGCTAGGCCATAATTTGAAATTACCAATTTAAATGTAAGTAGACCATTTCTGCATAAATACTTATTATGTAATTTTTTTTTTTTTGAAAATTGAATTAAGAAATATTTTGTTGTTATATTTACAGACGTCACGTATATACTATAAACTCATTAAATGAACTTTTTAAAGATACTAAAGCTAGTCAATTAATTAATAAGCTAATTGAAACATAAAACCCTACGTAAAAATAAGTTAAAATATTTGTTTTGTAATGTATTAATGGTTCAGATAATGCCTTTATTCCACGATGTATTGATGGTTGGTATCAATTATATCTAGATAATCTCTATTGAGGGGTCCGCTCAGCTTAACTAATTTTAACAAACCTAATATCTTCAAACGCAACAAATATTGACAATTGTGACATTTATATCATTAATCTATATTGTCATTGTCCACAAATAGAGATATTAATATTGTATTACTTTATTTTTCTAATGAACTTACGTTTATTTATTTAATACTAAATTATAATATTGAAGGCTGATGTGAATTACGTCGATATTCTTTAATGTTTATGAATTGTTCAATAATGTTTTATTATATTTAAAAATACTAAACTATATTGTCCTTATGGGTTTTTTAAATGGTATAGATTGAAAAAATAAGAAAATCTGTTAAAATGTATGTAGAAGGCAAAGTTTAAATAAAGACATACAATATTTTTTAACAATTTCAATATTGTTTGATAAGGATGTAACCACCCTCATTTATTGATTAATGTAAAAAATTGAGTTTAAATCGATATATTGAAATGCGTACAGTAGATGCTTAGTAGGACATTTTCCTTGATCAATCGACTTAAAAATACAAAAAAATATTGTCCTCATGATTTTTTTTTAAATGGTACAGATTGGAAAAATAAGAAAGTCAGTTAAAATATATGTAGTACGCAAAGTTTAAATAAAGACATACAATATTTTTTAACTATTTCAGTATTGTTTCATAAGGATGTAAACACCCTCATTTATAAATTAATGTAAAAAATTGAGTTTAAATCGATATATTGAAATGCGTACAGTAGATGCTTAGTAGGACATTTTCCTTGATCAATCGACTTAAAAATACAAAAAAATATTGTCCTCATGATTTTTTTAAAATGGTAAAGATTGGAAAAATAAGAAAGTCAGTTAAAATGTATGTAGTAAGCAAAGTTTAAATAATGACATACAATATTTGTTAACAATTTCAATATTGTTTCATAAGGATGTAAACACCCTCATTTATAAATTAATGTAAAAAATTGAGTTTAAATCGATAGGTTGAAATGCTTATAATAGAAGCTAAGTAGGACATTTTCCTTGATCAATCGAGTTTAAATATAATTTTCTCATTAGGGAAAGATTTCCGTTTTAAAAGAGTTTCATTTATAATCATCAGATCGAGTTCTTTTCGTTGTAAAATTGAGATTACTCTGATTCCTTGTTACTACGGCATTTAAAGTCAATGAAAAACAGAGGCTTTAATATTATGAGAATTAAGGAGTAACTCGTTTAACGAAACGTAATCATTAACTTATATTACGTAGAACACCAAAGAAAAGTACTTGTGGTACATCTCCAATATCGCAAGGTTTTATATCTCCAATAAACCCACTCTTTATTGGCGTCTTTTTATTAGTGGGGGAGTCAATATTTTTTTTATATATTAACGAATAAGTATTAGAAAGAAGTTACTAGCGTTATTTACATTTTTCTTTAAATATATTAGAAGTACTTTGTATGAGTTTTTTTGTTAATTTTCTTCGTTATGTTTGCTACTGTGTAATGGAAAAAAAAAAGATAAAATGGGACGTAATGAGTAGAGTTAGCGTGTGGCTTCGCGTCGGTTGAAACCTCACCTGCCAAGGGTCTCACGATTCAATAACACTTTTAACCATCCGCCCCTTTTCTTATGCTTTACTATGTCCATTAAAGAATGAAAGCGCGTTGTGAAAAGCCTGGGTGTATTTTTAGAAAATTTCCTTCCAGATCCATCTTAAACTGATTACCGCTTGATTAAGCCTGGTTTGGTTGTAATATTTAAATTGAAAATGTAAAATTCGTGTAGGATAAAGTGTGAAATGGTCTTTTAAATTTTCCAAGCGATCCTTTTATTCTGTATTCTTTTTTCGAAATTCGGTATAAAATTTATTAACCAATAAAGTAAAAATATCAGAGGAAAATGAAACATTGGATCAGGTTGCCCTTTACCGAACTCTAATATTAAGAACTTGATTGTTTTGAGCCTTGGCCCTTCTGGGGAATCGAATAGGGTCCGCACGGTCCCCTGAGTACAAGGCAGTCAATAGCCAATCTTGGCGGTATAACAGTCTGCTTCTCCCATTATTCGAGATGGATTTGCCGATCAGAAGGGTATCTGGTAATGATAAATAAAATCAATCCTTTAATGCCAACCGGTGAACTATTCAACGGGACTACCAATTTCTTTCCGGGGGTTTATCATAAACGATGTATGTCCGACGCCTCTCAACCAACAGGTCTCCCATTTGTCTCAGGATCCTCTTCAGAAAATCAAATGGGCTAGAATAGCTGATAACGTTTCCTCTCTCTTTGGCTTTCTCGGTGAATTCGTTTAAAAAATAACATGCTGCGTATTAACCGATAAAGGTTTTGTTTGATCATACCTGATCGGACATTTACTAATCATTAAATCGCTTAACCTCGTGTTTTCGGAAACGTGCTGAATAATGCGGGTTTCGAGTAGAAATGAAAATGACTTATGTCAGAAATGTAATTATCTCAAAACATAACATATCATTTACTTTTTATTATATATTATTTGAATATAAATATAATATTTTTAAACCATTTAATAAAGCCGAGTAACAAGGTGTGAGCTTTTAAATTTTAATTACATACCATGCAAAATGTGTATCTGATTTGAACCAAATAGAAAATATAATATCATTTAAATACATTTTGTCTTATTTTGCAATCTTATAGAGGAGAGAAAATTTGAGAGGTGAGGTTGAGATGGAAAGTTAGTGTCCGAGCGGATCGAAGTCACGATAGCTCAAGTGGTGGAGTAGCTGCGTATTTAGCCGAAGGTCGTGGGTTCGAATCCCGCTCGTGATGCTGAATTTTTTATCTCAACCAATAACTTTCATAAATTTTTTAAATTTAGAAATCGTGAGATGCGGTCTGGTGTGATGTAGGTTTCAGAAAAACATTTTCTTTATCGTGCCAACGTTTCGATCTTAATTGAGATCTTCTTCAGGGCCTGGGATTTACAAACATTGTTGACATACAACAATTACATTTTGGATGTGGAAAAGTCAATTTATACAATGCAAAATATATTTTTTATATATTCAATCAAAGTATTTCTACTCACTCAAAGTGTTTGTTTTCTGTGTAATTGTGCCATTCTTGCGTGAATATATAAAAATATATTTTGCATTGTATAAATTCACTTTTCCACATCCAAAATGTAATTGTTATATGTAAACAATGTTTGTAAATCCCAGGCCCTGAAGATGATCTCAATAAAGATCGAAACGTTGGCACGATAAAGAAAATGTTTTTCTGAAACCTACATCACATCAGACCGCATCTCACGATTTCTAAATAAATATCGATTAACGATCACTAATCACCACACCTTTCATAAATATTCATTAATTGAAAAATGTTAATTGTTCAATCGGACCACGAACTGTAATGGACTTATAGAGTATTTTAATAAAACAGAGCTAACTGGAGGTGAACTGTGCTTGTAGTGGGAGGTTCAATTTTAAAATAATACTACTACTAGAGTACAATATTTCTAGCAGTACAACTATATGTAATATTATATCCAAACATATTATACTCAAACACATACCAATTATATAATAAAGAGCAAATATGTATTTTGTATTAATTTATAAATTATAAGTAAGTATCTAACAGATGCTATTGAAACTTTTCTTTAAGACTTGACGTTTAGACAAGAAAGAAAATACCTCAAAAGACATTTAAAAATAATGAAAGCGTTTTAAAAGCATTCAAAGTTGAGAAAATAAATATTTTATGAATTACCTACTTAAATTTGTCTAAAGATAGTAATTCTATTTATCTCGAACAAATAGGTCACTTTGAAAAGTCACAGATATATTTTTATTTATACAATTATCTTTAAAAACTACATGTAAACCGAAAAAACCCATGTAACCCCTTTACTAATGAGTAAGTACAATGGGAAGTACAAAGAAATGTAAAACAAACTTTAAGCTCTGCTCTTTCACTACATGATAATTGTAATACAAATGTTTTAATTAAATATTATATAAATCCCAAGATGGATTGGACTTGTACAAGTTATACATATAAATAAATAATAATGATTATTTGGAGATCGTGAGATGCGGTCTGGTGCGATGTAGGTTATAGAAAAATATTTTCTTTATCAAATTGCCAATTTTGAAGAATTAGACTACGTAGAAATGTTTGATGTGTGGAATATGAGGATTGTTTTAGATGTTATATTATATTTTTTGTGGGATGTGATGATGATATATGTATGTTATCGATATTTATAAATCCCAGGCCCTGAAGATGATCTCAATAAAGATCGAAACGTTGGCACAATAAAGAAAATGTTTTTCTAAAACCTACGTCACACCGGACCGCATCTCACGATTTCTAAATTAAAAAAATTTATGAAAGTTATTGGTTGAGATAAAAAATTCAGCATCACGAGCGGGATTCGAACCCACGACCTTCGGCTAAATACGCCGCTACTCCACCGCTTGAGCTATCGTGACTTCGATCCGCTCGGACACTAACTTCCCATCTCAACCTCACCTCTCAAATTTTCTCTCCTCTCGATCACCATCTTCGAATAATCATAAATAATAATGGCAAATTTTTAAAATAAAAAGTTTCGTTTTTGTTAATGCTTGAAGATTTAATGATAAAATGAATAATATCACAATGAAACATTAAAGGAGTTATCAATAATTTCATTTTTGTATGCACTCTCACAAAAAATAACGTTGGTATTTTAATTTAAATAGAGAAAGTGCTTCATCAAGTATTCAAATAAGTACGTGCTAAGAATTAAAATAGGTAATAAGAGATCATCTTAATTGAATTTATTTCTTTAATACAATCAGTATGCAATTTTAAACAAATAAACTTTAGTTGTTACCGGTTGAAGGTTGCACTATAGAAAAGAGAAAACGGTTGAAGGCTTATTTTTAACTTAGAAGGAAATGAACTTGCTAAGCTGGGCTGCTTGCTAGTGGATTGGGAATTTTTACAGAGGAGAACGTTTCGTTGCCTAGCGTCTTGAATATGCAAATGCCCTTGAGACTTGTCTAGAGCTCGTCTTATTTGCACACGAATACATTGAACATGACAAATGCTCTCCTAACAATGTCTTTTGAAACATCTGAATACATTTCATGGCGCTTCTGTTTATCCTCGGGGAAATCGTTCTGGTGGGACTTTGTTTTTTTGAAAATTATCCGTCCGAAACGAATTCGTTCATCAACGAAAAGAATAGACTTGAAATGAACACAACGGGCCCTTTTCTCAAGAGAAGTAAACCAAAAACCGAGCTAATTACACCCAGAATAATCCGAATTTATCTCATTTTTACGAAACAAACAATTAAAAGCTAACTTTACCTGATGTAGAAACACGAATTTTATAAAACGTAAAATGTTTTCAAACTATTTTTCTTTGTGCTTGGAAATAAACGTCGAATAGTGTTTTGCCCGGTTTGAATCATAAAGCATAAGAAAAGGGCTGCATAAAAGTGCGCCAAGTGTTAAGACCAGTGGGGTTGAAGCGTGTTTGCACGGCGTGAAAGGGCGAATATGCCTAATCTCCAACAGCCCGTAAGTTCACGGTTTCCGACTTGGAGCGATAAAAATACAAGTAAATACATGTATTCAGCTTATTTCAAGTAATTTTGTCACTATTTTACTTTCTTAAGATTAAACGGAAAGTCTTAATTACATTCAGACAGCTTAACCTAGTCGTGCAGTTTCCAAACATTTAAACATACTTTGTTTATATCCCGTTTTAGTCAAACCTGTAAAAGGCTACAGGGTGAAAGACGTTATGTGCTCCATCATATTTTTTTAATGAATGCAAATAAAGATACACGTATTTCATGGTTTCGATATATTATATTTTGCCTAGTCCATTTTGATTTTTTTCTCTAGATATTGCAGAATCCCCCACTTTTTTCAACTGGGACTCTATTAGTTTTTCCCACATTTTTTATGGTGCTTAGTCCTTTAAAAACATAAACAAAAGGATTTTTTTTAAATCGGACATACCTTTTTCAAAATGTATTCTCAATTTTGTGGGAATGTGGGAGAAACAATTCGCTCCACTATAACTGCACACTTTCTTAAAAATGTTCTTAAAAAATTTTGTAGATGTGTACGTCCTGTAAATAAGTTAAAACAGGATTATATAAAACAAAATTTAGAGGAATATTTCTCTATCTTATCTTTATTTTTATCACTTATAATGATATAGTAGCTGAACGTGGTTGGCATAGGCTGAAATAAAGATATTCAGCATTACAACTGTAGTAGCTGGTTGGATAAAATCCAGGAGAACATGAATTAAAGTGAAACATTGGAAAAAAAATTTTTTTGTTTAACCTCCTGGTGAATCCAGGCCAAAAACTTCTTTATTTTGGTTGCTGTAAGAATTCCCATTTAATGCTTTTAAGCGTGCTTAGACAATTTTTTAATTATAATAAAAAATATACTTTACTAGAATCATCACCAAATTTCTTTTAAAGGATTATAACAAGATAAAAATTGGACAAAAAATGGAGAATCAGGTTCAATCAGCATAAATCTTTATACATAAATTTTCCAAACAAAAAATTCATCTACGTTCCGTCTTTCACCATCAATTACTATAACATACTGCGATAAACTAAATATTTGGGAATGACCTTCGATGCCAAATTTAAATGGAAAGAGCTCGGGAAGAAAAAAAAGCAGAAATTGTTTTAAAGTATAGACCAACCTTACTATCTATTACATAAAACAGTTCTGTGACTGACTGACATACCACGCAGACCAAACCGCTGGATCTAAAGGCTGAAATTTTGACAGTGCAATCCTATAATGACACGGATAGCCGCTAAGGAAGGATTTTTTGAAATTCCATACCTATGGGGATCATATGGACCATTTTTTACCATAGTATGGTGTATAGACACTACAGTGTATAGAAGTGAACAGAAGTCTTGAAAAATTTGAGAATCGAGGCACTATATCAGATAGCCAGGCTAGCCCTCTGAATCACATTAGAAAGGTAAATTAAACGAGTCCCGCGTGTACGAAGTAAACAAATAAGTCTCAAAGTACAAGTAAACATATATATGAAATAATAATTTTTTTAGGTAGTCTTGGTTGAGATAAAAAGTCAGTGTCACGAGTGGGATTCGAACCCACGACCTTCGGCTAAATTCTCCGCTGCTCTACCACTTGAGCTATGGCTTCGTGGCTTCCATCCTCTCGGACACCAAATCTCAATCTCAACTTACAACCGTTCGAATTTTCCCTCTTATGGCCATTTTCAATGATGATGACTTTTTTATTTCAATCAAGACCATACATGAAAAGAATAATTAATTGAATGAAGTAACTTGGTCAATCGACCACTAAATCAAAATTATACAAACTCTCCCAAATAAAATCTTACGTAACATGGCCAATACACCTTGGTACGTAAAGAAGAGGACTTATATTCAAAAATTTTCCTCCAAACACCAATCTCAACTCAATCAGCAGGAGAATGTGTAATCGACCAAAATCCTAAAGTTAGACGGAGAGTTAGACAGTTGAAAAGATCGAAGCAGTATGAAATAAGTTAATAAATACTATAATAATAATAAGTTATATATATCATCATAAAATTAATGGTTGGTCTCTTAAGATTAAGAGCTTTATTAAATAAAAGTTAACAAGTAGACTTTGGATTTTTAGGTAACTTTTTATTATATGTATGCATTAATATATGTATAATTATATGTATGTAATAATGTATTATTAATATTATTGGTGCATAGGTTCCACTTTCATTTTGTCTTACGCCGAAAAACCAATGGCATGCAATAAAATAAACGCACAACAGAAAGAAACCAATTAAAAAAAAAATTAAACATTTGTTCTTGTTCGTTTTAGAGCCTATTAGCAAGAATGCTAGTATACATTGTCTAAAATTTTTCAACCCAGTGTAATGAAAAAAGTTTTATTAAAATCGATGACCCCACGCCCGTAACTGTTCTTGTTAGTAATAATAATTGTAAATATGATTTAAAAATTATCATATGTAAACATTTTTGATGTATTATAACTCGTGTTTTGAAAACGTTGTAATTTTATATTCCTGGTGTGACTATGTATATTACTAATAAATTCTTTAAATAAAAGCAAATTATTTATTTGGTAGGTTTTTCTTCTTAAAATATTTAAATAATGGTTTTTTTTTCAGTTTGTAGAACGATGGGAATCTGCATTGAATTACGAAATAGTACAGAAAAGCTTAATATAACAATGCAATTAATTTTTAGTAGGTTAATGCTTGCCAGTATGTTATTTATTTATTGATGAAATTGTACTTTATAACCAAAAACGCACAAGTTTAGGCAAATGTGCTTTTATCATAAAAAAACTGTAAGGAGTACTAACAAATTTATACATTTTTCTTCGAAAGAAGGAATGGGAGATAGTTCACGGGTCTTTAAAAATTTCCCAAGGGTAGGCAGGAACGAGGCGTGAAGAAAAGATATAACGATTTGGATAAATAAAACATCAAGTTGTTGCTTTGAGGTGAGGGCAAATTGAGGGTAGGGCGTTGGGAGGCGCCTTTGATGTGCATGGGGAAAGCTGTAATAAATGTCTGTGTTCTTAGGGCTCCTTGTTGGAGCGCGTTAGGACCCTTTTCTATCCGCGGGCATTCAGACGTGTCCGACGGAAAATCTATAAAATACATAAAACAAGCTAAACACTATTAACCATGCTGAGTGGATGAGCATTCGGGTATAAGAGCCAGAAAACAAAAACTAGAGAGAACGAACTGAAATATTCATTTATGACCTATATATCTCCAACTTACCCATTTATCACCATTCTCTCATTCTGTTTTAGCCGTAGGCACGTTTCATTTCTAAATAAATTCTTTGTTCACAAAGATAAGTAAGACTGTTACAACCAAATTGACTTTTTTTTAGGTTCTAGGTTTTAGGATTTTTATGACAAAACTATATGTTAGCAGCTAAAAACAAAACGTTTAAAGCAAAAATATCATTTTCCCTCACAGTAGGAAAAAAATGGGGGAAGTGTAAAATGTACAATATATAGTAATTTAGTATGCTGCATGCTCTAAGCAGGTCATTTATTTTTTTTTTTTTTAAAGTACTAACTCCTTGCCATATGTTTATTGTTCCAACAATTTACCTTAATTTTCGCATTTTTATGACAAAACTATATGTTAGCATCTAAAGACAAAACGTTTAAAGCAAAAATATCATCCCCCCTCCCAAAAAAAACCGACCACCTCGTTATTGTACGAAAAAATGGCCAATTTTTGGAAAGCTTATTTACCTTTAGGTGAGCGAGTGATCAGATTAATCTATAACTACTTTTTTGCCCAAAAATCGCGAATAACTCGAAAACGGTTGAGAAATCGGGCAGAATGGAAAGTGACCAATTGAAAGGTTATTAAAATTGACAATCTATTGTTTAAGGGTGTAGCCTGGCTGCACAGCTCAATTTGAAGTTTTCGTAAAAACTGAAAAAATTGACAAGTTCCAGAATATTTGAATTTACTGATGAATAACTGAACATAGAAAAACATCAAAAAAACAACAAAAAGCGTAAAATTTTTAAAAATGAGACCTAGAGCAAGCCTGTGACTTAAAGGCTGAGAGAATATGAATTTCCAAATTTCTTTTTTTTTGTTGCTAAAAGCTATATATTTCCATACCCATTTAAATGTTCATGCTAGTGAGTGGATACTTTTTCCATTATTGGCAATATTTGTTACCCATTAAACTGATTTGCAGTAGTTTAAAAAGAACTGGAGCACTGGTAACATAAGAAGTCAATTTTCCAAAGAAATCTATTGATACCCATAGGCTCAAAGATGATTTTTAAAAAGTATTTTAAGACGATTTTCAATCTAACCTAATTGACGTATTAGCCATTGACATTTTACCACTGTCATTTCCATGACATTTTTCTCTTTTAATATTCCAACTTCGTGTTAGTTTCACACTTAGAATCCCCCCCATTTTTTTTTGTTACTGTCAACTTTTTCTTATTCTTCACATTTAACAGTACTTTTGCACAAATGATAATAATTTAACAGTAAACACCCACGAAACCCCCCCCCCCCCAAAACCCACGAACGGTTTCATGTGCATAATGGAATTCCTGTGAGAATCTATGTACAACAAATGAATTATTCAATGTTCCAAAGAGGATTTAGAAGCCTTTCAAAACTGATTTACCCCAAATCCTTTTAAATTTTACCACAGAAAATCCTCTGAAAATTTTTCTCTTACTAGGTGCTCTAAAAAAGTAAAACATAAATTGTGTCGTTGATTACAGTTTTTGTATGTCAACAATAAGTACAAATCTTCTGAAAGCATGTGACAGATAGTTTCTTATATTATAAAAAAAATCTTTTGTTCAATCGAATAACCCATAAATGATTTAAGCAATTTTAATATATCTTTTTAATTATTGATTTGCTTATCATTTTTTGCTATTTTATCGCAGCTTTTTCGAATTTTATTACAAGCTGCTATAAGCTAGTATATTTCTAGCATATAGTATAGTGCTAGTATATAGTATGTTTTGTTAACGTTTTGTCTTAATAATAATTTAAATAAACAATAATGTAAGATCGAATTTCTAAACTAGTCTGATGATAAAAATCTATCGAAAATAATAAATTTCTGATGAATGAAAAAGATCATCTTTAAAATCTACGAGCCAATACGTTAAGGATAAAGTGTGTCATGTATAACTCTCGTAAAAAATCTTTCGTCAAATTCTAAATTCTCAAAATATAATATATAATCTATTTGGATTTCCGTAACTGCCAGCCAACCGTACAACAGTGTCATCGCTCATAGCATTCACGAGAGTTGTGTTAATTCGGTTAACTCTGTTAAATCCTGTTCGATCGAGAAAAGTGATGACTAAGATCTATTAGTCTGGACTACTTAACGTTCCTTGATCTAAGGGAGTGATTGAATCGAATGGTAGTTCATTTAGACCGTTAGCCATTAGGACTTAGGTAAGAAACGTGGACGGCATGAATTGAAAAGTTGGTAAATTTACTTACCATTTTTACTTTTAATTACAATTTTATTCTACAGTAAATTCAACCAATGAAATTTTTTGTTTACTCCTGACCTATTCTTAATACACTCATTTATAGCGAGTGGCATAGTATCTTCATCAATTAAGAACGTATTTTCGTTCCTATCCGGGTATTAAATGCAGCAAAGAAGTACATTAAATGATTCACGAACCAGTCCTTCTCTCATTCTTGTCTACCAGTTCTGATATTTGTTGTAATTTTTGTGATTATAGTACCGCCATCGCCGTCCAAATAAGTTTGTTATTTTAAAAATACAAGCACTTTCTCCATGACCGCCAAATCGTTACTGAGCAAGAAATATCCGTATAGTCCATGGTGTTTGTACAGTGTTCTGGCGAGAAAACGCTATCTTGTCTAAACCTGTTTAGAAAATATTCGAAATCATCCTCTCCAGCTTTCATCTTGGCGAATACGCTCTTCATTCATTTGAGGAAGAAATTTGTCATCAGTATTGACAAATTCTATACAGATTCCGGTATGAAATCTACGCTACAAAATTACATGGTTTAAAAATAGCTGCTAGGAAAATTAGTTCTCTATTGTATTTTAGTAAAGTTCCCATTCCGACAGCAGACAAGGTATGGTTCCTAGAGATGTACATAGACAAATAATTGACGTGGAATTCATAAATACGGCTTAAACGAAAAGAACTGATGAAATGAAATATAATCCTCTCACGTATACTTGACTAACGATACAACTTATCACTATCACTGCCCAACAAAAGACTTTTGGACGTACGACTAGAGGACTGAGTTTCAGACAAGCTCTGAAACAACTCCGTTTTCAAATTGCTCAATAAAAAATTCCAAACATTTTATGTATCAAAGTGAAACCACGCACGAATCATTTCATATATGATAATTCTATAATTATTTCTATATGCCAACGTTTACTTTTCAACTTTTTTATTAAAAACAGTAAAGATTTTTATTAGCGTAAAATGAAATAGTTTTCTACGAAATTCAGTAATGTGCAAGAAATATCTTATCACTTAGAATTTTTCATAACTTCACTAGTTTTAGTGGTCCGCTTGACCCATTAATATCTTTCAATTAATTAAGATTTTTGGTTGGGATAAAAAAGTCAGTGTCACGAGCGGGATTCGAACCCACGATCTTCGGCTAGATACGCCGCTGCTCTACCACTTGACCTGGATCCACTCGGACACTAACTTCCCATCTCAACCCCACCTTTTGAATTTTCCCTCCTTTTTCCATTTTTCAATTGTCGTGTAATCTATTTGATTCTCGGCGACGAACGAAATGGTTACGAAGAGATTTAGTGAAGGTATACTTCATTTAAACTTATTAAATTCACTAGTTTTCGTTTAAATTTAACTTATTAATATCTTTCAATCAATGACGGTTTTAGTTGAGATAAAACTTTGAAAAATGGTAAAAAAGGAGAGAAAATTCAAAAGGTGGGGTTAAGATGGGAAGTTAATGTCCGAATGGATCGAAGTCTTGATAGCTCCAGTGGTAGAACAGCGGCGTATCTAGCCGAAGATCGTGGGTTCGAATCCCGCTCGTGACATCGATATTTTAATCTCAACTAAAACCCTCAATTAATTGAAAGATTTTTCATAACTTTGATTTCATAATAAATAAAGTAATTTTTAATATATTATACATAGTAATGGTTAAAGTTTGTATTTGAATTTTAGTACTAAACACTGATTATAACTACTATTTTAGATTGTAAAAGTTTAATCCAGTCTTAAGAGAGTAGTATTTTGTAATCGTCTATTTTAAAAGAGTATATAAAGTTGTTCGACGGATAAAGTTCTGCCATTACTGTAAAGAAATGGGAACTAATCTTCTTTTTTTATGGACAAAAAGGCAATCTCTTAATCCTAAATAGTCTTTTAAACGAGATTTTGTTACACCACACTTTAATATTAGCTCGATACTTTCTGTCTACCTTTGTCCCAATTTCGATACAACCCATCGGTCCTGGTTTTTTTAACGCTTAGTCTTTCAATTTTTAACCAAAGGCAATTTTTAATTAGACGTAATTACTAGGAAAAAGGGAGCTTACGTTACACTAAACACGACGCTTTTATTATTTATTTTAAGGACTTATATTCAAGCCAACTTTATCATTATAAGGAATCTCACAAATTAATTTACTTGAGGAGATTCCAACCCGCAGCTTGTTAGTAGGGGAAATAATAATAATAAAAATAAAAAAAAGAGTGTCTCAAGGGAATTTACTTGCCTTAATTAGAGGAAGGAAAGCATAAGTACTTTCTCTCTGAGTTTTAAATTGGTAACCTTCTCAACCCACCCTCAATTCAGCCAGACGAGACAATTTAATCTTCGCCTAAGGTGAATAACGCCGATGACGGAGGGTGATAATTCATTCTGTATTAAATTATTACATCTATCGATCCATCTGACGATTGGAAATAATCTTTGCCTATCTTTATTTAACGTATTTTTAAAATCCATAATTTGAAATATGGTCAAAACATTGTTGAACTATCTGCATTTGGAGGTAGATGGTACAAATATGACTTTTATATAAAAAGAACATAATAGAAATAAAAATTTCTTGTGAAATATGACAGTGTAGCCAACATATTCTCGCCCACTTAGAAGGTTTATCAGTATTTGTCCTTTGTTATCGTTGCCAAACAGATCAATAGATTCCACGTATGTGTTTTTAACAATGTGCAGAAAAACTTTTAAAGTTTTAGATACGCTCAATAGCTGAGCTAAAAAGTAAAATATGTGCTAGAAGAATTCCGCTGCCTCTTTTTTCTCATAAACGGACTCATTTCGAAGTTTTTATTCGTTTGAAATTCTTTGACCTGTTGTATTTTTTAAAAACACGCATATACTTTTTATTTAAAAAATCTTTAAACAATGTAAATATAATCGTTTAAGGAGAATATTGGTATTGGATTTATTTGCTTTGGGATTTCATTGATCCACGTAAGAAAAATTCTTTACTTACAGTGTTGACGTTTAAAGATTGGTTAACGCGAAACTTTGTTCGAAGTTTGACTAAGGTTAACTTTGAAGTTTCACATCGCCTATACTCGAAGCCACCACCGTTTCCCTTATCCAAATAAAACGAAATAAATGTTTTTTTAATCATTTATTCATCATATTTAAGATTATGAGTTGAAATATATTAAAAACATGGTACAGAAATGTTAAATATTGAAGATGTATCTTTATACATCAAATAATATTTGGTAATTATTCAGATATCGTGAGATGCGGTCTGGTGTGATGTAGGTTTCAGAAAAACATTTTCTTTATCGTGCCAACGTTTTGATCTTTTATTGAGATCAACTTCAGGGCTCAAAGTGTTTGTCTTCTGAGTAATTGTGCCGTCCTTGCGTGTCGTGTTGAGAGTGCCCCTATATATGGTAACATGGGTCGAAATATAATATTAGAAAAGTGTCGGAGCGTTCTTCTTTCCCAGCTTTATAAGCCTAGAGAAAATATTTTAAGTAAAGTAAGTAATTTTATTATTAAAAAAAATTGTTTTAATCCTTTTTGAGTAAGGATATCAAGGGTACTATATATCCCAAGATTACCAAATATAAGAAAATATTATGCCGGATTATATTGTAAGCGATTAGATAATGTATAAAAATGATAATGTGACGGGAAGTTGATGTCCGAGAGGATCGAAGTCACGATAGCTCAGGCGGAAGAGCAGCGGCGTATTTAGCCGAAGGTCGTGGGTTCGAATCCCGCTCGTGACACTGACTTTTTTATCTCAACTATAAACCTTAATAAATTGAAAAGAATTTATTTGGTCAAGCGGAGCACTAAACCTGATAAAATGTATAAAAAGTTAAAAAACTAAAAAACACTTCGAAACATATACAGATATACATACTAAGTGCAAACATAATATTAGACATGGATCTGAGTGTTCTTCTTGCCCACGAGCTTTAAAAAACCCAGAGAAAACATTTTAAGTAAATTAATTATTAAAAAAAATTTTTTTAATCTTTGTTGAGTATGGATAACAAGGTTACTATTGTATATATCACAAGATTTATTTTACCAAGTATAAAAAAAATATTATGCAGGATTATATTGTATGCCATTAGATAATGTATAAAAAGTTAAAAAACTAAAAAAAAAACACTTCGAAATATATATAGATATACATATTAAGTGCAAACATATTTTTAGACATGGATCTGAGTGTTCTTCTTGCCCACGAGATTTAAAAACCTAGAGAAAATATTTTTAGTAATTTAATTATTTAAAAAAATTGTTTTAATCTTTGTTGAGTAAGGATATCAAGGTTACTATATATTACAAGATTTATTTTACCAAGTAGAAGAAAATATTATGCAGGATTATATTGTATGCGATTAGAAAATGTATAAAAATTTAAAAAACTAAAAAAAAACACTTCGAAATATATATAGATATACATATTGAGTGCAAACATAATATTGGATAAGGATCTGAGCGTTCTTCTTGCCCACGAGATTTAAAAACCTAGAGAAAATATTTTAAGTAATTTAATTATTAAAAAAAATTGTTTTAATCTTTGTTGAGTATGGATAACAAGGTTACTATTGTATATATCACAAGATTTATTTTACCAAGTAGAAGAAAATATTATGCAGGATTATATTGTATGCGATTAGATAATGTATAAAATGTTAAAAAATTACACTTCGAAATATACATAGATATACATATTAAGTGCAAACATAATATTAGATAAGGATCTGTGCGTTCTTCTTGCCCACGAGCTTTAAAAAACCTAGAGAAAATATTTTAAGTAATTTAATTATTAAAAAAAAATTGTTTTAATCCTTGTTGAGGATGGATATCAAGGTTACTATACATCACAAGATTTATTTTACCAAGTATAAGAAAATATTATGCGATAATTTATAAAAAGTTAAAAAACTAAAAACACTTCCAATAAAGTAGGCAAAAAAAAAAAATTCGAATTAGTTTTAAGCACCCTTTGAAGCCTCTAAATACGAATTTAAATATCAAAGAAAAATTAGACTTTTTTGCCTGGACCAGAAGGGGATTTTTTTCGGTGTCTGGTGTTCCTGTTGGATATTATCGAATGTCCAAGCTATTATATCAATCTTTCGGTTTTATGTTAGAAATATTATGTTATAAATGATAAAAACAAAAACGAAACCAACATAAACTATCGGGTTGTCCGGAAAATAATGCAGGATTTTAAGTTTTCATTAAAAAAAATCTATATATTGGGTTGTCCGGAAAATAATGCAGGATTTTGGTATTAAACAAAAAAAAAGAAACTAGTTACTTTAAAGCAATGTTCTTTAATCAAAATAATTTCCCATACTCTCAATACATTTCTCCCAACGTGTTGGTAACTTATTAATTCCGTCTGAGTAGAATTCAGAATTTTTAGAATTGATAAAGTCAATAAATGCATTTTCCAGT